>NW_026526765.1:57718512-58103512 GCF_024362965.1 Panthera pardus | reverse complement strand
AAAACTGAATGAAAACCAATGAAGGTTTCCAGGAAACAGTTATGTTTGGATTTGGGGATTTTTTTCCCTTTTACTTAGAATATTTTCATATATGGTCTCCCTAATAAAAAAGATTGGGACCATGAAATCATTGGGACTCAACATTCCCATTCACATGGTGGTATGAAATGCTGTGCAATTTCATACTTCAACCATGTCCTGAGAAATGCAGGCCAGACATTAATATCCAGCTTTACAGATAAAGAAACTGAAGCTTGAAGAGTTTCCCAAGGCCTTATATCTAGTCTGTGGCCATCAAGATGAGAGAAGCTCTCTTGACTTCCAACATCCTTGTAGTCAGGGAGACCTATGATCCCATCTGGCCAGGGGCTGAGGGGTTCCTGGGATGCAGCTCTTTCAGAGTTAACATCAGTCTGGTCCCTGGCCAACTGGGATGATAATTCACTCTAACTACAGTTGAAGTTAACTTGTCTCTGAATGGGGAAACATACAGGTGAGAAATTTTCTACATTGGGCTCCTTTTAAGTTCTGACTTTTCAGAGTAGGTGACAGAGCTATAAGTGGGAAATAGGGAGAAAGAAATAAAAATGACCGTCAATGCTGGATTTCACCACCTTCCTTACTGTTTTCCCAATGAGCTTGCAATCTCTGTGAGCAAGAGGTGGTGGGCATTTTTTTTTTCATGTAGGCTTTAGCACCTCACTCTCTCTAGCCTATGGTAGGTGCTCAATACAAGTTTGTGAAATATTACTAATGTTAATAGCTTGTGTTTATAGAACCCTTATTAAATTACTTTGCTCAGTAACATAAATGCATTTTCTCAATTAATACACATACCATCTTACTGAAGAAAGTATTATGCTACTGTTATTCCTTCTACACCAGTGAGGAAACTAGAACATAGAGGGTCCAGGTAACAGGGTCACTGTTGCCTAGGTAGGGGGTTAGTAAGGCAGATAAGGATGCAGTTCTGATGTTTCAATAGCCCACACTCTTAACTATATGATAACACTTTGGAAAGAAGGACACTCATGGCTTATCTAACCCTGTGGTGGTGTTGACTCTCTGGGAGTCCGAAGGCAAAGCATCTCATTTAGGGGAAACAAATTTTCTACTTTGCTGCCTGGGGAACAGAAGTGGGCATATATTTCTCTGTTTGCTCATACTCTTGGTACAGCAGAATAGTTTTGCAGGTACACGGCAATGTTTGGAATTTCTCTGTAATCTAGTCTTGATTAAATTCACCTCTCAGATGAGCCCCTACAACCTCCTAACTATTCCTCCAGCTTCTATTCTTGTTATTCTCCAATCCTTCCCCATCAGTCTGAGTGGTCTTTAAAGATGTAGTCAGAGGATAGCACACAATGCTTAAAGTCTATCAATAACTTCTCATTGCCATTGAAGCAAAACCTGAACCTCATGCCGTTTGCCTGTACTAGTGCCTTAACGTTCAGGTCCATGAACTACCTGAGGACTCAGGCTAGTGCAATGCCCATTCCGATTCAGAAGGTCTGGGCTGGGGCCCAGATTTTATATTTTTAATCAGCTCCCAGGTGATGCAGATGCTGTGGGTCTGACTTCCATCTACTTTCCCTCTTATCTCAGGCTCTATCTAAGCTTCACACAATTTCTTCTGGTTCCTCAACATGACCAAGAGCTTTCCTGGCCCATTCTTTGCTATTCTTTTTTTTTTTATTAATTAATTAATTAATTAATTAATTTTGAGAGAGTGAGCAGGGAAGGAGGAGAGGGAGAGAGAGAGAGAGAGAGAGAGGGAGAGAGAGAGAGAGAGAAAGAGAGAATCCAAAGTGGACTCTGTGCTGACAGCAGAAAGCCCAATGCGGGGCTTGAACTCACGAACTGTGAGATCATGACCTGGGCCGAAGCTGGACACTTAAAGGACTGAGCCACCCAGGTGCCCTGCTTTGCTATTCTTTGTAGGAAAACAAAAGCCTTCCCACTGTCTGCCCCACCCCTGAAACCTTGTTACATGGTGATCTCAATTTTACTTTCCAGATTTAGGCTTAATGTCACCACTTCAAAAGTCTTCCTCTCTATTCTAAGGAGAAGAGTGTGTGTGTGTGTGTGTGTGTTCTCAGCATCTGGCATATTTTTGTCACAGCACTCACACTGGTCATCATATTTTTATTACTCCAAGATTTTACATTCCCCTCTAGAATAGCAGCTTCATAAAGGCAGGGGCTACCTCCTTCTTAGGTACTATGAGGCCCATAGTGCTTAGAAAGGTGCTGGCTGGCGTAGGTGTGCAGCGATTATTAGATGAATGAACACGCTATCCAGTCAAATGGTGGATTTACTTTACATCAAAACATTCATGGGAATTGCTACAGTTTGAACTGCATTTCCCTTAGGCTGCCAAAGCTATTTTTCCCAGGAGTACAGAATAATATGTAAAAATGCCAGATTTGTTTTCCTGTTCGGAACAAATACAGCCAACCTAAGTGCCTTGCTCCTTTCATATAAACCGGGGGAGTACAAAAGCAAACTGTCACACACGATCACTTTCCAGGCGGAGTTGAAGCATTGCAATATGAAAACAGGTTCCCCTTCATAAGATACAGAGAGCTCCAAAACATTTAAGTGACATCGGGTCTCATTCTCGATGAGTCGGCTGCCATAACACTTTATTTATACAACTCATTCCATTTCTCTGAGGAGTTTTACAACCATCTTATCAGTTTTCCTCTTGAGGAGGTAACTCCATAGGAGGGATTAATCCTCTTATACTGGGGCAGCCCCAGGAAGTGAGTTATATTACTTGTGTCACAGAGGCAGAAGCTGGAGGCCAAGGAGGCTGGAATGGCCTTGAATCTGATATCTGGAGAAGGGCAAGGTAATGAAAACGACAAGGCAACCAAGTGCACCAATCACAGCAGCAGAGATTCGCCCCTCCATCCTGGAGATTCCAGCCCTGGTCCACACCTTGAATATAGCACTTTCTACAATTGGCTTTGAGAACTTAGATTTTTTTTTTTGAAGGGGACAGTCTGGTTCATCTCTGATACTCATGCAGCTTCTCAGGACAGAAGGTCCACACCTATGCACCCCCACCCCACGGCCCCCTCACATGCACCAACACCCGGAACCTGCTCTTAAAAAGCTGTTGCTTGTTGGCAGAGCAACTCCTTGGTCTAATTCAAGGTGGCCTGAAGAAATGCAAGGGGATTTGTTCTTCAAAATTAACCTGCGTAAATGGTGAAAAGCAAAGGGTTCAGCTCATACTCTGTTGGTGGTACAGCTCATATGCTGTTTCTGTGCTGCTACAGCATTTTGTTGGCAATATGCAAACTTATAAAAGATCCACTGTCTATTATGTTTACCCTACTATAGTTTTATCAAAAGGAAATAATCATAGATGTACAAAGCAATTTTTATAGAAGGATGATCTTTGCAGTGTTTTTTTTAACAAAAAAATGCAAAGAGCAAAAATGCCTGACATAATACATCAGCATGATGGAATAACATTAATATGATGCTGAGAATAATATTTAATAACATACGTTAATATTAATAACTAGTATTTACAAGCAATTATGAACATGCCAGTCATAGTGCTAAGCACATTATATATACTAATTTATTTTCTCTCATAAGTTTGCTATGAGATAGGTATTATCTGAAGATTAAGAAACTGAGATCTAAAGAAATTAAGACCCTACTTAAGTCACCCCATTCATCAGCATTGAAATGTAGATTCCAACTCAAATCAGGTGACCCCAGAGCCCCAAAGCTAAACTACAGTGTTCCTGTGTGCTGGTTCATGCTGCAGTATATTGCCATATGGAAGAGGGTATGTGTAGAGCAGTATCTCATGTCGGGATTTGAAAAACTGTATGACTATGAAGTTACATATAATTATGCATGTAATATATAATTATGTATAATAAATATGATGCATTTTTCTTTCTGTCCTTACATCAACAGATATTTATTAAGCATCTGCTCTGTGCTCAGGAACAGTTCTAGGTGCGAGCAATTTGTGGTAAACAATTAAGATAAAGTTTCTGCTCTTACGGATCTTCTATTTTACTATTTCTTAGGCATATCAAAAGAGAGAGAGAGGGACAGGGAGGGAAGCTATATATCCAAAGGTTACTAGTATCTCTAGGCGTGTCATTTTGGACAGTTTTAACTGTCTTCCTAAATCTTGTCTGTAAATTCCAATTGTTCTATGTTCATAGAATATAGAAAAAAAGAGCATAGTTAATATATATCCAAAGGTTACTAGTATCTCTGGGTGTGTCATTTTGGACAGTTTTAACTGTCTTCCTAAATCTTGTCTGTATATTCCGATTGTTCTATGTTCATAGAAAACAGAAAAAAAAGAGCATAGTTAATTCATGTCGTTAATAAAAAAAAAAAGGTTTAAGGAATTAAAAGGCACATCCACTTCAAAAAAGACACATCCAGGCTGTTTTTACTCTCCTGTCCCCCTGGGGGCTCCCCACGTGTCCTGAACTGCCCCCTGGGCTATCACCGAATCCTCCCCCTCCCTGGCAAAGTCAACACTGGCCATGGTGCCATGGATTACCATCCACCTGCCCTGCCCACCTCTCCAGCCTTTGTGCTTCCTGAGCATTCCATCAAGATGGGACACTCCAGGCTGACTGAAGGCATGACCTATTTCAGACATTCTCTCTCCACCACAGTCATAACCAGGTACTTATTAACCAACCCCATGATTAACAAGAAAATTAAGTCTGAAAACAGGGCCAAGCCTCCAATCCTCTCACTTCAGAAACTAATCTGTGTCAGCCTCCTCGATCTAGCTCATTTGCAATTATTCCTCACAGCCAAATTTCCCTTCCAAACATGGGAAATGATATTGAAAAAACTTGCGTTTATAAATCATTACCCTAATTCCCAAATTTTACTTTGGATCATCAGAGGAGCCCTAATTAGAAAACAAATACAAATATAGAACTTCTCATGCAGGCCTGGGAAAGTTTTTTTCTTGCCTGCTGGGAATATTGTTTAACCTCTTAGGACCACAATTTCCACCTTCACGATACACAGATAATAATTCCTCCCCCACATAAGTGTTGGTGGTTTCATGTATGTAAAGTGCTTTGATGATTTTTTTTTTTTAAATTGCAAGGGCAGTGCCAATGCTGTTTCAAATCTCTCTGGCCCCTCACATCTAAGGCTTTCCTAATGCACCAAAGTGAAAGGTTTTCCTCCGTGTGATGTTTCCAGAGGAAGATATCATTCCTTTTTTCCCCCCCTTCTTTTTTTAGTGGGTTGAGGGCACAAACGGAAAGACACTGTAAGAAACGGTATGAGGTCTAACCATTTCAGGTGTGAAATGAACTTTCTCTGGCATCACCAGCAAAGAGCTCTGAGCTGCGGTGCTAACTCAACTCAGGGAGGCGAGCCAAGGCTAGAATAAAAGCCTTAATTGAGAACGCCTTTGTGTGAGCGGATTTAAGGAAGACCTTTTAAATTAATTTAACATAGTCTCTTTTATTTAATTCTCTTTGTTCAAATGTCAACTTTTTGTCAGAATCTAGTGTGCTGCTTTCTTTCTGTCCTGATGGGCTCTTGCATGCTTGCCCAGCAACATTTTCTCCATCCGGAGAGCCTGTCTTCTGTGCAGAACTCTGTCTGGAGCAACTCAGGAGGTATTTTCATCCATCTGGACAGAGACCTGCAGCCTCTGCTGGTTTTTCCACTCACAGGCAGGGTTGCTCTCTAAATGGGTCGTGCTGGTTTCCACAGAAAGGCCAGATGTCTAGTGTCAGACTGCCCTGAGTTCTCATCCAGGCTCCACCACTTTTTCTCCGTGTAATCTTGTGCAAGGTACTTGCATCTGTGTGCCTCAATTTCTCCATCTGTAAAATGGGGATACCTAGTACTTCCTGGGCTGTTGCTGAGTTAACACAAAGCACTTGGCTAAGGGCCTGGCTCATGTTAAATGGGTTGTAACCACAAGTTATCATCATTATGACTGTCGTTATGATTTTGCTGGCTTTTTCCTTACCTGACATATCTCATGCTCTGCTCCCTGCCAGTCTTTAGCATTTGATACAGTTGGTGATGCTATTTTCTGACTCCATCCCCCTACCTACTCCTTCTGTAGCTTTGATGATGTTACATCAATGTGATTGTGATTCTTCTCCTCTTTCCCTGTTTGTTGTCTTCTCTTCTATTTACTATTTTTCTGAAAATGTTGGAGGCTGTGTCCTCAGACCTCTCGCCTCCTATTGGTATACTCTCTCAGCCATGACAATCTTTCCACAGCTTCAGATGTCATTTCTGTTCAGTGACTACAACATCCCAGTATTTCTTAACATTTCTCACAGTCTGCTTTCCGTCCTTGCTCTTTTCGTCCATTCTTCCTTTCTTTCCATCTCTCTTTCTGGAATTCCAGACCCAAATTTCAGCTGCCTGTGGAGCGTCATCATCAGACCAATCCATAACTGATTGGGGTCAGATGTGTTTCCTGCCTCCCAGTAAAGGTCTTCCTACCTGAAACCCAATCTTTCTTTTCCTAAGAAGGGCCCTATGGTTTTCCTAGCCATCCTCAAGAACTCAGAGCTCCCTTTGATTTTTCCTTCTCTTTTATTCCTCCACATCCACACAACATGCAGGGTCTATGGCTTCTTTCCCATCATGGTCCTGGCATCTCCCAGCCTCCAACGAGACACAGCCCAGTGCATTAAGCTCACTGCTGAGAGGCTGAGTTATGTCTTACATTAACCAGCTAAAGCTCTGCATTTCTGTAACACCGCTTCCCAGTTTGTCTTACACCTGCTTCCATGTGAACCCTTCCTCAAGAGCATCTGGGGAGCTTTTAAACACCCTGGTGTCCAGGACCTTCCCTAGTCCTATTATATCAAAATCTCTGTGTTGGTACCCAGGCATCCACATTGCTTCAAACTCCCGAGGTGATTCCAATGTGTAATCCAGGCTGCCAACTACAGCTTAAAGAGAGAGCTAAGCAAGAGTCAGCTGTAAGATCAGTGCTTCTCAAACTTCAGCAGATGTTAGGATCACTTGGAGAGCATGGTAAAGCACAGATTGCTGGGCTCTACCCCTAAAGTTTCTAATTCTGCAGGTGTGGGGAGGGAGGGGAAGGGGGTGATGAAATTTGCATTTCTAGCAAGTTCCTAGGCGCTGCTGATGCTGTTGGCCTGGGGGGGGGGGGGAACCAAACTTTGAGCATCATACACTATTCTATTCTACTGGAGGCATCTGAAGGTGAATTCACTAAGAGGAAAGTCACACTTCATTAGGTCTGAGTAGACTAAGGAATCCTAAGCAATGCTGTAACAAACGGCTCTTAGAAGATGACCCCGATTAGCAGGAGGTGACAGGCAGTCACATTCTTTGTTCACAAATCCCTTATCTCTGCAATCACTTTGTCCATAGTGAAAAGACTAAGTTAATGTTCTGACCTCACTTACAATACTTAGGGTGATACTAGGTGCCCAAGAGATGCAAAACAAACAAACAAACTATGGTACAGATTGCATGGACTGTTTGTGTGTGCTTTTCCAATTCAAATTCCTAAGGGATTTCCTAAGCTCAGGAGTTTAGGTATATCTGTTTCTCTACTTATCATTGTACCTGCATCTATCTATCTGCCTATTAATCATTTTCTTTCTTCCTCCTTCCTTCCTCCCTCTCTCCCTCCCTCCATACCCCCCCCCCTTTCTTTCTTTCTTTTCTTTTCTTTCCCCTAAAATAAGGACCTTTGGACTAGGCAGCTCTCACAAATGTGGCAAAGAATATGGATGCCAACAAGGCAATTGCAGAAATATCCCATTACTGAGAAGAATATGGTTTCTCCTTTTTCATTTCATTTAGGTTTTAAAGGTAATTCTGACCTGATAGGCAGATAAATCTGTATTCAACATCTCTTGACAGAGATCATTGTAAATAGCATTCCTACCCGAATTCTTGAGACTTTATAGCAAGAAAGAAAGATGATGAATGTAATCTGGAATGGAGTTTATAAATCTTTTCAAGACCTGATTTTTTTCCTACTTTTCTGAGCATCTGTATTACAACCAGATCTTTAGCTAATATTGTTCTTGTTCCGAAAAGCAAAGTTTATCAGAGTTGTCTTGACTGTGAGCACTTTATAAGAGAAGGATGAGTCTCTGAATTCTGAGCAGAGGAAAAAAAAAAAGGTACCACAGACTGTACTCGTTCAGCTAATGGCACAAATGAGACTTAAGAACCAAATGAAAGAGTAGAAATAGCGCAGGTCCTCATTGCTTGCTAAATTGGGGGAAAAATCCTACAAAGCTAAACTAAACCAGCTCATCAGTCAGTCCTTAGTCATATTCTAAAAGTGTGGATTAATCAGGAAGCTAGGGAAGAATGGAGCAGGGCCTCTGCCTCCCATTCTTTGAAGCACGCTAGAATGATGAGCCCAACATTATAAGCCTTTCTGCCATCAGAGACCAACCGAGTTAAGCTCATTTTGGGTGGTTATAAAGATTCATGCAGCAATTATTTAGAGGCTTGCACATCCACCCTTTAATCAGGCTGGGGAAATGCACATGCTGGCTATTTTCTGAATGTTTAGCAAGGAGGAAAAAGCAGGCATGATTCTAAAAGCAATTTCTCTCTAAACGCCTTGGAATTTACACTTCCCAGTTTCTATCCCTACACTCTTTGAGGTGAATCAGAGAGCCATCTATAAAAGTATCCAGAAAGGTCCTGAGAGGTTGATAATGGGGACTGGCTTTGCCTCCCAGCTCTGACTCCCTCCAACCTCAAACACCACAACGCAGCTTCAGTGATTGTCCCAGCGAGCAAGCTCTTTTCCTTCATGCCACTTCAGAACTTTCATTCTGTATCCAAGTGCCTTTCAATAAGGGCACATTTTCACCTCAGTGTTGGACTTTAGATTATAAATGTTTCTCTTCCTAGAGGACAGATTCGAGTTCAAGTCTCCTTTCTACTGCCCCCATAATCTAGCACCAGTTCAGAAATATTTACTGAATGAATCCATGTATGAACAAATAGTAGATATCACATATTTTGGTCAGGGGCCACATATCTTCACCATGAATTTTCTTCCTTTTCTGCCTTCCATTCATAATCCATGGTTTGCAGATAAGACCCTTCCCCACCAGATTCCACCCTCATACCCAGTTATTCCCCCTGCTCGCCTGAATTCAGACACACCTGCATGCAGGCTCTGCATCAGCATTTCAAGATCTCCCCAGGTGCACCATGTTAATACTGCCATGCCTTCACACTTGCTGGTGGCTTTTCCTGAAAACCCACCTGCCAGCACCAGCTGACTACTGGTCATGATTTAGGATGCCAGGCAGGTGCCAGCTCCGTGGGAGAGTTTCATCAGTCCCAGCTCCAGCCCAGGCTTGGAGGGGCCTTGTTGTGCCCTTCTCTGCTCACCCATGCTCTCACAAACTAGGTTAAGGTCTCTCTGAGGCCATGTACCTGCTCTTAGTAATGGCTCACTCCGTGTATATTGAATAATGTGTCTATAACTGTAGATTCTCGATAAATATTTGTGGGATCCAAATGAATTAGTTATATCATTTCAAGGCAGTAAAAACTACCTGAAAGAGACTTCAGCTCCTTATGCCTCTAAAAACATTACAGAAAACATTAAACATTGATTGTCACCTTTTAAGCCAGTGGTTCTCAAAATTGCCCAGACCAGCAATATCAGATACCACCATAGAACAGGTTAGAAATACGAAATTTCAAGTCCTGCCTCCTCAGAACTCTTGAATCAAAAATTCTGATATAGGGCCTAGAAATTTGTATCTTACCAGCTGTCAAGGTGATTCTAGTGCTTGCTGGCAAGAACATCTGCTTTAATTAATTACAAGCAATATTTGGGGAACATCAACTTCAAATCTTAGGTCCATTCAAATCCTAGGTCCTATGCTTGCTTTGATGGTTAGACTGATTTGGTCAAGTCAGCCAAATTCTGTGAGGTTTACTTTCTTCATCAATATAAAGCAAAGGGACCCAAGGCTAGTGACCAAAATGCCTACAGTAAATGTTTAGCAGATGTCAGTTCCTAAGTTATTGTTTCCCAAAACATATGCCATCAAAGATTCATCCCAAAAACATTGAAGAAGAGGAGGAACAACAATGCTGCCTGGTCAAATAACTGAGAAGTAAGGCATCTGTTCATGTCTTGGAGATTCTCAGTTCACCTAAGCATATTAAAGACTCTGAGAAGACTTACAACTTTTTTCAAAACTTTGATCCAGTCTTTTCCAAGCTTTTTCTATTTGTTTTCTTTCTCTCTCCCCTCCCTCACTTCCATTTAAAAAGATTTTTTAAAAACGTTTATTTATTTTTGAGAGAGAGGTGGGGGAGGGGCAGAGAGAGAGGGAGACACAGAATCTGAAGCAGGCTCCAGGCTCTGAGCTGTCAGTAGAGAGTGTCACAAGGAGCTCAAACTCACAAATAGCGAGATCATGATCTGAGCAGAAGTTGGAAGCTTAACCAACTGAGCTGCCCAGGCTCCCCTCCCTCCCTTCCTTTTTATTGGGGGAGGGGAGCATGCACGCAGAGTACGTGCGTGGGTAGCAGTGAGTAAGAGGCAAAAGATTAGTTTCTGGTTATTTAGGAGGACAAAACAAACAACATTTCCACCCTGGATTTGCATTTTATATTGTTTGCTTTTTTATTTGAATTTTGGAAAAAGAATGACCTCAAGAATTTTTTAGTGACATACTGAATGTTTAGAAAATATGAATTATTGTTTGGCAATCACCCAACAAACACTTATTGAATACATACTAAATGTCAGGTGCTCTCTTGGGTGTTGAGCATACAGAAAGAGGGGAAAGAACAAATCTGGATCAGAAAGGCCTGTATGAAGAGATGATATTTGAGCCAAGTTAATGAACAAGTCAGTCATGGGGAGATAAGGGGAAAGATCTAGGCATATGGAACAGGAAGAGGAAGGCTGTCAAAAGAAAAAACTTGGTGCTTCTGAAGAATGCAAAAAAAAAAAAAAAAGTCTAGTGTTGTTGCAGAGTGGAAAGTATAAAGAATAGAAATATAAAAAGTTATGAGTGTTAGGCTAGCCAAATCACATCACATTAGCCCAAGCACATGGTCTGGCTTTATTCTAAGTGCAGTGAAAAACATCTTTTTACTAAATATGCTGCTTTGGCCTAATTTTTAGGCATGAGAATCTTGCCCTATATTCTTGATCTTCACTGGTGAAACTCAGAAACTTCAAACACCAGGAAAACCATATTTTTTCTCTCCATCCACCCCATCCACTCACCTATCTCCCTCAACCCTTCCTCCACCCCTCCCAAGAGTCACCTCTGGCTTCCAACATGCCAGGCACTATGCTTAATAGGTAGCAAATGTATAAAGGTAAATAAGACAAAGCTTCCATTCTTAAGGAATTGATCATCTAATAAAATACTTACAACGTGAAAGAGGCCTGGTAGAGGTATAAATGATTGTTCATTGCATTGAACTACCTTGCCATATTTCCCAGAGAGTCAATATGCATACTGGGGCTAAATCTTTGGGTGGAATGAAACAGCACAGACTCTGATTACTTACTACGTACAATGTGTTATTTGACCATCTTCAAAACCATGACAAGCATCATTGTTTGGGTCCTGAACTTGCATAGAGCACAGGAACTAGAGTAATATGAATTCAAAGCTGACACATCAAACTTAGTTCCTCTGTCACCCCTAAGACCTAATCTTCCTTAGGGGTTGGATCCCGTACTTGAATGATTGTCCCACTACATAGTTTTAAAAGCCCTTGGAAATTATTTCCTTCTTTATTTCATTAACCAACGTCTTTTCCCCTCTAACACTTTCTTGAAATGCCTCTTATAAAAAACTTTTTCTGTTTCCTGTGGCAAAGGAAAGGAAGAAAAATAGTAGCAACGAAGCATATGCTAAGGTAATTTAAGAGTTGTGATAAGCCAAAAGGAAAGATAAACAGCCTCCAGAAACCCACAAAGTTAAAGAGGTTGTTCCTTTATAAAGAAGTCTAATTGGACACAGCAGGAGTCTTGATCAGTGTGCCTAGTTGTTTTATGGGCAGAATTTTCTACTACAATGTAGGAAGTTAAAGTGTGTATTCAACTTCTCTGAAATTGCTTTTCTCACATCCATCATTCAACCTTAAACTGGTATGAGCAATTGTGGAAGGGGTAGGATCATGGAAATGTATGTATAAACACTACTCTTGAGGTATGTAATGACCATACAGTTTGGTATGCCAACTCTTTGGAATCTGCCAACTCTTTGGCTTGAGCAGCTCCTCAGTTATTGTCTCATTTTGAATTTCTCTTGTGATTTCTATAGTTCGTGAATTCTGAGTAGCCCAACCCCAACTGTTTACAGGAGGTGCTGATGCACCGTAAAAAGGCAACAAGAGAAAAAGAAGCCCATTGAAGAGACGACGCTCTACCTCTGTATAGCCTCCAGAGGAATCTCCGAGTTAATGTCAGGTTTAATAAGGGAAGCTGGACAAAGATTCTAAGTTCTCTAGGGGAGGGTGCTTGATTCTACTGTCCATGTAGTATGCCATTACTATTAATAAACAATAATGGTAACTTGGCATGCCTGCTTCTCACTGTGCAAAGGAGAGACTATTTTTTTCCACACATTATCTTGAAGTATAATTATCCCTGTGTTATAAATGGTGAAACTAAAACACAGAGAAGTTAATTAAAGAACTTGCCCAAGGTAACAATAGTCCAAATGGGAAAGGGAATAAGGCATAGACTTTGGAACTCATAAGAGAGGGTTTTTCAGAACTGTAATGGAGGCAAAATAAGCCCATGGACTCCCACTTTTCCCTGCATAGGAAATAGTTTTTGAAGTCTTTTTCTGGTCTTGCCCTCTGAAACAATAGGTTTTGAAAAGAGAAACACCCTCATCCCTAAGTAGCTGCACAATGGATTCTGGATGGCACCTGCTGTGCCATGTAAGCTCTTTCCATGTGATCTCTGCTTTGGTTCAGTACCCTGACAACAGGGCATGCTGCTGTACTACTGGTTCTCCACCTCAGGAAAGAAAGTCACTCCTGCATAGAGACCCTTGCAAATCCTGGATGCATTGCAACATGGGGTGTTTTTTAGATCAACTTAATTTGATCCAGGTTGTTCAGAACATGCAACTCGGCATGAATACGAGGTGGGTATATATCTTCTATACATGTACAAGGAACTGCAGTTAGCTTATATTAATATATGCACCTTACTTCATCTCGGAAAAGAGAGTTTTTCACATTTAATGTTCCTGAAATTAGGACTTTACAATTATTGTTCACTTTTAAAGTAGCATTTATTTTTTTCTCCCACGGAATACTGTAATTCAGTCTATAGTGTGTTTACCATCAATGCCATTTATAATCAAGAATGTATCATATTTATTTGTTTCTATCATAAGCCCCTTTCACTAAAGGATTTGTGGAATCTTAGAACAAAATACAACGACATATAAATAGAATTTACTCAGCACAGGAAGTCTCACTTTGTAAAAGTCTGAATCTTTTCCAAAGCAGGCTAGAGTAAAGTCAAACCATAGAAGCCTCTGGGTTATTTTGAAAAAGGAATCTCAAACTGATCTTATGCTGCTATGAGAACATGGGCAAGTTAGGGCCAGCAGAGTCTCAGAGTTTCACAACTCATCAGTGTCAGACAGATTGCCAGAAGGAAGCCAGGGGAGCTGGCTCTGGTGTGACGAGAGCCCTTTAAACCCAAGCAATGCCCAGCACCTGTGACACAATGGACATACTGTGGATATTTAATCAAGATGTGCTGACAGTCCATGGCTAACATCAGAACCAGAGGTGAGGCAATCTTCCACATTGCATACTCCCATATCAAAAATAACAACAACAACAACAACAACAACAAAATTACTTGATTTTGAATTCTTCTCCTTCTAGCTCCTCAGCAGTGACCTTAGCAGACCAGCATAAAACTCAGCTATGTTATAAAGATATTTGGTCCAGGCTCCCCAAACTCACCTAACCTTTTCATGACCCATGTAAGCTTTTCTTCCTATGTACTTGTTAAGTCCACCTAGAGAAGTATAGAAAATCAGGGTAACTGTGCAAAGGAAACAAAGAATTTGTCCATTAGGAGTTATGATCTTACTTGGTAAATACATTAAACTCATCACTGATGCACATGACAGGTCTCATCACCACCATCAAAGTCAAGCTAGATAACTCAAACTACAAGTTCAAATACCTACAGAGGCCAAGGAAATCACAGAAAAGAGTAAATGGAAAATACCTGCTCCATCTAAAAGGGACATCCTCTGCTTGGCTTAATTTATTTGTGGCTGTGATATAATGGAAGAGGTACTACATTTGTTGTTATTTCAAAAAAAATTAAGACTACTTACATAAGATATCCTGATTTTCAATGTGGTTGCCTAAATAAAAACACTTAAAAAAATACCAGCAAAAACAATGCAAGTAGCTTTGTAAGCTCATTTGTCCATTACCTCTGAAATAATGTATACGAGCTTGTTCCTTGAAATAGAAAATGTTATACTGACATAAGCAATGATTATTATTTAATATCATCATATGACCATTATCATCAATCCAGAGGGGCAACGGTTTTAGTCTCCTATCTTTGGGTGGGAAAAATTGTTTCTGAGCTTTTAAAGAGAGCTGACACATTGGGTGACACAAGACATCTTTGGAAATGGAGTAAATGTATTATGATTAGTTCTTGTTCTTTTCTTAGACTTGTGATATTTGAAAGAAAATATCTGGCCCCAGTTCTCCCAATACTATAAAGGTATATCATGTTCATGAACTGGAGGAATATTGTTAAAATGTCCACACAACCCAAAGCAATGTACAGATTCAATGCAATCCCCATCAAAGCACCAATGGCATTTTTCTCAGAACTAGAAAAAAGAATCCTAAAATATTTATAGAACCACAGAAGACTCTCAATAGCCCAAGCAGTCTTGAGAAAGAACAAAACTAGAGGTATCACACTTCTTAATTTCAAACTATACTATAAAGCTCTAGTAATCAAAACAGTATGTTACTGGCACAAAACCAGACACGTGGCTCAATAGAACAGAATAGACAGCCCAGAAATAAACCCATGCATATATGGTAAATTAATCTATGACAAAGGAGGGAGAAAGATACAATGGGGAAAAGACAGTATCTTCAAAAAATGGTGCTGGGAAAACTAGACAGCTGCACACATACAAATGAAACTGGACCACTTTCTTACACTATATATAAAAATAAATTCAAAATGGATTAAAGACTTGAATATAAGACCCAAAACCATAAAACTGCTAGAAGAAAACAGCAAGATCTTTGACTTGTCTTGTAGCAATATTTTTTGGACCAGTCTTCTTAGGCAAGAGCAACAAAAGTTAAAATAAACAAATAAGATTAAATCAAATCAAAAAGCTTTTGTACAATGGTAAAAAAAAAAGTACAACAAAATGAAAGAGCAACCTATTGAGTGGAAGAAGATTTTTCAAATCATCTGGTAAGAACTTAACATGACTTAATATGAATACAAAACAAAACACTAAATGAACAACCCAATTAAAAAGTAGAATACTTGAATAGATCTTTCTTCCAAAGAAGACCTACAAAAGGCCAACAGGCACAGGAAAAAATGCTCAACATCAAAACCACAAGGAGATATCACCTCACATCTGTTAGAATGGCTATTAGAAAAAGACAATAACAAGTGTTGGTGAAGATGTGAAGAAATAGGAACCCTCATGCACTGCTGGTGGAAATGTAAATTGGTGTAGCCATGGTGGAAAACAGTATGGAGGTTCCTTAAGAAGTTAAAAACAGAACTAACATATAATCCACCAACTCCACTTTTGAGTATTTATCCAAAAGAAAATGAAAACACCAATTTGAAGAGACATATGTTCATTGTAACATTATTTACAACAGCCAAGGTGTGGAAGCAACCTAAGTGTTCACTGATAGACGAATGGATAAAGAAGATGTGGACAATGAAATATTATTCAGCCATAAAAGAAAATGAAATCATGCCATCTGTAACAATATGGGTCGACCTAGAGAGTATCACGTGAAATAAGTCAGAGAAAGACAAATACTGTATGATTTCACTTATATGTGTAATCTAAAAACACAAGGAAACAGAAACAGAGTTGGATACAGGAAACAGACTTTTGGGGAGGGGAACGAAATAGATGCAGGGGATCAGGAGATACAAACTTCCTGTTATAAGATAAGTCATGGCCTATAACGTACAGCACAGGGAATACAGTCACTAACATTTTAATAACTTTGTATGGTGACAGATGGTAACTACACAGATTGTGAGAATCATTTTGTAATGTATAAAAATATCAAATCACTATGATGTACACCTAAAACTAATAGGATATTACATATGAATTACACTTCAATAAAAATAAATTATCCTAATATGACAGAAGAAAAAATGAAGGGTCCAAAAAGAAGGTGACATGGTGAGTTCTCAGTAAAATTAGGATTCAGATTGGATTCTCTGGCCCCCACTGTTACCAGGGCCCTTTTCTTTTTTACCATGACTTTCCTTTTTTGTTTCACAGATTCTTTTTATCTTCTGAACCCTTTCAGCAATTTGAGATCAATAAAGAGAGGCAGAAAGGGCCAAGTCTTCCCAGTGTAATATGACTTTTTTCCCTCCCTGTGAATTATTTTCACAACCAATTGTCAGTCTCTTAAATTCTAACTAGTTTTCAGTTTCCAAGAGATGGTAAAGAAATCATAATACTAGCATTCTAATATTTAAATAAGTGGTGTCCCATCCTATCTCTTTGCCTTTTTTTAAAGCAAATTGCTTGACCCGAGTGAGAAGAACATGAGAAGAACCTACACAGAAATAGGTGTGGGGTCATAAGCTGGTAAAGACCACTGCTCCTTATTGCAGCAACAAAACCTCTGATACAAATGTATCAAAGACAGCAGTTACTGCAGAAAGAGTAATGTGTAAACCAGTATCTTAAGCAGGCATAGTGGAAGGGGTGGGTGGGTAATGGTGAGATGCCCCAAGGAGATGGAAAAGGTCATTGAGATGAAAATAAGCTTGGGAACTTGGAAAGAGTGCTCCATTACCACAGATGGGAAGAAAACACAGTGTCCAATCATATGGAAAAGAATGAAATGCGATTCCAGTCAAGTGTGAATGCCACTGAATGCATTGTAGAACTATTTGGGGAGCTGGAAGGAAGGAATATGAGTCCTGTCCCCACCCCTCAGTCCACAGTTGGACATCAACACAATTCAAAAGCAGGAATTTGTAAGATCATCACTTAGATGAATGAATCTTTGTAAATCCTAAGTGAGGATGAGGGGTGGGAAGATGTGATAAAGAAAAATTGGTGGTCTTTCTGCATAGGGGCATGGACTATTCTGCTGAGGTGTTAAAAAGATGTTACACCATTAGCTGAGTTTATTTATTTATTTTTAAAGTTTAAGCAAGGAGACGCAAAGTCGGCCTTTGGAGTGGAAAGGTGCAGGATGGGGGAACAGGAATGACAGATCACTGCCTTTGTTGTTAGCTTCCCATGGTTGAATGTTCACTGATGGAACTGGTTCAACTCCAAGATGCTGTCTTAGAAACAATTATTGTTTTCCACTAAAATACAACTGTAGCAGAAAACATTAATTTAAGTGATAACTGTCCAAATTCTTCAATATCAAGAATGCGTGTATCCTCTCATCTTCGGATTTACAAGCCAAGAAATACGGACAATAAGCAACAGAAATCATAAAACAAAAGATTTGACAGAAGATGACAAAAGAGAGTGCTGGCATTGGCTTGAGGGGAATCAGAGAAAAGCTGGTATTGGAATTCTAAAGTGCCACACAGAATAGTTTTCCCATACCTTATTATTTTATTCAGATTCTAGAGTTTGAGTATTAACTGTATTTGTTTTCCTTACTGACTTTTGGTTTTCTGTGCCAACTTTGCTGTACTATGCCATCAACCAGAAATGCCTTCTTCATTCTTTACCTCTTCTACTACAGAATGAGGAAAACAGCTTAGGAGCCAGGGTCTATCCCCACTACTTTCTTGGACCATTCTTTAGAAATTGAAAATATCCTCTGCCTACCTTTCCTCCATCCTTTGACTTCATTCACTATTTGTTGTTCTTTCACAATGTTGTTTACTGAGAGTGTGCTATGGGCCAGAATCTGTGCTAACTAAACACATAGAGTAAGTAAAACAGAACACAGGGAGATTTGATTCTTGTCTTCCAGGAGCTTTAATCTAAAACTGAATGTAGTCAAACAGCACAGGGAGTTCAATAAGAGAGAGACATGGGAAGGGAGATTAACTCAGACTAGGAGGATCAGAAAGGTTTCTTTTTTTTTTTTTAAATTTTTTTAATGTTTATTTATTTTTGAGACAGAGAGACAGAGCATGAACGGGGGAGGGTCACAGAGAGAAGGAGACACAGAATCTGAAACAGGCTCCAGGCTCTGAGCTGTCAGCACAGAGCCCGACGCGGGGCTCGAACCCACGAACCGTGAGATCATGACCTGAGCCGAAGTCGGACGCTTAACCGACTGAGCCACCCAGGTGCCCCAGAAAGGTTTCTTGGAGAGAAGACCACCATTTGCAAAAATTCAAAGTCACAGCTGTGGCATATTCATGGAGTGGGGTGAATGATGAGAGATGGGGGCAGGGAGGGAGACAGAGCCTTTTACAATAGGCTTAGAGGTATAGACTATAACCAGGGAACAAGGGGATACCACAGAAGAGTTTCAAGCAGCAGAGAGACTTGTTTACATATGCATTTTACAGAGATTCTGCAGATAGAATTGTGAACTGGATTAACAGAAAGACAGACTAAAAGAAAGAAGGATCAATTAGAACCATTTATATCCCTGGGCCAAAGATAATATTAATTTGAGCTACGGGAGTAGCAGCAGGGATAGAAAAATATCTGAGTCAAAAATGATAGGGTTTGGCAATTTATTTTCGGTAGAATTGAGGGAAAGATGCCTTCTAGGTTTCTGACTTGAGCAAATGATTGGATGATGGGGCATGCACTGAGATAAAGGAGACCAGAGAAGGATCAGATGGAGGAACATGTTTGGGTTTAAATCTGTTAAGTTTCATTCCAGAACTGGAATTGACATTTGAATTGTCTATTGGACATCCTAGCGGAAATATCCAGGGCAGTTAGATACGATAGGTAAAAGATTTAACCTGGAAAAAGGGATAGCGGGGCCATAAAGTCATAACCAGTAATTTAAATTTTGAATGTGAATGATCTCCCCATGGGAGAGTGTGTAAAAAGTAAAAGAAAAAGGGCCTGGGTTTTAACTTGCAAATGCTTTGGCATTTAAGGGATAAACAGAGAAAAGGTATTCATAGGAAGACAGAAGTGGTCAGAAACAAAGGAAAGAGGAAGAGAAGTATGTAGAACCAGAGATGCCAAAGGAAAGGGCAGTTAAGGAGGAAGAACAGTCACAAACTGTGAGATCTGATTAGAAATGTTTACTAAATTTAGCAAATAGGAGGCTCTGGTGAGTGTAGTAGAAGTAGTTAATAACTAAGCAAAAATAATAGGTTGCAGAGTAGGTGGGAAGTGAGAATAGAGTGAGAGAGGATAGAAAACACTTCCTAGAAATTTTTCACAGAGAGAAATAATTCCCAACATATTTAAATCCTGCTGGCAAAGATCCTCCAGAGAGGGGATACTACAGGAAGAAGGTGAGATCAGATGGGATCTAGAACACGGGAGGGGGGGGGAAAGAAGACTATGATGGTTTCCCATTGTGGCAGAAATAAGATAGGAGGCTTTGAGCTCTATCTCCATAAACAACATCTAGCAGCTCTGTCTTGCTTCCTATTCAACTGGATGCTGATGTGTGTTGAATTGTGCCCCTGAAAAGATATGTTGAAGTCCTAACCCTTGGTATCAGTGAATGTGATCTTATTTGGAAACAGGATCTTCACAGATGTAATTAAGTCATCTTAATTATACTGAGTAAGAGTGAGCCCTAAATCCAATCACTGATATCCTTAAAAATGGGGATTTGGAGACCCAGAGATACACACAGTAAGAAGATGACCATGGAAAGATGGAGGCAGAAATTAGAGTTACATTGCTACAACCAAGGAATGCCAAGTGTTGCTGGCAACTATTGGTAGCCAGGAGAGGGAAGGAAGGGTTTTCCCCAAGAGCCTTTAGAGGGAGCATGTATCAACCAACACCATGATTTTGGACTTCTGTCCTCTAGAACTGTGAGAGAGTAAGTTTCTATTGTTTTAAACCACCCAGTTTGAGGTGCCATCTAACAGTAGCTATAGGAAACTAATACAGATTGCCAAAACCAGGAATTCCCTAGACTAGTACCTAGAGATTATGGCCATACCACCAAAAACTTAGCATTAGAGGCAACTACCTCAAAGGCACCATCAACTCAGGGCAGCAGCTACTAAAAAAAATGAAAAAATAAGTCTTCCTTAGATAAATATGCATCTTTTCTCATCATGCCATATGGTACCCTCTTCTGTTCTAACAGTGATCAAGCTCACACCCACAATCAGAGATGATTTTAGATCTACAAACATTATAATGACCTGCAGTCAACAGGTCCAAGTAGGAAGGCCTTCACTGAAGATGCATCTGCCTCTATACAGCTCCTGTCTACCACTGTCCTTTTAAAACTGGATCAATGAGAATGCCTTGAATGCATCTCAACTTGCACCAAATATTAAATGATATAGAGAGACCAAAGAAATGACCCTTGTCTTTAAGTGGTGACAATTTAATGTTGACACAAGTGACTTATATGCATGAAATACCAAGAGAATATTACAAATCAGAATGTAATGAAGTGCTAAATTGAATAAGGCAGACTGTAAGACTGTGAGGCAATTCTGACTCTGGCTCACGTCGGGCAGAGTTGGTTGGGAAAACTTTGGGAACAAGATGGGACCTGTACTGAGATGGATGCTGGCTTAGTAATGAGGAAGCAGAGTGGTTACATTACTCTCTCTGTTTTGGGTCATCCTAAGCTGGGGATTTTGAGTAAGGCAGGGGGCAGGGTTGGGATAAAGAGCTAAAGTCCTAACAACTGCACGGGGCTCCCTAATCAACAGAAACAAGTGTAGTCAAATCTACAGATATGATAAAAATGCTCCAGTGCCTAACCATTCAACACCTAGCACTGTCTCAGACACACAGCCCTTGATCAATACATATTTGCTGAATGACAATATGCCTGAGAATATTAAATAGCTACCATTTGGAGGTTCTGACATTGTATTAAGTGTTCTTCATGCCCCATCTTTTGTATTTTCTTTTGACTTTTTTTCTTTTGATCAAAATTGAGAAAATGAACTCAGTTTAAATGATCAAATAGTTATACAACATTTGGTTCAAAAATAGCAATCATTTTCCATCACCACCAACTTTTTCCTTCCCAGAGGCAACTATATTTACCTTTTTTTTTTTTTTTTTTTTTACATAGGAGAGGCTGATCTTGGCTTTTTGCTCTACCTTCCCAGTACTGATGTATCTTTTCCATCTCCCCATCTTTCTTAGATAATGCTTAGACTGTTATTAAATGTTGACACTATTATGGCCATGTAAATGCTATTCAGAGCTAAACCATGTGGTAAATCATGAATATTTTTAAATTTTTTGATTATTTTTTTTCTGGAGTTGTCTTTTTAAAATTTACTTTAGGAGTGCCTGGGTGGCTTAGTCCATTAAGCGTTCAACTCTTGATTTCAGCTCGGGTTATGATCTCATGGTTTGTGAGTTTGAGCCCCACGTCAGGTTCTGCACTGAGAGCTGGGAGCCTGGTTGGGATTCTCTCTCTCCCTTTCTCTCTGCCCCTCCCCCCTCCCCTATTCTCTCTCTCTCTCTCTCTCAAAATAAACAAATAAACATTAAAAAAAGATTTACTTTAATTTCTATACACTTATCACTCCAGAGACTGATTCCTGTGGGTCAAGTTCCTGTTGTACTACTTAATTACTATGTATCCTTAGGCAAGTTACTTAACCAATCTGTGCCATAGGTTTCCCTTCTGTACAACAGGGAGAATAGCAAAACACAGTGTAGTGGTGTCAATTTCTCCAGACAAAACACCACAAAGCATGTTGTGGTCAAACAAAGTTGAGTTTACTAACTCACTGCAAGGAGGAATGGGGAACCATGGAGTGCTTCAGTAGAAGGGGACTGTAGGGGGCTGTGTTACATGATCTTAGAGAAGGCTCAAGGAAACAGGTTCACTCTGCATTTGGTGCTGTCAGAGAGGGGGTGATTCTGTGATCAGACATTTCAATGTATTGTATCTATAGGAAGGGTTGACAAGAAGAGGCTGATGCTATAACTGATAAAGAAAGAACACTCCTTTCAGCCTGGAGAGGGAAATGTTTTGAATATTTGTGTTTGGGATAACAACCTTGTTTCTGTCTGTGTTTAAGCAATATTATAAAGTGGTGTTATTTTTATTTCATCCTAGCCACACAGTGGCCTTGTTGCGTTTTGGTGTTCTCCAAGATTGTTTCTACTAAAGGAGAGAACACCATGACCCAGCTGGGGATGCTAGGCTAGCTCCAGACAGCACCTCTGCCTAGATGTTGGCATCAGGCTGGTTCCTAGCACCAAGGGCTACTTTTCTCTTTCTCAGTGGTGAGGATTAAATGAGCTATCATTTACATATAAAAAACATTAGTAAAATGGTTGCCATAGAACAAGCCCTTAAAATGTTTGTTATAGGACACTAAAAGCACAGGCAACAAAAGAGAAAAGTAGGGAAAGTGGACATCAAAATGAAAAACCTTTGCCTATCCAAGGACACTCAAGAGAGTGAAAAGGCAACCTGCAGAATGGGAGAAAATGTTTGCAAATCATACTTCTAATAAGTGACTGGTATCTACAGTACATAAAGAACTCCAATTCAACAGCAACAAACATCTTATTAAAAGCTAGGCAAAGGACTGAAGCACATATTTCTCCAAAGACAACACACAAATGGCCAATAAGTACCTGAAAAGATGCTCAAGATCACTAATAATTAGAAAAATGCAAAAAAACCCACAATGATCTATCACCTCACATTCATTAGAATGGCTACTATACTAAAAAAAAAAAAGGAAACAAAATAATCATCAGTAAGGGCAGAGAAAAACTGGAATCCATGTGCATTTCTGGAGAAAATGTAAAATGGTATAGCCACTATTGAAAACAGTATGGCAAGTCCTCACAAAATTAAACACAGAGTTACTGTATGTTTCAGTGATTTCACTCCTGGCTGATATACCTAAAAGAAGTCAAAGCAGGTATTGGAACAGATGTTTGCACACCCATGTTCATAGCAGCTATATTCACAATAACCAAAAGGTGGAAACAACCCAAGTGTCCATTGACCTATGCATGAATAAACAAAATGTGGCATAGAGATACAAAAGAATATTGTTCAGTCTTAACAAGGTAGGAAGCTCTAACACATGCTACAATATGGATGAACCTTGAAAACACTGTCCTGAGTGAAATAAGCTGGTTACAAAAGGACACATACTGTGTGATTCCACTTCTAGGAGGTACCTAGAGTAGTCCAACTTATAGAGACAAAATAATATGGTGGTTGCAGGGGGTGGGGTGGGGAGGGGAAGTAGAGAGTGTTTTATGAGTCCAAAGTTTCTGTTAGGGAAGATTAAGATGTTTGGAGATGGGTGGTGGGGTGATTACAACACTGTGAATGCATTTAATGCCATAGAACTGTATGCTTAAGAATGGTAAAAATGGTGGGGGTGGAGTCTGAGTGGTCAGTTGGTTGAGCGTCCAACTTTGGCTCAGGTCATGATCTTGCAGTTTGTGAGTTTGAGCCCCACATTGGGCTCACTGCTGTCAGCCTGTCAGCACAGAGCCTGCTTCAGATCCTCTGTCCCCCTCTATCTGTCCCTCCCCCACTTATGCCCTCCCCAAAATAAATATTTAAAAAATGGTAGAAATGGAAGATTTCCGGATATATATATATATATATATATATATACATTACTACAATAAGTGTTAGCTAAACTAAAAAATAGTATCAAACCTGACCTCTGCTCCAACTGTCTAATTCTCCTTTCAAAATATTTAATGCAAAAAAATGCCATTTAATATTCATTACAACTGTAGAAGCTTTATTACTTTTACTACTGTTTTACAGGTTAAAAAAAAAAAGGAGACCTAGATTATGTTGTTCAACATTATTGTGTTAGAAAGTGGCTGAGCTATAATGTGAATCCAAGTAGGACAGACCTCAGAGTCCAACTCTTAAGAATATGGTTACTCTGTATTATTTTGGGAGACGTCAAGAGATTTACCTGGGGCTAGGACTCTAACTTCTATTGAAACTTCCCATTGGTAAATGTAATCCATCTTTTCATTCAAGAGAGAACTGAGATATCTTTAATAAGGGAATGGGGCCACACTTTAAAATGGCTATTGAAAAGTATGCAAGAAGCTACTTAAGATTAAATGCAGTTTTTAAGGGACTTTGGGAGAAGCTGAAGTTCTGGATAAAAGCTGTTAGGGCAGGAAACTGTTAAGATGTGGCATATAGCTACTATTTTCTGGGCTTGCCTAGGACCTCTTTGTGTATGTACCAAGGAACAGGGACAGAGATGGAGAGGTAGAATGTACACAACACTTATCGACCTTGGGAATTTTGTCAATAGCAAGATTATTTGCTGAGGAGGAGCAGTTCTGTGCCATATGTCACTTCTATGCTGCGCATCTCCAAAGGAATTACCTGTCCATCTTGCCTGTGTGCTCATTTGCACCATGGTACAGAAAAGCGGTTCCAACCCTAGCTGGGCTGGAAATTGATGGACCTTCAATCAAAAAGTGTATCTGTGTTGCAAGAAGGCACATCAGAAAAGGTCTGGTCTCTGTTTGCTGTACTCCTGGGCTAGTTACCAGCATCAGGAAGGAGTCTTGAGAACCATCATTTCCCAATTCTCAGGGTAAGAGACATTGTTTCAGAGGCCGGGGTGAATCTCTAGGAGCCCAGGTCAGTGCTGGAGACAGTATGCTTTTTTCACTTGCTGCCGGGTTGGTTTTTAACATTTTCAGCTAAGTGTTACAGGCCCCCAGGTCACATTTCTCATCTTCTGCCAGAAAACGGCAGGGAGCTGCTTTGCTGACTGTAGGTCAGTGGCCTAGAGGGTGGAGCGAAATCCAGACTACCCAGGAGGAGGGTATGGGGGCCCTATAACTGGGACAGCCTGGTCAAGCTGGGCACAAGGGACTTACAAAAAGAATGTTAGAGCAAGAATAGAAGGTTAGAGACCTTTTGGTCCCAAGGACAACCTTGACAGGTAGGGAAGCAGAAGCACAGGGTAACTGAATGATTTGCCAAAGATCAAGCTGTGAATCAGGTACAGAGCAGAGAACAACCGAGTTCTCCAATTTCCACTTCAGAGCTGCCCCATTACGTCTGTGATTCCCAAACTTATCAGACCAGAAGAACACTTGAAGGGAGCCATAAAGTCACAGTTTCTAACCCCCTCTGAAATTTATTAAACCCAAGTCTAGGGGAAAAGTGTGGGGATACGTGTGCTTCTCAGAGAAGTGGAAGAGTATTGTGTGATGCCGTCATCATTTTTTCAGACTTTAAAAAACTGTAGCCCATCCCCCTTAATATATTGTTTTCACTGCATTCTGTATATCTATTTAAGCTACACAAATATTTTAACATTTAAGAGAGGGATGAGGAAAAAAGTCTCTGAAGTTAGGAAAGTTGGATTTGAAATCCAGGTTCTTCATTTCCCAGCTTTGTGATATGGGCAAGTTACTTCACTTCTCTGTGCCTCAGTTGTCTCATCAATAAAATGGGTACAATGGCAAACCTTACTGCCTTGGGATGTGGTGGGGGGGGGGGGTCACATAACAGTAAATGAAGAAAGGTATATGAAGTGCTTGACCTAACAGCTAACATAAGGGGAGGAAAAATTCTCAGGCTGAGGGCCGAACCCCATGTGGCTATGCACTTAGGGCAGGAGCAGTGGCTGTCTCTGTGACCTCTACACCCTCAAGACACCACCCTGGACTTGGCCACGCTGTCCAGGGGCCTGGGAACTCCTCTGGAGGAGAAGCAGCCAGGGCCAACCACTGCCTGGGTCCCAGGAAGGGGTTACAGGGAGCTCTGAACATCTGACTCAGACAGCCAGGTTGAGCCAGGGAAGAATTTAGAACCAAGTGGCTCACGCACGAAACAAAATCAATGTGATAAAGGGAATGACGTTGGGACTTGATTTCCAGACCCTAAGATCACAAGTGAGAAAGGAAGTCTTTCCCAGACAGGTGTACCCTCTCTGGTCAGGAGTCCTACCCAGAGTACCCACCCTGTTCTTTGCACCGGCCCTGCCACGACAATGTGCCCAAGTAGGGTTTTTAAAAACCGTCTCATTTAAATATGAACTATAAAGGCCTACAGTGCCTAAAAATGTCCAAAACAGAACACAAAAGAGGTCTGTTGAATATTTTTTACAAAATAAGCATATTCCCCACGTGGAGACATTCTGATCTGCCCTCCTTCCCTTTAATTATCTGTTTTTTTCCATCATACATGATAAAAATAAGTCGATTAATAAAATGAAGGGATTTACTGAAGACAATTAATTAATTTATTTAATAAATATTGAGCATCTGCTATGAATCTGAGATCAGAAACCCTGCGGTGGAGGTCTCCACATGATGGAGTGAAGCAGAGGAGACAGCAGAGCCTACAAAGGGCAGAAGATGAAGTCAAAATGCAGGACATGCGGAGAGGTGGCAAAGCACCTCACGCTGTACAATGACTTTCAGAAAAGGAGTCAGTGTTATCAGCACAGGACAATCATCAATGTGCATAGTAATTGCTGTGAGCTCTTCAGAAAATCCAAAACTGAATTAAATTACACTGAGCATAGCTGCTTAAGAGGGCAAGACAATTTATAGTATGTTAGAGGAAAAAAAATTCACCCAAACCTAAAATATAATAAAGGGGAAGAAGTTTCATTAACTTAAGAAAAATTCTGGGTACCCCCTTTTTGCTTGTCCCAAATCCAGCCCCATGGACGATGGGTGGGCCACCCTTGAATGGTGTGCTTTCATTTTCATCAGAATATAGAAGTTATAACATATCTCTGGCTATGCAGACAAATTTGTAACATAGAATGTCTGTTTTTATAGGTCTAACTACAACCTCAAAGTAGTTAATTCCTAGAAAAATTTAGTCATGAGCAATGATATTTAAGGTCTCTTGTCTCCGGGAATGCGGTATATACATGGTAAAACTAAGGTTTATCTATGGATCAAGTTTTATCCCTGGGCTGTGCAATGTTTGGACATTTGTAGAATTGTCTTTTAACTGCAAGTGTTTTCTATGGCTTATGTGGGGGACATTTACAAGAAATTTTGACAGGAAATTCTTTAGCAAATGTATTATGGCATGGTACTGAGAATTTAGTCATCTGGGATGCACACATTATCTCTTTTAAGGGAAATTTATTTCTGGCCTCCCTATGAGAATTCATAGAATTTCCCTGAAGAAGTTGATTTGTTTTCATCTCATGGATGTTATGCATCTTGTCCTAAATGTGTTTCCCTTTTTTCTTTGGTTTCTAGGAAGCTTAGAATCAAATTTTCTGCCTATCTTAAAAAACGGAATGTGACTTTACATATGAGCCTATACATATGTTTCCCACCCTATCTCCCATACATTTTTCCTTCACCCTTATTGTGTCATCTAATTATAGTTTTCCAGTAAAAAAAAAAGTGTTATAAGCTATCAAATATTATGGGGGAGATATAAGAAAATGAACAAATGAATAGATGGTTGAATGAGTGAATGCATGGATGGCTGAATAAATGAATGGAGTTGTTCTCTACACTGGATCTTGGCCAAGAGGTGGGAAGTGATGGAGTTCTTGCTTTCTGATGCTGAATAAGTAAGGTAATCATTAAGTTAGGTAAGCAACTGAATTCTTGGGCCACTCATGGAAACCTGAAGCTGGCTGGTCCTGATGTACTATTTTTGTTTATAATTAACTAAGACATTGCTTTTTTTTTAAAAATTTTTTTTAACGTTTTATTTATTTTTGAGACAGAGAGAGACAGAGCATGAACGGGGGAGGGGCAGAGAGAGAGGGAGACACAGAATCGGAAGCAGGCTCCAGGCTCTGAACCACCAGCCCAGAGCCCGACGCGGGGCTCGAACTCACGGACCGCGAGATCATGACCTGAGCTGAAGTCGGACGCTTAACCGACTGCGCCACCCAGACACCCCGACATTGCTTTTTTTAAAAAGGGCTCGGGCACCTTTAATGCACAAATGAAGACTCTCCAACTGAGACATCTCTTTTGCCACAAAGGACCAAATGAAAGGGTCCTGGCAGAGACTTCCTTTTTACATTCCTTCTGTATAGTTTGATGTTACTAATGAAGGTTTTAAACCCTTTATTTAGACTTAAAAAAAACCCAAAATTCAACCTTTTATGAGAGGGGAGGTGAGCCAATGTTTTTAGATTATCATGTGGCTGCATGTATATTTTCTGCCTTGTATGCTGATAGCAAACTGCAACCCTATTCTGATTTGGAAGGTTGTCTTATTCTTCCATCTGCAGGATCCTCCATTATGCTGCTGCTGGGATCCAGATTTTTTTCCAGATGAGTTATTTCATAGGATTTGAAATTATGCTTCTGTATACAGGAAACAACTCTGGAGCTAACCCACCCTGGCAGAAGATCAGAACACGGGATGAGCCACTTGCCAGAGCTCAGCTACCTGGAAGAAAAAACTTGAAGGGAAAGGAAAACACCACTCTTCAAAGCATCTCACTAGCCATATCTGGATATCTGCTCGATTGGCATAGATTGAGGGTTAGAACAATTTGGCTCCGGAGGTGCTGAGGTTTTAGTACTGTCCACTAAAAAATACACTACCATCATAGAAAATAATGACAGTCAAGTCATAAAGGTGAAGTTTTCTTGTTGCTTTGAGGATGTTTTCATGTTGTCAAAACATTTTAGTTGTGTAGCTTATGTCCAGTTTGTCTCTTTAGAACAGAGGCTCTTTGGGCAGGAAATGTGCACAGCGACTCTCCTAACGATGGGCTTCACTAATGTTAAGTATTAACAGCAACAAGAAGAGGCCAAATAAATTTTTTTTACTGTCATGTATGGGCTGAATATGTTGGAAGAGGTTTTATTGCACTTAAGAAAGAGACAAAGATCAAATTGGTACCAGATCTTCAGAACACAAGGTCAGTGACAAGAAACCAACTTAAAAAATTCTGTGTAATTAACCAGCTAAACGTAACACAACCAATCACCTGGTCATTTTGTTTGTGTCAAGACACCTACAGAAAATCCAGCCCCTTTCATCAAATTCAATTCAGAACACGGAGACACGGCTTTGTACTTTGCATCTTCTGTGTCAAACTCTATTTTTGATCCTTTATGTCAAATCTAAATTCATGGCAACAGCATTCAGATCTTGATAGAATCCCCAAATCGCCCTAGACCCCAAATCCATTCCACAAGACACACACACACCTAAGAGCACACATATTTGTACTGGATTTACACTCACTTAGCTAAGCGAGAGTCAAGAATTTTGAATGACTGCCTGTTGGCCAGAGCTTTAGCAAGTTTTCATATAAGTACCTGCTGAAAACAAGGGTATTGCACAATCGGGTGTTCACCCCTCGGGTGAAGAAATCATATCCATACAGCTCTCATTTGGGATGAAAATGGACCCTCAAATGTTCTGTGGTATTTTCCCTGTTGCTGAAGCTTAAATCACTATCAATCTTAAGCGAGCTGAACAAATTGATGTGACTGATGAAAAATGGATAAGTTTGACTCCGAACACACAGAACTGTTGTGTCCACCAAAATGAGGTCTTGATTAGTCAGAAAGCCAACAAAAATACCCTATCAACAACTTACAATCTGATACAATGTCAAAAAGGAAAAGAAATCACTCAGTGTTATCACTGAGAAAACGTTCTGTATGGCCCTGAGATACAAACTGACCTCTCTTATGGAAATCATCTTTGCCTGGCTATCTATATATGCATAAAAGGATATACTTTTTAAAAGCTCATTTTCTCCCTAATAATTGTCTGTTTTTAAAAAGCTATCAGCAGGTGCACCTCATTTCAAAAGCCTCTTGTCCTTCATAATACAATATTCATCACGATTACATAGTATGAAATAAAAAGCAGCAAAACATAAGCGAGGATAGTTCAATTAAATGCAACATAATCTCTGCAGCAAAAAGTGGTTCTGTAGCTAAAATCAGGTTCCAATGAAAGGAAAAAGGGAATATATTTCCACATATTTTTAATTATATAGAATTTCCTCAAACATGATTTTTCATAATATATTCCATTAAGTTAACATCACATTTGAAGAAAGAGCATTTTCCGATTTCATTTTAAGCCTGATTTTGAGCAATTACAGTGTCATTGTTCCGCGGTAGAAAGGTTGAATTCATTTACTGTGTGGTTATGCTAGTTATGATTGATGTCTCTTCTCCAAATGATAAACCAATCACCCCAATGATGTAATGTCATTTTAAGAGTGCCATAATCACATTTCTCTCAAACTAGAAGCTCTGATGAGTTCTAATAAAGATTTATGGTAGATTAAAGGCCTTCATAATATCAACAATGGATTGCTCATTTGATGAGAGATTTGATTAGGTAATTTTTTTGAAAAAGAATACGAGTTTACTAAATATATCAGGCCTGGCTTTGAAGAAGGGCATGGGCCATCATAGAGAGCAGTCCATCATTCCATCTTCAGAATGAATCATCTTCAGTATATTTGGGGGGTCCTCTCTAAACCAGAGGTTGAGGCCTGTGGTGGCATATTCTCGTGGATGAAGCCAAAACACAACCTCACCAAGGTGCACTCTTGGCATGGAAAGCTCCTTATTGCCTTTGATGGGATATGTTAATTAACATATTGAGACGATAACTCCAAAGCTTTTGGGTCAGGAACAATTAATTTCTGAAAACGTCTCTCTTTGGGCCATGGGTACTTAACCCTAGATGTCGTCCACTCCTATGTTTATATGTTTTGTGAACATTTTACCAACAAGACATCAAAATAAGGCATGACCACTGCTGAGCCCAGGGCAATTCTACCTAAAATCCAGAGATTGGAGCTGCAGCAGTAGCCACAAAATCCTCAGAGGTGGCACAGAACCTTGTGACCAGTGCCTCTGCTCTGTGCAGGTGAAAACCACAAGGAGAATTCAAGTTTTAGAGGCAATATTTATCATGGTACCATGCGATCAGCTTGTTAAATTCAAGTGAAGTGGTACATGCCGAGGGTTATAGGAGAGGTCACCCCCCAAACACTTTAGACTTGGCAAGGCATTCAGTATTCATGTCAAGGGAATGCATTTTAATCACAAAATCATCTAAACAAGCAAGCGAGAAAGAGTCAGAAGCCAACCATCAAAAAGCAAGAGATCTGAAATGCACACAAATTGGGCACGTGAGGGTGTCCAGGGTCACTCGGCTATGACCAGAATGGTAGTAATACAAAATTCAATATTCCATTGTCTCTCTACACTTCACCTTTGAGACCCGAGGGCTCTCATGTGCAGCAGTGGGCAAATCCCTCTCACTGAAGGAGGCCCAAGCCCTGTTAAGATAAGCAAAACCTCTTTAGTAACTGCGACCTTCAATAAATGTATCCTGGAACAGCAATGCCACAAAGCGACAAGCGTATTTCACCTGATGCTGCCCACACCACCTTCTCCCCAGCCCTCGAGTCAGAGTTGTCATTCTGCCGGAGACATGAGAATGTCACACAGACAACACCACACATTCAGACACCACAGTTTCCTTACCACTGCTGGAGGCTTGCTGGGGCCCTGAGCATGCTCTGAGCAGGTATGAATTGGGGGAGAACTCCTCATCAGGGTTGGTGTCCATGATTTGATGGGAGGTGTTGCTGTCTAGCAATGGCATCTGGCAGCTAACTGGTGGAGGATTATGGGAGCTAGGCAGCTGAGCAGATGGGAGGAGGCTAGACGAGGATGTAGGTGGAATGGGACGACCTGGGAAAGAGGACAGAGGGGTCAAAGGTCAGCAATGAGTGTCATGAGAGCATCCAGAGAAAGTTACATTGAAACCACCTCACAATATAAATATCCAAAAAAAAAAAAAAAAAGGAAAGAAAAGAAAGAAAAGAGAAAGAAAGAAAGAAATGCTCCAAATGTGTTTTTTTGAGTGTTTTGATGTTTCTCCAAATGTCCAAATTCATACTGCAGGTAGCTACATATTTCACAAAATGAGCATGAGTGGAAATATCCATCTAAAGGGCTGAAGTGCAATCATTCAGGAAAACATCCATTTCTTTCTATCTTCCCTGTTACAGCCCTACTATAATTCCCTATAATCTCTCACTGGACTATCTCTTTTACTGGTCTCCCTGCTTCCTCTCTTGCCATACATCCAGACACCCCCTACTGTCTGCATCCCTTCTCTACAGCAGCCAGAATATGTGTGTGTGTGTGTGTGTGTGTGTGTGTGTGTATGTATGTATATATATATATATATATATAATGTTTATTTTTGAGAGAGAGCACACGTGAGCATGAGTGGGGGCAGGGCACACTGGATCTGAAGTAGGCTCTGTGTTGACAGCAGAGAGCCTGACAAAGGGCTCAAACTCATAAACCGTGAGATCATGAACTGAGCTGAAGTCAGATGCTCATCTGACTGAGCCACCCAGCACCCCCAGAGTAATATTTTCAAGACAGAAATCAGGTCTCATCACTTTCCTGCTTGGCACCCTTCAACGGCTTCCCACTACATGTAGAAAGAAACCAAGACTCCTTGTGATGACCTACGTGTTTTGTCTCCTCTGGCACAAGCTGCTTCTTCTACCTTACTTCCAATAGCGGCCTCTACTTGCCCCCTTATTCTCCAGCCAATGTAGCCATCTTTACTTCTGTTGCTTGAACATGCCATATCATTCTGTCTTCTGAGTCTTTACATTTCCTGTTCCTCCGTGTGGAATATTCTCCCCACCTGCCATCTCACTGATTTTTACAAGCCTGCTCCTTCCCTAGAAACTTTTCCTGTTTGCCTTCTTGCAAGCTGCTCACCTATGTGCTCTATCCTATTAGCCTGTTTAAGTTTCTTCATACCCCTTAATACTATGTGAAGGTGGACATCTGCCTACATTACTCACCCCTGTACCCTCAATAATTTCCTAACTAACAGCACTTGCGGAATGAATGAGCAACCAAACTGGTTTAGGGTAGAGGTAGAAAGGGCCACACATTTGCATCCTAAAGAATTTGCCAATGCCCCCACTCTGTCCACCACCGTTTTGTTCTTGTTTTGTTTTGCATACTATGGGGGAATTCCTACAAAGCTAGGCTACTCCAGGCAGGAGGAAGAGTAGCCAGCCCGCAGGTGGTGGGCAGTAACTTGGAGCTGCGAGAGGGTCAAAAAGTTCTCCTACCACACAGAAGCCTGCTGCAACCTCTCTTTCACATGGCAGGGAGGTCCTGGCAGCCAAATTGCTGAGTGAAGATAATTGCTGTGTGTACTTTCACCTGATTCACCCTTACATGTTGGGGTCCTTGCAATTGCTTGCATGCTGGTTTGCTCATTTGGGAAGTTCAAAAAAATGAGCCAAGACTAGCAGCCCACGGGATATGCCCTAGAGCTGGAGGTGTGGAAAGAAGGGTAGGGTGTTGACAAAGCAAACCTAAGAAATCAGGTTAGAGTTTCAACTCAGGCAAGAAGTATCTGAGTCAGAAGAAATGTGTTTTCCTGCTTTTAGATGCACTACATATGTGAATATGTTTTCAGCACCTCAAATGGATGCCATTTTTTTGTGGCCACCTTTACAATTGTATTTCTCGATCTATTCCTCAGGGCACTAAATGTTATTGTTAGATCAGTTTGGTTCAGTAAAATTTAAAAGTGAGTCTTATGTATAAGCCACTCAATATTGAGAACATAAAAAAAAAGACAGGGCCACCTAGGTAGCTCAGTTAACTGTCCAACTCTTGATTTTGCCTCATGTCATGATCTCATGATTCATGAGATTGAGCCCTGCCTAGGGCTTTGTGCTGACAGTGAGGAACCTATTTGGGATTCTCTCTTTCCCTCTCTCTCTGCCCCTCCCCTGCTTGTGCAAACACATTCTCTCTCTCGCTCAAAATAAATAAATAAACATAAAAAAATAAGACATCATTCTTACCCTCATAGAGGTCACAGTCTAGTGGGGGAGGCAGACAGTAAGTACCATGTGATAAGAGGAGGAGGCATGTAATGACATGGTGTTGTCGAGGTGAAGGAAAGGGACACTTGGTCTAGCCCTGCCAGGGAGAGGTCAGGGTGGAAAGTTCAACAAGAATTCCCAGGACAGTTGATGCCTGAACAATCTTTGAAACAAGAGGAAATGGACCTCTGGTAAGAGGAAACATGACAAACAGTAGCACCGAGCCCCCAAGCCACTAGCTTATTGCCCTTTTTGAGGATGGGAGTTGCAGAAAGAGACAGGGAATAAGAGACTCTTACAGCTCACATGTTAGGGGCTCCTGTCCAGTAACACAGTTAACAAATCATCATCCTTGAAATAGAACAATGGGTAAGTGGAGTTTGATTTGAAAAAATCAATTTATGTATAACAGTTTGGAAGCCATGTAAGGCATGTTCCTACCAGAGGCTCTCACAAAGCGAGCCTGAACACCTCAGAGTTCCATCAGAGTTGGGGCTAACATTAATCAATACTTCTCCCATAGTTATCCCTCTACTAACTACCATCGTTAGGATTTTAACTGCCAATGTTTCTGTGCAATGACTGTCTGCCACTCACTGTGTCAGCCACTTTATATATAACATCTATTTCCCAAAATAATCCTATGAGGTTAGAATTATTATAATCCCCATTTTGTAAGTGGGGAAACTGAGGCACAGAGCAGTAAAACTCATAGTTAGCAGGTGACAGGGACCAGGAGTAAAACTCAGGTTTGTGTGTTCCAAAATCTACCCTCTAACCACTCTGTATTGCGTTTGCCCTAACAGCATGATGATGACAACGATGACAACGATGACAACGATGACAACGATGATGGAGGAAGAGGAAAAGGAAAAGGAGAAGACGAAGAAGAAGACGACAATGACCTATAAGGAGCAGGGAGGGTTGATTTACAAATCATGTTTCCTGTTTCCCATCTCCTAGTCCCAAGGCACTCTCAAGATTTCAAGTAAGAAACATTTCTTTGAATAAATGGTTATTTATAGCATCTATCATCTGGCAGAGTTCAAAGCTTTTCTTGTAATTTTGTTATGAAGTTCAAAGTGGTTCCTTCACAGCAGTGTTACCCTGTGCTTTCTTCAACGCCCTGAATTTGGAGGTGTCCTGACCAGGGCACAGTGAAGTCAGTGTTGACGTCCACTTAGCAGTGAGGCTCTGGTAAGAACAGATTCTAACTCACAATCAATAGGCTTTAATGTTTGTATTATTGAGGCATATCTGGAAATGCATGTTGAAGAACAAGAATGGCTGGAAGCCAATTTTTAAATTCCTTTGAGTGACTGAGGTGGAACTGAAGTTCAAGTGCAATTTTCCAGGAGCCTGATATGATAGTTGCTGTGAAATCACTCTTTACATGAACTTTTTGAAATTTTGTTCAGCATGAATTCATATCATATAGTACAGACAGAACTGCTTTTTAATTTATACAAATACAGACAATGGAAGAGCAGTCATACCACAATGAAAGCACTGGGGTTACGTCAATGTATTGAAATACATATCATGGAACTGTCTGATTCCTGTTATTTTCCTGCCTTCTTTAAATCTGTGCTTTGGTAACTCCTTAAGCTGCTTGATGGTACCTACCATTACTTGGGAAATTTCTCAGTCCCTAGATCTGTCCCCAATCAAATTGTGTGCTGTTCTCTGTTTGCTATGTCATTTGCTAATTTTGTTCACTTATGCTACATTTTTCCCCCGACTATTCCAACTGACAGAGACCATCTGTACAGACACAAACAGGTTCCAAAGTACAGGGGAAAAAGTTGGAACTTATACAGGCTCACTTTATAGACCATGATTTCTTACTAAAATACCTAGTGTGGGATGGGCGTGTAACCAGGGATATGTACTTATCTAATTCCTACTTTATGCATTACACAGATGCCCTGACCCCCAAACTATTTCTGAAGTTTCCTTTTGAATGTGTAGAGAGTCCCCAGAAAATAGAGGGAAACTTGGTTTAATTAATCTGTTAAAACAGCAAGAGGAAACATGCAAAGGCAGCAATATGTCATTCATTAAACTCATATGGTCTTGTGTATGTGTGGGTGTGTATGTGTGTGTCTTTTCCAAGATCCCCATGTAAATCAAAGTCTAACTAATTATCTGTGTGATTGGGTTCCCCCACAACCTTGAAAATGGAGACTAATTTAGATTTTACTAATTTATCTTTTTCCAAATGAGTAAGATTTTGAGATAGTTTCAACTCGTAAAATATTTCTGATTAAAAGATCTACAGCTGGACAAAGAAGTTCCCTTGATAACTAGGATAGATTGGTAGTTTTGGATTGCTGTATTGAGAAGGATTCGGGGGTGCCCTGGATTCAGTGGGAAACAGTGGCACGATCAATTAGAACAATCCTGGACCAGGAATAGAGGAAAGGCAGAAGGTGCCAAGAGCTTATTTGCCACCCATGATCCAGGCCTTCATTCACCAACAGCTTCAGCCATACCTGAAAACTTCATCCTACACCATCTGTGTTTGAAGGAACATTACTCCAATTCCCATCATCTCAATTACACCACCATTTTCCCTCCTTAATCTGATTTGGATTCAACTTTAGTTCTCCAAGAAAGGGCTACAATCTCCCCTCCATCCCCAAAGCAGTAAATATTATCTGTGAAATTGCTGGTCTGCCCAAATGTTGTTAATACATCCACTAATTTATGATAGGGACCATGTTGCAGATCAATTCCCAAAATTCACTTAAAACAACTGGTTTCTTTTTCATTCAAAAGATTAATGGCAAGAAGATATTAAAATATTCTGTATAGACAATGCATAATCGATCTATGTAGTGACAAGGTGTCAATATTTGGTGGAACAGACAGAATGATCAGAAGACAGTAAAAAAACAAACAAGAAACCAAAAAACCAAAACCAAAAAAAAAAAAAAACTAAACAAACAAAAACCGAGTACCAGGAATAAGCAAACCCAAAATAATAATTTCAATGGCGGTATTACCATTTAAAAGTAAGATCTCGCTTTGTGCTAAGAAATGAGCAAATATTATGCATGTATTTTTCTTTTCAATACTCACAACTTTTCTATGAACCAAGCACTATTATCACCCCCATTTACAGATAAAGAAATAGGCTATCTTTCCTATCAATGCTCTGGTAGCAAACAGCAGAAATAGCTGGATTTGAATCCAGGCAATCTGACTCCAAAACTCAAGCCTTGAATGGTTCATTCTAGTATTTCTGCATCAGACAAGAATAATTGCTAACAAATGAATGGGATGTGAACCCCAAACTCATCAGTCCCCTTCTGGAATGTACCATTGAGGTTATCCTAGGGGAGGTAATTAACCATGGGCAGAATCAAGGCTCCTCCTGGAAATTACCACAGTGACCACTCACATCGAATAAATAATGATTTGTGAAGACAGGAAGCAATTTGTGAACCAGAAACTGGAAATCCTCTGTGGCTCTGTAAGTTCAAGAATTTAATAAAAAATAGCTTTTGAGTTAAAGTTGAGTATTGCAAAATAACTGTATTAACGTAGACTAAACAGTTGGTTAGAGAATTCAAACAATTGTCCTAATGACATTTCCTAGTACTTTCTGCTTATTCAGATATTTGACTAACCATTTTCCTCCCCAAATGCTTGAGGTTTGTGAAACCCGTATTTTTGATGGGTTTAAAGAGTGAGGTACCTATTTGTGTAAAGAGAAATAATTTCAGTATCTGAGATACTGCCTTCCTATTGCTTGTAATCAATGAATTTTTTAAAAATGTGGGCCTACTTGCTTTTGAGTTCCATGAGAACATTTTTCAGGAAAATATATCAGTTTTTGGAGTTCTGCCTAGTTCTGCAAATGTGGTTTGCGGAGGGCTGTGTAGTGGGACATTCTTCAAGGTATGATGGGCTTCAGTGACACACTGGGGCATGGTAGCCATAGTGACTGCCACAAAAGGCACAAACAAGGTACCCTGAAACTTTAGCTCAATTCTCTGGCTCCAGCTGAAGGGACATGGCTGAAGCCACCACACATCTATTCAGCCTGTATTATGTGCTAAGCATCAGTTCAGGGATTTTATTTATGCCCCTTCCATAATTATTACAACACTGTCTAGAGATACACCTGAGAGTCATTACCAAGATGGCCACTCAGGTGTGTGAATTGCCACAGCTACAATGGATTATTCCGAAGCCTGGAGTTGCCAATTTATTCCATTCTCAATTTTCACCATGACGCAAATGAAACCTTGGACTCCACTGGATGTGATCTTTTGCAAACGCTTGTTTCTGCCTTCATGCATGAAGTATTTCTGTGCACTATGCAACCCGTTCCTAACTTCTTGGCCTGCCTCATTGTTTCTGTCCTCCAAAGCCCACGTGAGGAAGAGAGAGGCACAGACTTTGGAGCCAGGCTGACTGAGCTCTGCTACTTTCTGTGTGAGTTTGAGCAGCTTACTTCACTTCTCTGGGCCTGATGATAATAACAGGGACTCCATACGTTGTTGTGAAGACTGGAGAGAATATATATAAGGTCCCTAGAATTGTGTTTGACACATGGTAGATACAAGGGCCTAGAGGGAGCTAATGACACTTGGAGCTTATTGTTTCCAATTTGTTCAGAAACAACTACCGTGTGTGTGCATGACTGTGCCATAGGTAGGGAGGCTCAGGGAGATGCTGAGGCTGGAACAACGCAGCCATCTTACCACTCAAGGGGAGACACTGCCTGAGAATGAAGTCAACAGGGCAGCAAGCAGAGATGTGCTAAGAAGGGAGAGACATTCCTAATGGCATCAATAGAGTACCTGGAATCAGCCAGGCCTGAAGCAACATTACCACTAATGTTTTCAATATATGAACTAATTTATTCTCTACTCTACCTTAATTTTTTGTTGTTTTGTTCTTTAAGCCAGCTTGAGTTGATTTCTGTCACTTAGAACCAAACACATCTTGCCTGAAACTTATTATCAAGTCCAAGTGAGAAAATGACTTGGCCAATGTCACAAAGTTATTTAGTAGAACTGAAAATAGATTCCAGATTTTCTGTCTCCAGTATTATAAGAATTCCATGTTCTGTAAGCTGACTCACTTCCTTTTAAATCACAAGAAATCAAACATGTGGGGTCCCAGAGAAACCACTTATGGTGGAAAGTATCTAGATTTATAAGAATATTGTGGGTACTAAAGAGGAGAGATACAGGCAGGTAGCTGTCGACTTGTTACCTATCAAGCATGCACTGTAGCAGCTGTTTGTCCTCAGAATTGGAGAGGAACTCAAATCACCTTCTAGCAGGTGCTGGGCCTTACATACACCACACTGATCTTGGGGTAGGGTTAGAGGGACTCCATTTCTTATCTACATTTTCAATTTTTAAAAAAGAACAGAGACAGTAGTTTTGATTATAATTATAGAATGCAGAAGACCACAATGAATGTAGCATCTTAAATTAAAATACAGACATATATACGTTTATATTTTATACTGATATTATATTTTATATATTCCCTGTAGCAGCCTGCTTATATTTATTGCTGATGTTAGGTTGGATATGTCATTCTTAACAAGGGACAATGTTGCTCCCCAAGGGACATTTGGCAATGTCTAGAGATATTTTGATTGTCACAATTTGTTGTGGTGGGGAGAGGATGCTACTGGCCTGTAGTGGGTAGAGATCAGAGATACTGCTAAACATCTTACAATGCAGAGAATAGTCTTCCACAACAAAGAATTTCCAGGCCCAAATGTCAGCAGTGCTAAGGTTGAGAAACCCTGGGTCAGCAGGAGTGATGGCTTTAGATTAGTATAGTTTATGTTACATGGTCAATATTTAAGTTCTTTTTTCCAAATGATAAGAATTGGACAGATATTAGAAGTGAAAAATTTGATTCAGCGAGAATCAGATCACTCCCCACCCCCATAAGAAAAGTTCAAGCAAATAAATTTACATTGTCACTGGGACATTTATGTTAGAAAGCAGGAAAATTTCCCTAAGTTGAGTCTAAGTTGTCATTGGGAGAAATTATAGCATGCCTTTGTCTGGAGCTAGGAGACCTGTTTGCCATGAGATGGGCTGTCTTCACAGAGGCAAGAGATTCAGGCTGGAGAATGTTCCAACTCAGTTGTAGCTTATTGAAACTCACCTGAGGAATTTCATAACCCCTCATGTCTTCTCAATGAGGCGATAACAGCCTAACTCATTTCATATCACCTTGTTTGAAGTTTTCATTTTTACAGAAGACCTAATTGCCCACCTCACTCACACTTCAGTGAACTCACTAAAGCCCAGCTAAGCATTTCTTGGAAACAAAGTGTTTTTAGATGGCCCTGACAAAACTATCCTGATTTCCCACAAGCTATTATACATAATTTATTGGAAGAGTGGCAGGCAGTTGGACTTGCCCCAGTGAGGCGGCCTCTTTCACGAGCGCTAGCATGAACTATCTTCACAGTTCGGGGCTCTATGCATTTGGGTGTTGTTACTACATCTAACAACTTGCATGTTTATATGTCACATCTTCCTGGAAGCATTGCACTTTGGAAAGTGTCAAATATAGATCAGGCTATAGATGGAATGTAGACTTTATTTTTGAACTAATATGATTTCTATACTTTTCTAATGCCAGCCCTTTCATATTCATAATGCCAAGTGAAACAGTGATTCTGTGCTGCTTCCCCTTTTGAGGACACAAATCCACTTTACCTGTGGTGACACAATCCTCAAATACCTTCTGACATCTCAGTTGCTTGACACATGTACCTAATTATATTACCCAGCTCCTTTAAGATTAAATAGCATTGTTATTTTGGTGATGTGTAAATGTCTAGATCAGTGCTGTCCAATAGAACTTTCTGTGATGAGGGGCATGTTCTATGTCTACAATGTTTAACGCATGTGGTTACTGAGCCCTTGTAATGTAGCTAATTCTACCAAGGAAGTCAATTTCTAATGAATTTAAGTTTATATTCCATAGCCATATATGGCCAGTGGCCACCACATTGGGCAGTATAGTCTAGACTATGACTCTAGCTTTCCAGTTATTGGTATCCCTCACTCCTATGTTTCTCCCTTCCATACAAGAGCCAACATATTTCTGAATGTACAAATTTGTTCACATGCTTCTTCTTTCAATTCTCCCAAGAGTATCCACAGCTTACATAATAAGGTTGCAACTCTTGTATGGCAATCATCTTTTGCCAGATCTTCCTGTTCCCTATCCTCTAACCACATCAAAACTACTATACTACTGAATACCTATCTCTCTCTCTTCACATGCCTCTGAGTGCATAGTAGGTATTCCCTTCTCATTGGCAGTCTCAACTTCCTCCCGAACACCTCCTTAAAGACTCAGATCAAGTATAACCTTTTTTATGTCTTTCCTGATCATCCTGCCCAGAAGTATCCAGAACAAACTTCTATTGTTATACAACTGACCCTTAAAAAATGTGGGGGCTAGGTGTGCAGACAACCCATGCAGTAAAAAAAAATCCACATGTAACGTTTGACTTAACTACTTGTAATGATTAACAGCCTACTGTTGACCAGAAGCCTTACCAAAAACATCAACAGTCAATTACACATATTTTGTATGTTATACCTATTATATACTGTATTCTTACAACAAAGGAAGCTAGAGAAAAGGAAATGTTAAGAAAACCATAAAACACATTTACAGTACTAGACTGTATTTACTGAAAATCATCTGCACATAAGTGGACCTACACCGTTCAAACTCATGTTGTTGAAGGGTCAGCTGTACTTGTGATATGTTAGCCTATTTGTCTAAATGTCTGGCTTGTTCATGACACTGTGACTGGGGAGAAACTGTGGATTATACACCTTTGTAACATAGCACCCAGATGAGAGCTTGTACACAATAAAACAACAGTGTGATTGGATGATTACAAAGTTCACTCCACAAATACTTACTCAATGTATATCAAATGCACACAGCATTGACTTCACTGTTGGCTGCTGTGATTGTTGGTCTTGGGTATTGGGTTCCTCTCCATGTGTAAGTATTTTATTGGAAAGAAGTGATTCTGATTTTAAATGTATGTTTTCTACTCTTAACCAAGTGGCTAGAGTATTAAGTTATTACTTTGGCTGATGCTCAAATAAAGACCCAGCAATCTGTGACAAGCTTGGAGAAAAAAAACTGTTAGATTTATTAAGAGGCAATACATGAGTCTCCATGGTGGCACATTTCTAGAGAATTTTCCAGGGTGGTGGTGTGATCACATTTTTTTGGACTAGCTACTGAGCTTAGACCTAACCACTGTGTAAGATATGATCCCACTCTAACAATAAAAGTTTCCCACTCTAGGGAACTGATGGGGAGCTGTGACCCAAGCCTACCTAAGAACATGAGATCAAAGTGCTGAACCATGTGGATGTTGCAGTCCCTTATGGAGTTGTCTGTCTGAGCTGAATAGCATGCAGAAGATATATTGGATGAACCTACATTACACTCCCAAAAGAGCTTAGTTGGGGGGAAAACTGCTGGAGAAAGATTTAAAGAAACTGCATGCTCATGCTAAAACTTAATTTTCAAGGGGCCTTGCAAAAACTCCCCCATGACATGTGGAATCTAGTTTACTTGTATGTTCAGTTCCTGGGTTCATGGTATATGGAAATAACAATATTTGATCACTAAGACTTATTGAGTTCTTTGTGTGCTAGGCATTACTTCCAATTCCTTTACATATGTTATTATATTTAATCTTGTAGCAAACCTTTGGGATAGGTAATATCAACTTCACTATAATGATAGGAGACAGTTTGGTTGGGAGGAGTAATTTGAGTCCAGGCATGCTGGACCTAGAGCTCATAGCACACTGTACAGGAAATGACAATGGAATTTAGTTAACCTTTGTAAGGATGAAGTACCAATCACTGATGACAATGTGGTTGGCACTGAAACTAGAATAAAGTTCAAATCTTGGCAGAGCCAAGTTACCAAGTCTGGGTAATTTCAGATAAGTCACTTAACTTCTCTAGGCTCCAGGGTGTGTGATAAGCAGAATGTGTATAAAATATATGTCACAGATTAGTGTAAATATTAATTAAGACATTATACAAATGTTTTGAAGTAAATGTTAAGTATTATCATCATCTATTAGAAGGGTATGAGGTAGTTGTCCTAGTCCTCCTCTAGGACATTTTTAAAATTAAATAGTAACATATACGAAAGTACATTGAAAATGGTGAAGTGCTCTTCAAATGGTAATTGTTTTCTTTTTCAGTACTGGAAGCTTTCTTTTTCAAAAGCTTTGTCTGCAGATAGCAAACAGCTCTCAACTCTAAGTCTATGTTTTGCTATGTGCCTTAGAGACAATGAAGATAAAACAGGGGCTCTAGGCAGGAGATGCTGGACTGTTTCATCTCTCTGCTGCCTATACTCACATTACCCTACCTACTTCTCATTGATTGGTCCTTGGTAAGATGCTAAATATGAGATATATTAGGATATATATCATAACCAACAGAAAGGCTGAAAAGCTCCCCATTAAAGATATAGAAATATTCTGAAATGGGAATGGAAAACATAAACTAGAGGTATGAGGTCTAGTATTTTAGGACATGGATATCCTATACATTAGCTCATTCCTTCTCTGAACAGCATTTGAAAGTTGTTGCCTTGTACCTAAAAAATCTCCACTAGCTGTATAGGGAGACCAGGGACCCTTACTGTGGCTACCAGATGCTAGCTAGTTGTATGACTTAGAGCAAACTTACTATCCTTACCAGGCCTCAATTAACATGTGCAATGTTACTGCACTATCACATGACAGCACCTAGTACTTTAAGAAATGTTATGATGTAGTTTCACATCTGTCCCTGTGCATGGAAGGTATTCCCTTCTCGCGGACATTAATTTCTTCTGAACACCTCCTTAAACGTGTTCAGCCTTCTTTATAAGTCTTTCTGGATCACCCCATCCACTGGTACCCAGCACATAGTTCTATTGTACTTGTAGTATGTTAGCCACATCAAACCCACAATGAATCCATATTCCAGTGAAAGAGGATAGTATTCACTAAAAGCTTTTGAGCATTCACGATGTTGTAGGCAGTATGCTTAGCACATTTCTTGGTTTGTAATTTAGGTAATCCTTCCAAAAATATTGGAAGGTACTATTATTATCCCCATTTTACAGATGAGGAAACTGAGGCTCAAAGAGGTCAAGGGATTTGACCAAAGTCACACAGCAAGTAATAAACAAAGCCAAGACACAAATTCAGATCTCTAGAGTTAAACACACAGAGTTATTGCAGCATTAACTGTTGAAGGGTGGGTAATTCCAGCTAGGATAAGCTGGGAAGGCAGATTAGAAGAGATAGCAGTGTGGGTGTGACACAATAATCTGTAGGGAGCTCTCCTTCATCATTAAAAAGCTACCATTTCAAAATACCATCCTGCCTGCATAGAAAATATGAAGATCAATAATTGGGTCAAGATCACAGGTGAGGTTGTATCCTAACAGGAATTCACAACCTGACTCACGCTTTCCACATCTTCTCTAAGTCTGGCTTCCTTTTTTCATGAAGGTCAGAATGAATCTTCAAATTTCTCTTTTCAGGCCCTGCAAAGGCAGGTGTGTGTGGTAGTGTTCTCTGAAGGCTCACTTATACACCCTTCAGGGAAAACTATGCATTAATATAGACAGCTGGAGACATGAAAAAAAAAAAAAGGTGGGGGGGGGGGGCTTACAGGGGACAAGAGGAAGCATTAAGGGAGAAAAGAAAGAGAATTAACCCTACCACTGGGAGCATGATAATCATGCCTACCAAATACACCAGCCTCTCAGCTACTCAGCCTCAGGACTGGGTGCACAGTGACACATCTGGGTCTAAAATAGTGCAGTGCTATACTATGGTTGGAAAGATGTGGAAGGGGAGATGTTTCAGAGGGTTTTCATGATGCCTAGCAGTCTAGTGGCCAGTTAGATGACAAAGGTGTATTCAGCTCATGAGAAGTTGTTTTGTGTGTGCATGTGTGCACATGCGCACACACACTCTTCCTTAAATTGACTAGAGTCAGCAAAATTAATACGCACCCACAGGGCCCTGTTGGAGAAGTCTCTATTTTCATAAATAATGCTTTTCTCGCCTTTTACAAGCCTGTTTGAAGACCTGCAGTGCATCCTGGCTACAATTCAAAGCCCATCTAATGAAAGCACCTCCACTGTCAGCAATGTTAATGTCACTTTAAAGAGTGTGAAATGTTGCTAAATGTGTCAGGAAACAATTAGATAACATAAGAGGCATGTTTTCTCAGTGCACAGAGAAATATATTATGCAGGCGGGAGATAAACACAAAGTTTTCTGAGCTCCAGCATATTCAGCACTCTCCCTCCCTCTCTCTTTTTAATCCAACAGAGAAATTGTTTGGCAAGAGTAAGCCCTGTTTCAAATACTTGGAGAAGGGAGAAAGGCCTGCTTTGCCTCTGACTGCTGTCGCTTGAGCCCTGTGCTATCAGGCTCAGCGAGACACAGTCTTCCACTCAAATTAAATGTGTGCTCTCCTAATTAGCATTATAAATATAGGTTTCTCTGAGCCAGAGTTGATAAAATTACAGTGTTGGGCTGGAAAGGAACTGGTAGCTCTCCCATGCCGACACAATGGCTAGCGTTTGCACGGTTAGAACAATGCCCCCAGAGTCTGCCCCCATCTTAAGAGGTCAGCCTGGGGAAGGAAGGTAAATGCCAAGCAGGCTGACATTAGGACAGCAGCAGGGCCCAGATGCAATCTGTTCTTTGTATGTGGTGGTGTAAGGTTTGGCTCCTAAGCTCTGGGGAGAACAGTTCTTACTGCAAAGCTTCTTTGTAGAGTTTTGTCATCTCCACCACCTGTGGGATTCCAAATGAAGACTGGAAACCACAGGCAAGGCCTGACTAAAAGGGATTATCCAGAGTCTCCGTCCAGAATCGCTCTCCATGGTTCTGAAACAGCACTATGCCCTAGGAGCTGGTTTCTTTCTCCCAACCCTGAGAAATGTATGCCCAACTTCCTAGGGAAAATTTAAATTAGGTGAGGGAATTTTTGGAGGAGAGACAAAAGAAAAGAGTCAAACAGAGACAAGGACAGAGTTTCTGGAAAAGGCATAGCCACTGAGTGATTGTCAGGGGGTAAAAGAAGGAAATGATTTGTTTTGACACTATTTTCAAATAATCACAGTTGTCAAGAAAGAAACCATCGCTGACCAGGGATGAAATGCTGAAAGACTTAAGGAAAGTGAAGATCTTACGTGTTAGGTGACGCAATGATGTGCAATATGGGACAGGATCAAACAGGTTTGTGTGGGCAACCAATGAACCCCAGTGCGGTGGAAGTGATGTGATTAAAATTAACATATGCAAAAAATCTCAGACTTTTTCTTTTCTTATGAAAACTTGCCACATTGTACAGAGGAAAGACAAAGACAATTGTGGCTAGTTTGTTACACAAATGTGTAGATCTGCAATGTCAGTAAATCTTAGAAGTTGGGGTTGGGGTTAACTTGCTGCTTGTATCCTTTGCTATGCTTCTATTTAGAAAAGCTATTTCACTACCTCTTGCTCTTTTTTTCTCCCTGAGATTAGTATAATTCATAGAATAATCTGGATTAAAGTCAAAGAAAGCTTTGGCTAAAGACCACTGAATGCTAAAGATGGAAACTCAAATAATATCTGGAACAGCAGTTTCACTGTACTGATTGATGACAAAATTATGGCTCAGAGAGAGAAACTGGCTTTTCCCACACCACACAGCGAATTAGTAACCTGAGTCCAAGACTCTGTTCACCAAATTACACTCCTCTTAATAATGTTCAAGTTGAAGGACAAATAGAAAGACCAAAGTTCAAGTTAGGATGAAGAAAATCTGGTTTCACAACAAATCATATTTATGGGCTATAATCCTATACTTCTAATCCAAGATATATAAAACAGTTGCCACCTGAAATAAAGCCCAACATGTTACACTCTTGTTTTCCAAACTATGTTCTCTAGAATACTGAGTTTTCTCAGTGTGCAAACATGTGTCCCAGAAGAGTTTCATGCCCAGTTTGTGCAGTATGAGATAGTATGAGAAGCATAAGAAAATGAGTCCCACTGGAGTCTATGCTCATGTGATCACATCTGGATTGGCTGATCCATTCCATCTTGGGTTTACATCATTGCAAAAACCTTATTGAGAAACTGGATTTATGCAAGAGAAGAAATTTAGACTGATGTTTGTGTTAGATATCATTTAATAGGCTATAGGCCCTATAGGTCTGGAGCCTTCAAAAGGTGTAAGAAAAATTGTAATAATCCTCAAATAACTGAGTCATTACCCATAGAAAAAGAAATGGACTTTTATGAATTGGTTGAGAAGTCAGTTCCAGAAATGATAAAAATTAACAGTGGCAGATTCAGTTCAATATCCACTGCATTTATCTATGCCTCTCCTTTATCTAAGTTCCACCTAGTATTATGGTTCTTTAGGCATATGCCTTATCATTCTTTCTAGAGTGTCATCTACTCTTTTATTCATTCAACACATGCTTATTGAGTAACTACTACATTTCAAACTTTCTTTCAGCCTATGATGCTGCTCTAGGTGATTGTTGAATCTGTACTATTAGTGTTGTTGTTTGTAATCTTTCTGTCTCCCAGAGCACCTAATAAAGTACTTGCTCATAGAAAGTGTTTAATAAATATTTGTTGACAAAAATGGAAAAGTGAGCAAAGAGATTTCCAACATTTACTGAGTAACATCAGAATTGGCATCCTTATAGGTAATAAGCTTTCCATCACCGAGATTATGCAAGTATTCCTGAGCAGTCCTTGTCAGCAAATTAAGAGAGAATGTTTTGGTATTTAGTGAGAGGTATGATTACAGGTCCTCTAAATTCATCTCCAGTTCTAAATCCCTATAGTTCTAGGAGTATTCTTGTCACTCTCCTTAGGAGTAAAAGAGACATAGGATCATTTCGAAGATGTCTCAAAAACAAGCAGTCTTCCCAGAGAGTCTCCCTGCCCTACCAGAAGTCATAAGCACATTTGTCTTCCTGCCTTCTGCATATCTGAAAAATTTTAGCTCCCAGCTGAAAAGTGAGACCCATATAGATTCATGCATCCTTAGAGAACTTAACTCTATTTAAAGGAAACATGTCACTGTGTTGGAGCTTAAGCTCAAATTAATTATAACAAGTGTAATATTTGGCCAACCTTAGTCTCATGTTTCAACATTCCTGCTTGATCAGTTTCCAGAACTAAATGAAAGCCTATAACCATTTTCAATGTAATAACACTTTTTGCTTTTATGAATGCTTTCATCTGTGGATCTCAAAGCATGGTGCAAACAGTAATTAATGTTTACCTGGGAGGTAAGGGTGCATTTGCTCTGCTCATTTGGCAAAGTGGGTGTAGGATGGGGTGACTGTCCAGGCAAAAAGTGAAATTGCGTGATTCCTCTTCTGACCCATTTTTTTCTAACATTGTGGTAAACTAGTCATGTTGTTTAAGCAAGGAGTTGGCATATGTGCACTTAAACTAAAATAGTTTCTTTCCAGGACAAGAGAAGTTGAAATAAGTGATTGCATGGAAAATAAAAAGGACAATGGGGAAATCTCATCAGCATTCCCAGAGAAGCCATCATAAAAAAGACTCTTGAACCTTGCCCTCCTCCTTTCTCTTCCTCCCTCCCTTGTTTCCATTTATTAAACATATATTCCTTGAGAATCTAATATATGTCAGGTACTAATTTATGGGATGAAACTATGAAGTGAAAAACCAGAATTTTTGCCGTCCTGAGGCTTATGTTCTGGTGACAAGAGTGGAAAACCAATAAAAAATAGCAAAAGTAACAATAGATACATGACTTTAAAGACATACCCAAACACATACATTTAAGTATGCATGCATATACGGGCTGTAGGGGGAAAACAGAGAAAGATAAGGAGAATGGGGGGTGGAAAGGTGGGGTTCATGAGGGTGGATACTGCTTAATATAAGGTCATCAGGAAAGACCTTCCAAGTAAGGTAACATTTGAACAGGGACCTGAAGGAAGTGAGAGAGGGAGCCATGCTGGTATCTGGGGGGAAGCAAAGTCCAGACAGAAGGAGTAACATGAAAACAGGCTGTGAGCTGACAGCATGCCTGATGCATTTCAGGAATACCAAGCAGGTCAGGGAGCCTGCACTGCAATGAGAGATGGAGAAGAGGGAGAACTTATAAGCCACTGTGAGGTCTTTTGCCTCCACTCTGAGTGAGATGGAAGGCTTCTAGAGAGTTCTTGGGGGAGGAGTGACATGCCTGATGTTTAGTTTAGCAAAATCACTTTAGCTGCTGTGTTGACAAGAGCCCTAAGGAAGGCAAAGGCAAAAGCAGGGAGACCCATTAGAATGTGATTGCAATAATCCAGATCAAAGATTACTGGGGCCTGGAATGGAGAGGTGGTGATAGTGACAATGGTGGCAAAGATCAGAACCTGGACATATTTTGAAGGTCAAGCTAATATGTTTGGCTGATGCATTAATGCAGGTGTGACAGCAACAGAGTACTCAATAACAACTCCGTTTGGGGCCTGAATAAACATGGCTACAGAGGCATGAGTCCTACCATATTTAGGCTATGCCCTGGCTTTAGCACATAGTGTAAGAAGACATAACTGGATTCAAAACTACCATAAATGTTCTAAAGTAATGCTAAATTGTTGCTAGAAAACCCTTCCAGACAGGCGAATCACGATTTTATTCACAACTTTAGTAAAAAATATGCCCCAGGAAAAAGGGGTTAAAAAAGGTTCTGGAACAGAGCATAACTGACACAGCAGACACCCATCTTTTATTTGACTTAAGAAAATCTAATAAAATCTAAGATGAGAGAATTGAGCTTTCATCTTTGTGTAAAGCAATGCTATACATATTCAAAGTTAAAATTTCTCAACATATACAGGGATAGGAATGGTCCAGAAAATAAGCCATTTTCCCCTGCAAACTCATATTCACATGTGGTACAGAGTAGTAAATTAATTTTGGTCCTGTTCTCTGATTTCTCCTTTAGCTTGACCTGATTTTCTCGCAAGCCTCAGGCACAGTTAATTTGTAGGGAGGGGTGTGTGTATATATTAGAGAATATGTATTTGTACGTGTGTGAGTAGATGGGGATCTTTGAAATATTAATATAGCATCTTTTTATTATTATTTATAGGAGAACTATAACTTTAGGGCTTTTAAAATGAAAAGAAATGGAAGATAGGTGATGTGAAATTATTTTTTAGTGTTCATACCCTTTGGTTGATATATAAATAATACAAATGAAATGGTAAACAGCATTAAGGGTACAATTATTGAGTAAGTAGAAATGTAGATTCACAACAGTATCAAGTTCCTAGTTATCATGATAGGGAAGCAGCTATTCATGTAAAGCTCTGTAAGTTGGGTGTTTTTTTAAAAAGTCTTATTTGAATTTTACTGTGGTTGACTCATTTTACTGCAAAACTAGAAGATGAATTTCTGTCTATAAAATCAAAAGTCTAAAGCTTGGATAGAGACTGACCACAAATACACAATTTCAGTGTGCACAGAGTAAGCGAAAAGCAAATTGTGACAGTCTCTTGAATGAAACAGTTGTTTAATTGGTTCTGAGTGACCCACCATTCTAGACTGCCATGCAGCATTAATGGTGGGGAAACTGCTTCAAACCTTTCCAGGAAAATATGCCAAATCCTGTAAAGGAAGGCAAACATTTTCCTTAAAACAGCAACAAAGGAAACATCACCACAAAATCACGTTGGAACCATCGACTTAAAAGTATGTTATGAGTGAAATTTCCTCTTCTCAAATGGAGCCTCGATTAAAATGAATGTCTGAGCCCTGTAATCTCCCATAGGGTTATGGAACCTTATTTATTTAAATTGGTTGGTTGTCCCCTGAGAGTTCTACCAATGGAGTGATGCGAAAACTCATTAGTGCCATTTTATTTTTAAATTCCACAGAACAGCCTCAAACAGAGCATGATCGCTTCCCAGAGTGCTCCCACTGTGGAGCATCATTTACAACGGGAAGCGCACCAGTAAATCATAATGCCCATCACTCAAACAGAGCTTTCCCTCTTCCTACTTTCCTGTATCACTCCGTGGGTAACAAATCCAGTTCATGACGACCCTGCGATGAAAATGTGACTTACACGCAGGACACATGTGCTCCTTTTTGTCTAATTCTGCAATTTTCTAAATGCTATGAGGAGGACACATAACTTGGAACTCCGTGCTAACAAGAAATGTAAAAGAGCCGATCATGCACATTTGCTTTCTAATCAGACTCATACTCCGCTTATACAGTAGAGGCACAAAAGCAAAGAAACACCAATTACCATTAAGCCCAGATGTAAAGAGATCAATGCATGGGCTAACAATTGGGTGCTGTCAAACGTTGAAACCGCTAAATTCTCGTCTTGTTAAATCATCTGATGGCCATTTCTTCTTTAGTTAAATAGGGATAAATAATAAAAAACAATTTACAACTAAAAGATGCTAGCGTTTTGCAGCTGCTGAATGTCTTTTGGGGAGATTAGATTCTATAATGAGGAGATATAACCATCATTTTATAAAAGCTGTTGCTGTCTTGGGAAAAACACCACTGAATACGATTAGAAAAAGCCTTTCCTTCATGAACCTATTACAGTCATGTGCTGATTGCTTGGCATATGCTTAATGATATCTTCATAGCTGAAAAACAATAATTTGTTACTGTAAATCTTGACATAATATATTAAGTTCAACTGTGCCCTTATTAGTTCTGCCTTTGACTTGAGTGGTTTAAACTTGCAAAATCCTACAAAAGTTGATAAGCACATCAACTAACTACAGTTTTAATGTAGATGTATACATTTTCCAATAGCTTAATTAGAAGTTTTTCTCAAAGGGGCGCCTGGGTTTTTCAGTCGGTTAAGCATCCGACTCTTGACTTTGGCTGAAGTCATGACCCTAGGGTGGTGGGATTGAACCCTGAGTTGGGCTCTGCCCTGAGAATGGAGCCTGATTAAGATTGTCTCTCCCTCTCTCTCTTCCCCTCTCACCTGCTTTCTCTCAAAAAAGAAAAAAAAAGTTTTGCTCAAATGATTTCAATATTATTTCAAGCATCTGTGGCTACTGGTTCTCCATTAAGGGTGTCTGAGATACAGTAATGGGGGAATGAGAATTATGGAATGGACAAAGCTCTGTGTGTACTGCAGACAGTATTAGGAAAGAAACAGCTAACATTACTATCTTTCCTTTTTAAAAAAAAAAACATAATATCAATTAAAGTATCAAGTGACATAACTCTAACAGAGACATTTCTAAAAGAGTTGATAATTCTTTGATCAAAGAAATGAAGAGAGGAGGAAGCAACATGGCACTTCTGTTTGCTTCTTTTCCAACTCACCTCCCTCTCAAACAAGTGGGCTGCAGGAATCTCCCCCTATCCCCAGCAGAAAGACCCAATCACGTCTTGACCATAAGACTTTTTTTTTTTTTTTTTTTTTTTTTTTTTTTTGCTGCTGCTTTCCACAAAAACAGAGATGTCCACTACAAAGCTTAAGTCCCAGAACTGTTTTACTCTTTATAGTCAAAAGTCTATCCTTGAGCTCTGGTATTCTTTCTATCCAAGGCCAAATTTGGAAGCCTTGCAGTAGGAACTTGTTACACCTTAAACCAAGTGATGATAAAACATCCAGAAAGGAAAAAGATAACAGGTTTTCTCACCTTATCAAATATTTCTGTAGTACTTGGCACTATAAAATCCTTGTTTAATATCATTGGTGACTAGGACAAATCTGGATATATGTACCTTATTGTTTGTAACTTTTTAAAATTATTAACTATACACACAAGCAATAAGTGGGTATCTTCTCATCTAAGACAAAGAACTTCATACCAGGACTCAGAATCGTGAATCATGGGACAAACTAAGATAACTTGGCTGTTTCACAGGGTTTGTCCACCAGTGCCCTCTACCCGCAGCAGAGCATCGAAACACCTCCCCACGCCCCTCTTAAGCTTCCACTTACTCCAAACAACAGAATTTTAACTTGTGAAACAGAAATCTCACACAAAGGCTGACACATTTCTTCATAAATAGGATTCAAGGCTTTGCTCTTCCTGGGTTCCATGGAGAAATTTATCTCCTGGGATTGGGGTAACAATTAGTGATTCATGCACTCTAACAGTGATAGTACTAGGTGGGAAAGATCACACATTCATGAATGAACATGAGAAAATTCAGAGTTGTAATTATTAGCATTTTTAACGCCAAACCTCAGCTGTGTCACACAAATCTCTGAATCCGGCACTACAGACCTACTATTAACTCCCCGCAAAATAATGGGGGGGGGGGGAGGCAGGACATGAAACAAGACAAAAATAGTGGTTTTTTTCCCTTGCTTTTAATTTAATTTTAATGCCTTTGATTAAAATATGTACTCTCCAATTTGACATAGACCTCCCTATTCCCTCTTACTGATCCCTGGCTATTTCATTCATTCACATGGCCCAGCTGGTCCTTATGGGCCCTTGAATTTTCAATCCAAGGGCAAAATCTGTGGTGGCTCTATTATTTACCATGTAACATTTGAAGCAACTTGCATGATCTATCCAGCACTCATGACCTATTCAATCGTCTGTTGTGACCCACCAATGTTTATTCCTCTGCATGTTCCCAGTGATATGCCACAGGGCTCTGTTGTTGGACATTCTCAGGAGGTTCTTTGAAAAACTGAATAAGGATACAAATAACAGTATTAACATATTTGTAGAGAACATAGGGCTAGAAGTAAAAGCTTATATTTTTGGACAAGAGGATGAATGAAGATCCAAACACATCTGAATCATCCAAACTGAAATCTAAGAGAGTAAATGTAAAGTTCTGTATTTAGGATAAAAGAAGAAAAATCCTACGCAAGTACTAGCTGGGAAAATATGATTCCACAGAAGCACATATGAAAAAAGGCTTTGGGGTTTTCTATCAGAAGCTTTGTTAGGAGACACTTATTGATGGATTTCGCTCAAATAAATCACTATGTGAAGTTAAGGTTCTGATCAAGAGAAACCATACCTCAAGCTCTATTCTAAGATAGTCACAACAGGCTCATAGATACAGTGACATTTCAAGATGGCCATCTGTAAACTGGAACATATTCCTAAGAAAACTGGGAGGATGGTATTTGGGGGATAAATCTGAGTCAGAGGAAGATGTGAGAAAAAAACAAAACAAAACAAAACACAACATGCTCAGGTAAGAGACCTGGAGATAAGCAGGGTGGGTCTGGTGTGCCCATGAACAGATTAGTCCAATACTGCAGGAGAAGGTTGCCATTTATTTTGTTTGCAGAGGGGAGAATAGAAGCCAAGGAACAGAGGAGATAAGAAAAAGCATCCAGCTAAATAGAAGGACCTTTTTTCTAATGATTTGACTGATACACAAGTGGAATGGGCTTTCTTGCAAAGAAGTGAGTTCACTGTGGGTGGAGGCATGCAAGCAGTTATTAGATGGCCCGAAGAGGGGATGGTAAGGAGGAAATCCACGTGTGGATAAAAATAGGATAAGATGACTTCTGTGGTCTAGTCCAAAAGCAAGATTTTCTGGTACCATGTCCTTATTGTCCTTAAGATAACATAAATTACAAAACAGATCCACTGGAGGTAGAAGGGTAGAAATCAAGTTCATTTATGTGGAACAAAAAAAGAACAAAAAATGCTACTTAGGGCCAATCTAAAGAGGCTTTCTCCTTCAATAAATTAGTCCCTGGTGAACCTTAGGCTTGGGAATGTGGTTCATAAGCACGTCCCAGGCTATTAATTTGTTCATCAAAGAGACCCAAAATATCCTACCATTTAAATTTTCAATGTTATTTGTAGCATTTTTCTCTGTGGATTCATCTATTCCCAGCAATCTGATTACTGGCACCTGGTAAACAACACCTGAACAATCTTAAAAAGACCCCCCAGCACTTTTAGGCTATGTAGTGGGGTGGGGGGGGTGTTGGGGGTATTGAGGGTGGTGGTGGCGGGTGGTAGGTAGGTAGCAATGTAAGCACTGCTGACAGGCCAGAGTTTCCCTTTCCCTCTTTTCTGACTCAGGAGAATTTTTAAATCAAATGATTTGCCACTCAGGCATTGTAGATACATGCGGATGAAGAAAAAATTTGAACGCAGGGATGCTGGATATGACCTTTTCCTGAGTTGCTGTGCTATCCTGAGTGAAAAGTAACATTTGCCATCATTCAGTCAGTTTTGACTGAGGGCCGACCCCTTGCAGGAGCTGGTCTACACAGGAGGAACACCACTGGAACCAGCCTCGGCCCATGTCCTCAAGGAATTCACACTTGGTGAGAGAAACGGAAAACATAAATAGGGGGCTCAGTTTTCAGTGTGGTAACTGTATTCAAGGGATCTGATTAAAGTGGCTGGCAAACCCAGAAAAGGGGCAGTTAACATTTCCTGGGGAAGGAGGGTTGATGACAAAGAGCAAAGCCAACTTTAGATTAGATGTTGCTAGTAGCTGAGGGTGAAAGAACGAGTTCCCGTATGACATCAAGTGGGTGTAAAGTAACAGGTGGAAAGGCCATGGGAAGAGCTGCCAAGGCTAGCTATCCAGATCCTCTCCCTGTCTCCATCTAACAATTTCACTGAGTTTTTGGTGCTTATGTTTCCAAAGAGAAACGGAGACATTAGAAAGCCATGTACTTGCCTCTGGGAACTATTCTGAAGACAGAAATGAGGGGATGGTGTTTTGGCAAAGTTTAAAGTTGGTAAATTTGGGTTGGAAATCACAAGCTGGGCATCTCTCCAGCCCACACAGCACTGTCTATAGGTATGACACTGAATGCCTTCAATAGGGTCTATATTCTCCAGTTCATGTCTGGTCCTGGCAACTTCTCATCTTATTCCATGTGCCAGTCTGTTTCCAACCTCTGTGACCTACCTAAGACCAGAACAACTTGATATTAAAGTGTTCTGCACAAAGTGATGTGGGAAGTGTCAATATGTCTGATCCTGGATCTTTCTCTTAGTGGGAAAGTGATACACAGATCCAAGCTATGACATTAATGAGAGTGATTATGAACAGGTCTTTGATGTTAGAGTTATTTTCCATGCAGTCCTTTTAAAGGAAAGTTAATATCTCTGCCCCATCAAGAATGGAGTTGACATTCTCTGCAAAATTCAGAGAGAGAGGAGAAAGTAATGAAGGGGAGTTTTTGTACTTGAAAAAATCGAAACAAGGAAACTCCCATAACAATTGTTGAAGTTATATTCTTAAAGTAAAATGAATTTTTTCCTAACTTGCAAAAATTGGCAAATAAGACTGAAAGTCGACTTCCAAATGGATGTCTTTGGCAGTCTCACACTATTTCATGTAAAATATAGTCCATTTTACAGGAAGAGTTGTAAGGAATTGGCTAAGACATGATGACATTCATGAATTCAGCATGACAGGAGGATAGGAAGAGGAGAAAGAAGATGCTAGAGAAGTAAAGAAGGAGAGTAAACGTGAAAGATGGAAACACTGAAGAGGTGACGATCAAAAAAGACTGAGAAGGATTTTTGTCATCCTCAAATCTCTAAAACGTCTTTTACATATATGAAAACTCTAAACTCAAATGGAGGCGAGATAAAGCCAATGAGACCCATTATGCCAGGAGGGAATCATGGAACATGAGTGAAGGAGAGCACATACACTCGAGTTTGCCTGAAACCGACTATTAAGTGGGAAATATCTGGCAAGTAACTCCCTGTATTTCAATTGAAAATACCTGCTTAAAGCAGGTGTCCTGCTTCCCTTTTTCTTCCCTAGTTTGAGAGCCAATTACAAATGCCTTCTGGTGATTCAGACCAAAAAATTACCAAACTCTGTAACAGAACAAGGCTGCCTAGGAATCTGAACTTTGTTTACACAATTAGGAGACACTCACGTGCACATTCCGTAAATGACAAGGTTCCCGCAGCAAATTAACAAGAATAATTTTCCCATCTCAGGAGCTGTCAAGATGGGCCCTGTTGGCCAATTTATCTTACTCTAGCACATCTCTGGTGCTTGTCAATCAATATGTGAAACATTTGGTGCTGATTGCCATTTTTCTCTCCACTTCCTTTTGCCTCTTGTACCAGGCAATTTACTGCAAGTCAATCAAGGTCGAAGCCGACCTTGTTTAAATAAAACACTGTTCAGCTTCTTTCACACCAACAATTTCAAAGACAGAATGAGCTGTATCTTTTACATTTACACTTTCTTTCTTTCCACCACCACCCCCCCCAACATTCTCCTAAAATGTTACCCTTGAGTTATAAGCCATAACTAAAACCACCTGGAGACTGAGAAAACTAAGTTGAGAAAGCGTGAGGAAATGTGTATTTTAGATGCCGATCTTCACTATTAAAGAACCTCTCTGCCAGCAGAGAGGTCTTACATTAAAGAGCATTCATGACGGTCTTGCCGACACCAGGAAGCCCTCAGTCAGGGCAGGGCCACATGGCACAGATCATATACCCCTGATTATCAGAACATGAAAACACAAAGCAAGCAATTTAATGTATTTGCCCTGGTGACCAGGTCCTATATTTGACAGAATCTTAGGACATTTTGGGGATAGATCATACTATATCCAACTTAAACCTTTATTATCATCATTACATACACGGAAGAAAAATGTAGAGAGAAAGCAGCAAAGCCTGTTGAAGCTCTTGAGAATAATCTGCTCACAGGTTTTGTTTTGAAAACCTTGTTTTTCCTGCACACGATCTATAATCTTTTTTTTTTTTTTTTCTGAATAAATCCAGCCTTGGTTGCTTAGTAAAATACAACTTTGCAACCCCACCCCTGCAAATGTTAAGAATAAACATTGAAATGAGTCCCGGCTAAATTTGACTCTCAAAGAAAGAAATACAGTTAGACAAATATAGAGTTTCCTGAAAATAGTAACATGCAACTTAACTGCTAAAGTACCACTATGCTCTCAAAATGATTAGTGAGAAATCAATGTTTTTTAAGTGCCTACTATTACATATGAGACCCAGTTCAGTGTTTTCAAATGTGTGATTTCTCCCATTTTAACCTAAAAAAAAAAAAAAAAAAGCAAACAAGATATTCTTATATTCTCAGGAAGAATGATCCCTGTTCTTTTACACTAAATGCAGTTGCACTGGGCTTGAACATATCTTGAGCTAGCTGATGGTCTTATTTTGTTTCATCATTAGTCACAAGTTATTGCTGATGAAGTTGCTCTTCCATTTGACAGTCTTTGAGTGTCTATTATGCATCAGGCACCATGGAGGACATACTGGTGGGCAAAACCAAAAGACTCTGTTTCTTGGAGCCCAGAGTCAGGTCAGGGTGTAAGACATTAATGAAGTCATCTCAAAAATAAAAGTATTGTTACAAACTGAGAGCAGTGCTGTGTAGGGGCACTTAATGGTGGCCTCGAGAAGGCTGGGAAATTAGGATATAAGCCAGCTGAACTCTCACGGCCTGGAGCTGCCCACCCTAGCCCAGTACTGCTCAATTGTGGTCCATGAGCCCCAACCAAACAGCATCCAATGAGGGAAATACAGATGTTGTAAGAAAATGGTTAGGAACTTTTATAGCAACTTGACATGGCCATGATTACATGCTGGATTAGGTGGAATGGGTCATAGACCATTTTGAGTGATGTCAGCCTCACATGGGGAGTCACATATGATACAGGCTGAACACAGGCCATGTGCCTAAGGACCAGATTTAAAGGGTTCCTCAAGAATTGGAGAATAAAAGTCTTTCACCACACACAGTTTGATAAGTTCCGATCTGAGAATGTAAACAATACCCGCTCCCTGCCTAATGTTCATTAAGCCAAATACTTGGCCTCATTCAGACCACAAAAGACTTTATTCTTGGTCTGAGAGGGCGAGATGTCTGAGCTGTCAGTAGAAGAGTGCCGTGTAGAGCCATAACTGTGAGGTCTAGAAAGAAAGTGTTGAATTCAGTCAAAAAGAATTCAAGTTTCTTTTGGGTATACAGCAAGCACAATAAAAGTTAACTAATGAGGAGGGCCACTGAGTGCTGTGTTTATGCTCCATTTCTTTCTCTGGAGCTGGTAACGTGGGTGAGATCTGTCTAGAAATGTCATTAGACTGGACATTTACGATATGTACACCTTTCTCTGTATGTATAAGACACTTAAAAAACTTTAAAATGTCATGATCAAAAAAGACAAAGGAAAAGGAATTTCCTCAGATTAAAGGAGACTGAAAAGATATGAAAATGAAATGCAGTGTGTGATCCTAAAACCAACACTTGCCTGGGAAACAAGAGCTGAAACAGGCATTGTTGGGGCAACAGATGATGTTTAAATATGGACTGAGGGTGACCTCATAGATCGATGTTAACTTTGCTTTTTGGAAACTGGACTGGGGTTATGCGAGAGAATGTCTTTGTTCTTAGGAGAGAGAGAAAATGAGTGTTACTGAGAGAGGCAGAGAACAGTGAGGCAGAGAATGATAAAGCAAATAGATAAAATTGGTGGATCTGGTAAAGCGTGTACAGGTGTTCTTTCCACTATTTCTGTAATTTTGAAGTTGTGCCAAAATAAAGTTACAAAAGGGAGAGTAGTTTTAAAATAAAAGTTAACTGTTCTTGAAATGAATGACCAGCCCAACGAGGTGGTACATAGTCACTGCAACAAATTGGGTGTTTTGAGCAATGGAAAGTCATGTGGCAAGGTCTCTCTCAGCATTCAGAGTCACTGGCACAATTACCCCTCAAATGGAGGTTGGGAAAGCTTGACAGTTCCCTAGGCGGACATGATTTTCAACACAGTCTGACATAGTCTGATAGACTAAACATTTTTTTTTTTTTGACGTTAATTCACTCGTGATTTTTACTGCGATGCTGAGTATCTTATCTAGAGGTGGTCCTTAATGGTGCATGGTATATTTTATTGATGTTTCTTTTATTCTGGTGTTTATCTTCCTCGTGATTATATCCATTGTTACTCTCTGTCTCCTTCAAAATGCTATTCTCTTGTGAGACTAGGCAGTGCTTGGAGGCTTAATGAGGCTTCTATATTGTTTGCTGATTTATTGGGTTCTCAGATAGCATGGGGGTGGGGAGAGAAAGGAGATGTGAAGAGGTAGGGTGCTCCAGGATCAACTAAACAGTTTGTATCAAGTTCATTTTTTATGTGTGTAGAATTCTCAAAGAGCGATCTTCAGTTACAGTGGAACCCGTACGGAAGAAACACACTAGTCTTTTTCTAATTCCTCCTAATACTTCTCTCTCATAATTTCTGAAGTATCATTATGAGGTCCATGCATCACGCTAGAGGGTAGAATTCCAAATCTGTCTGTGGAGCTTGGCATAAAAGTCAGGGTCCCATCTCTTCTGCTCTGAGCTCCAAATTGAAGTTTTAGTCTTTCCTTGCCATCAGGCTTTGAGATTCAAATGCTTTCCTATTGTTCCTTTTGGCACTTCCTAAAGGCAAGGGGTGAGTTGTACTTGCCTTAAGTAAGAATATTTTTCGACTTATTGCATAGGTAAGTCAGTTTCCTTCCCATCCTTGGAAAATTTTCCCATCACTAAAAAAAAAAAAAAAAAAAAAAAAAAGAAGAAAGAAAAAAGAAAAATTGTCTTTCTCTAAGAGAAACTAAAAACACTGCATGTGCTCACTAAAATTAGGTCATAATGACAGAGGACATGGTATTGCATTTACCTTATATTTTGCTCTTGATTCTTTAAACGAACACACACTCGCATGCGTGTACACAGTCCTTCATTTCTAAAATAAAATTCTGTAAAAAAAAAAAAAAATCCTGTATCTCAGGTTCTGTCTAACCTCTGCATTTTTCTTTCCTAAAAGCTATGATGCCTTGGTTTTCGATGCTAACAAATGTTATATGACAGGTTCCCCGATTTACTGCTCTGCACCCTTTTTAATTATGGATGTATGAAGGAAAATTTCACTGAGGAAAACAATAAATCACCAGTGAAATTATTTGTTAGTTGAATGAGCTGAATAAACAGTTGGCTTCAGGGCAAAGATTCGTCTGGCATCTTTTAAGTCATTCCCCATTTTCCCTCTCAATTTCTACACAAAAGCAGGACTGGGCCTGCAGGAATCAGCTGGGAACGTAGATGTTGCCGCTTAAGTGAGGGAAAAGTAAACACTTGATCCACAGATGTCTTCAGTGTTGAATAAAATAATTTTTGCCAACTTTTAGTAATAATGACAGCATTCAGAAACAGTTGAGCACGCGTGGTATACATATGCCATTTCATTTAATTCAAACAACTCTGTTTACCTACACCCTCATTAACTTCTTTAAGCTAGAAAGGGGCAGGCCCAGAATTCAAACCAGTTTCTGACTCCAAATCATGAGTTTCTCAGCTATCAGGTGTCCACAAATTTCCTCAAAGATAACCACACTTCCTCCAAGAAGTCCTCATGTATTATTTAAGCTTTAAAAAAGACGGAGGCCAAGTTAAGGACTGAAACCCTGGTTCATGTTACTTTCTATCTTTACCATGCTGTTTTACTCTGTTTAGGTGATGGAGAAAACAGTTTCCAGTTTCTCTGGTAGAAAATGGAATTTCAAACAGAGTATGCACATAAGAGGCTGAGATGAGAATCACAGAAAAATGTGCCATCACTGGACTTCCTTCTGGGAGGTGAAAGAAGAATAATAAGATGGTTAGTTTCAATTTGAAAGCATGGAATGTGTCAGGAATGATAACTAGTTATTGCTATTTTTATAATAAATGTCTCCCTCAGAGTCACAAGCAGACATCGAACATTGGATGCTTCCACGTAGGAATTAGTTTAGCACCCATCCTTGATGTCCCTGTTGAACTTGTCCAAAAAGTTATCAAGAATCATGGCCACTTTGAACGCATTCATACAAATAGTGCTGACAGTTTTCAAGCTAGGACAAATGTCTCAGCTTTGGACTTCCTCTCACACCAGCAAATCGGCTGCCTGTAGCAAATCCCATAAATATCTCAGCTGGAAACTTTGTTTAAAGCTATTTGAATGGTCCCTGGAGCTCCCAACTTTGGAAACGTATTTGAGTCTGGTATTCAGATATTCATGTTAGAATTGCCAAGCATCTCTGTGGCTCCTATTGTATCATTAAGCTTCAGATTCCTGGTCCATATATTGATTAGATATTGCTTTATTTCAGACATTATGAACTTGTGTGGAGACAACTGCTCTTGATTTAGTATTTCAGATTAGTGACTCAATTCTGTATTTCTTATGTGTATTTTCTATTGACCTCAATACAACACCAGGTGCAGGTTCCAAAGGGCTTCACTAGAACTTCTCCAGGAGAACCAAGATGGAAATCAAAGGGTCTTGGAAGGTGGAAGACAGCCACAGAGCTCTTTGGAGGCAATTTTGTTTATGGTTTCATGTTATGGTTCGTGTGGCTATGGCTTCATGAAAGATGAGCGACTCCTTCCTACCTATTACAAATGCATAAAAATTGTGACTATGGGCAGAAAACCAAAAGCTCCGCTTCAGGTAACAGCACAACTAAGTTGTGTGTTGTGGTCTATAGTCTGTTGCTTTTGGCACTGACTACTTAGTGGCTCTGATGCACAACCGTCTCCAGAGATTGAAAAAAGTGTAAAGAACATAAAATCTTGATGGTGTCAATAAGAAATCAGACACATACCTCAATAGGAAAATGGACAAAGTAGAGGTGAACATGAACTTCCCAGATACACACCCATGCACATATTTGTAACTAGATGAAAAGATGTTTAACCTCACTATTAATCAAATAAATACAACTTTAGAAAATGATGGGATGGATTTTTTTTTTTTTTATTAAATTAGCAACTGGACCAGGATTTTTAGTAAGTGTAATATCTAATGCTGGGAAAAGTCTAGGAAATTCAGCACTCTCGTGTGGTGACAGGAGAGTATATGCTGAAATACACCTTTTTTGAAGAGTGATTCAACCATATGTTCACAACCTTGAATCACTCAACTTACAGGACATTTTCCTGAGGTCATTATCAGAGATGGGTGTGAAATGGGCATGATACTCACTCTATCTCTTTTTCTTTACTGTAAAAACCAAGAAACTCAACATCCATCAGGGGTGGAAAGCTTAAATAACCAGTAGTGAATCCATACATTCAACTGCATATAGTCCTTCAAATAGTATTTCAGAAGAATATTAAGGCATGTGAGAAAATATAAATGCCATTATACATATATATGCACTTCCACAAAAAATACTGCAAGTTATTACTAGGATTATGGTTTTCTTATGTTTTTCTCTTAATTCCTTTCTGAACTTACCCAACTTAAAAAAGTGAACACAGAGTGCTTTGTAGTGTGTATAATTATACATATATTAAGATACATACATATTTAGATATCTATATCTATTTCTATATCTTTACTGGGAATCTTGCCCTTTTCTGATGTCACTAAGTTAATTACACCCACCCACAAATCCTATAGGAAATGGACATGGTAAGGCATGTTCTGTTTTATCAGAACATTCACACTTATCACAGTGCAATAGATAAGGTGCTCTGACAAAAGTCCTGGTTAAGATTGTTTAAAGTGTGGCACTCTTCCTTTTTTGGTGAGGCAGCTTCAAAACAGAGTGGGCAAACTCAATGATACAGAAGTCTGAAAGTGTCAGCCCACAGCTGGGTGGGGCCTTAAAAAGATGTCACATTTGTTACAGTAGCTGCCACCTCATTTGGAAAGCCCACAAAATCCTAACAGTGTCCTCAAGTAGTCTTAGATGTTTCCACTGTGTCTACAGGGGAAGGGGCTGGTCTGAAACCCTTTGGTGAAAGGGACTGTTTGTTAACTCCAATAGACAATTATGAAGGGCAATTAAAAATTCAAATTATGTTAATAGGCCAGAGAAAAATGACTGTTTGCAGAAATCAGTGGCAATTACCAGACATAATGGTTCTCAATTAGGCTGGAGGGGATTTTCAGTCATTCATAATTCACTATCTTAAATGTATCATAAAAAAGTAATTGTTACTTGTTAATAAAACTTACTTAAAAACAACGTAGCTATCTTGTGTAGAAAGTAACTCTCTTCTCTCTCTCCCTCCTCAGTTGTTTTAAAAGGTATAGTCTCAATTTGAAAATGTAGTGCAGGCTGGTTTGAAACAAAATCAAACAATGCAAATGGGTTTAAAATAAAAAAGCTGTTTCTAGCCCTCTACTTTGAGCTTCCCAGGGGTAACCATTGTTTTATCAATTCAGGGAGTATTCTTTCTCCCAACCACCTCCCTGCTCCCATTAAAAGGGGGGGAGGGGGTGGGGAGACTGTCCAAGGAATATGTCATATTGATATTTTTAGTCAATTAAAGGTGAAAACATAAAAACATTATCTTGCTGCTTCTGTCGTGTTTGTTTTTCTCCCAAGGTTTTTGATTTTTTTATTTTTATATTCATATGCAGCTTCCATTACCCCTAGGAATACAGTCAGCATTCACGCATGTCCTTACAATTCTATTCTGAGGCAATGCAGTGTGCTGTATAAATTGCACTGTTCATGGGATGTGATTCAAGGACTCTGACCAGTTGGTTCTAAGCTTTATTTCTGGTGCTTCAGAGAGAACCAAAGAGGGCTACAAGAAGCAAGAAACAAGGATAAAGGAGTCAGGGAAGGACTCTTAAATAACCCAAGGATTCAAGGCATGGATTTTTCTCTTGCTGGGTACCAGCAGAGAATGTCTGTTTTGTCTACTCTTACGGATCACGCTGAAAAAATGACAATTGTGTCCTCAATTTTCTTGCCCAATCCGGAAAACTTAATACAACCTTAAGATCTAAATTGTAGTTCTGCATCCAACAGAAAGAAGGAAGCAAAGATAAGAATGAGCTCTTTCGGTCCCCATGCAATCATAGTCTCACTGTGCTGAGACACAGTTCAGAAATATTTCCAGAAACTTCTCTAAAAGGAAGCTCTAGGCTACTCTGACCCAGGACCTTTAGAGACATGACCTTATTTAATTTTTCATCATTATCCTATGAAGGGGGCATTTTTATAACCCAATCTTACAGCTGAGGGCACTGAATGCTCAGAGTAACACTGAGTAACTGGCAGTACTAGCATTTGAACCCAGATATTGCTTGATCTGAAGCCTACATGCATTACCCTCCAACATATGGCTTCTTGGCTGAAATGGTACAGACATACACAACTGTGGGATGTCACAGTTTATGACTGCTAAGCTATGACTCTGCTATATTTTTCTTTCTTTCAGGGAAATGATGCTACCCACTACACTGACCAGTGAACATCTTAGGGATATTTAAGACCACAGAATCAGCTTCACGTACATAAATGATCCCAATTTTGAACATTTTTTCAGAAAGTATTTGGAGCAATGTCAACTGCATGAGTTTACTTTGAAAATAGCTACCAGTACAGAAACAAAGTATCTATAATCTGTCCTTCTTGGTCTTGGGTCTTACAAGTGGGTGAACCCTCAGTGGGAGCAGAACAATCTTCACAAAGAGTCCTTCCAACATACATTTTGTAACAAGATCGACACATGGTTGGCTTCTGGCTGTCATTCACATCATAGTGTCATTCACTTCTCGGGTGTTTGCCCTTCCAACACCTCTAGAGTGGTAGACAGAAAACACTTGGTACTCTCTCTCACATACCCTATTTCATGTTTTTTCAAACATTGCTCACACTGGTACATTTTTGCTAATTTACCTATTCATATCTGCCTCTGCTTCTGGGGACATCAGCTCCATGAAAGCAAGGTCCTTGTCTGGTGTGTTTACCACTGCATCCCTATCCCTAACTCAGCACCTAGCATATAAATATTTGTTCACTAATGAAGACATGTTTATACAATTAAGTATTTGTTGTCATCAACAGTCAGGTATGGGCTGCTAGGAATGGACTTTCATCTGCAAGAATCCTAGGAAATAAGAGCAATCAGGTCCTAAGAAAATTTTACCTCGGGTTGGTGACAGTCATGGATACTGAACAACTGACATAACGACAAGGATTTAGAAAGGAGAAACCACAAGGTCTCTTTGCCCTCCCCCTTACTGAGGATGACTAGAGACCTCAGTATCTGAAAGCTGCAAAAATGAAGGGTCAACATTTCTTCAGTCGGTGCTAGACTGCTGGCCCACGTGGATGGTATGTTTTCAGTGAGATGGCAGCTCTATTATCTGAAGTAGAACACTCTTCTCTTCACTAGCAATGTTTCCCACTGTCGACTCAAGGCTGCTGATTAGGTAAAGACTATGATAATATTTGGGTCAACCAATCAATAGGAAGAGATGAGCTTTGGAAGAGAACTTTGGAAATGCTACTGTGACTTTCTTTACTAGAATTTGTTTCTGGATGGGATATGATTGCAAACACTCCATTCTTCTGGACTCATCTAGTTAACCTTTTGTGTGTGTTTCTGCATTCTTTTTGATTAACAAGAGCGACAAAGTTGTCACTGTTGAAGGATATACTTCTGGCTGAGTCTAAAGCCCTTTGACCAAAATATTCTATCATTTGTTTGAATTGTTTTTACTTTCCTTCTACAAATGCTTTGCACCTGATTTATAAAGTAAAAGCGATTAATTCTATTTTTATATTTTTAAAAAAGTTTCAATGATATTTGCAGATTAAAATAAAACAAATTGTTTAAATGTATTAGAAAGTAATAAATGCTTAATGAACTTTTCAAATAAAGATGCGTGTAAAGAGGGGAGAAGTCTTCTCGCTCATTCTCCACCCTCATGCTTCACTTATTCCTCCTAGTAAACCCACTCTCTAGAGGGAACTATTCTGAATGGTTTGTTAGGTGTCCAGTGGTACATCAGTAGAAGCGTAACAATGGTTATCCAGAAACAAAAAGCTCTGGTTTGCAGCACTTGCTGATTTCTGTGGAGAAACTATTCTCCTCATCTACAAATTCAAGCTAAGGATATGATGGAATTGGGCAAAGGTATTGTACAATTGGTTCTATAAGACCACATGACTTGTCTGTACCACACCACCATGTGTTCCCTTCAGATTATCTGTTTCTCTTCCTCTCTTCCTCCTTTTTTCTTCCTTACTTCTCTTTTGCTCTTCTCTTCCTTCCCGTTTGCTCTTTCCTTCCTTCTGTCCTTACATCTATACATGTACATAAACAGACATGTGAATCTGTATCGTACATGAACATTGTGCATTTTGTTCTGCAACTTTCACTTTTTCATGTGGTATATGGTAGCTCTGCATTTTGAAAATTTCTTGACGCTCCTTGTGACTGGAAACCCTGTGCTATCTCAAGAGCAAAGCCGAGCATCATTTGGTCTACGTGGACCAGCCTGTGAGCATGCGTGTGTGCCCACACACTCACTCTAGTCTATCTATTGTAAAAGGGGGTAATTCATCATCGGGCAGCAGGTCCTGCTCAGATGGTTTATTGTCCTGACCTCATTAAAAGCATGGAATCCACGCAATGCCGTAAATCTATGCCTCTAAATACTTTCCTCTTTAAATTTTTAATACTGCACACATGAAGGGAAAGGTTAAAGCCAATTAAAAGAGATACAAATACCATTATTACAGCCCTGACAAACAGTTAGTTATTGGATTTGGTCGTTTCAGTTTAGAAAGCCATTATTTGTGTTCCTGAATGAATTAGTAATCAAGCTGTTTATTGACTTGTCTCATCTCCGAGATGCTAAATATTTTTTTTTTGGTCCATTCTCTCTCTCAATTGGCATCATTCCTACACACATAAAAATTACAGACAACTTAAGGTCTAAGTGCAAACAATAACCGCACAGCTGCATGTAGAAATTCACATATGGACAGAACCATCATTTGCACTGTGGTCCAGAAAGGAGAGGCACTTGATTCATTCTTATGCAGCAAATAGTTGTTATTGTCGTTGCTGTTGTTCCCCCTCCCATTAAAGCTATTATAGGATACTGACAAATACTAAAAGCATTTAGAGCTGAAAGAACGCTGGGAAAATTGCTGTAAAAGGATTGACAAATGATGATCTTTCTGTCCGCAAGGTTCTTATTTCCTGTGCAAAATGGACCAAGAAAATAAAGAAAAAGACAGAATCATTAATGTAGGAACTTGGTCTTGTTTTCTGACATGAATTCATGTTTTCCATTGCATTTAGCCAAAAACGTGACTGTTTATGACGAGGCTGTAACATTGTCACTGTTTTAGGCTTTCCTGAGTGTCCCCTTCTCTCCTGACCCTCTCTTCACTCCTCTGGGAACATAATTTAGGTTTTCTGGGATCTGAGATCACCTAAGGGTATTTAAGAGCAGATCTGAATTTTGACCACCTTGTTAATATAATTGTCCAGCCATAGGTCCAGGATATCTTGTGAGTAACAATGCTGACCACAGTGCAAGATTGGCTTCAGAATAAAGGCACACCCACAGACCCACAGACTCACATCCAAAAGAACTTATAAGACTCTTAATTCTAGAAGTGGCCTATCATTTTTCTTAGTATCCTGCCTATAAAAAGTCAAAGTCAGACTTTGAAAAAAAAAAAAAAAAAGAGGAAAGCTTATAGAACGTTACAGAGCTCAAATTTCAAAGGAGATATCAAAACACACATGTTCATAAGGAAAATCACAACACACACACACACACACACACACACACACACACACACACAGAGAGAGAGAGAGAGAGAGAGAGAGAGAGAGAGAGAGAGAAGTGAAACATATTCGTAAACCTAAAACTGAAAGAAGGTTTTTTTCTATCGTCTTTCTTCTGGAAGGGCTAGAAGAGTGTGCTCAAAGTGTGTTCCCTGGACTGGCAGCATGACCACTGTCTGAAAACTTGTTAGAAATGCAAACTGAGGGACCCACCCCAGACACACTAAATTAGAAATTTGGGTTAGGGCCCAACAATGTGTTTGAATAAGCCCTCTGGAGGATTCTGACACCCAGTGAAGTTTGAGAATCTTTGTTCTACAGAATATACTTTTTTTTTAAGTTTATTTTTTGGGAGGGGAGGGGCAGAAAGAGGGAGAGAGGGAGACAGAGAGAGAGTGCCAAGCAGGCTTTGAGTAGTCAGCACAGAGCCTGACCTGGGGCTCAATCTCACCAACTTTGAGATCATCACCTGAGCCTAAACCAAGAGTCTGAGGCTTAACCGATGGAGCCACCCAGGCACCCCTACAGAATACACTTTCCATACTTAGCTGGTTCTCAAAGTCTATCCTTGCAGTTAGCCATAATCTTTTAAACATGAGCTGACCACTCTCTCCTTTGTTTGCATACCATGCACCACAACACTCACCCTGATTTGTTCACATATCCTGCTCTCCTACTAGACTGTAAGCTACTTGAGGCTAGAGGCTTTATCTGATTCACTTTTTTATTCTCAGTGTCCAGCCAGGGGCCTGGGCCAAAGCAGGTACTTAGGAAATTAATTATAAGATAAAAAGACTAGAAAAGCACCATGAAGAAGAAACACTTAGAGGTGTATAAATCCATTAAAGTTCTTAACTCTAACTCAGGATGCCTTTCCTTTAAAAAACAAAGGAAAAAAATGGTCAAAGGATCATTCTCAAGCTTCTTAAAAAAAATTTAATGGTTATTTATTTGTGAAAGAGAGGCAGAGGGTGAGTGGGGGAGGGGCAGAGACAGAGGGAGACACAAAATCCAAAGCAAGCTCCAGGCTTCCAGATGTTAGCACAGAGCCTGATGCGGGGTTCGAACTAGTGAATTGTGGTATCATGACCTGAGCTGAAGTTGGACACATAACTGATGGTGCCACCCAGGCGCCCCCATTCTTAAGCAACTTGTAATCAGTTCACTATTCACTCTCTTGGGGAAAGCGGGAAATACCTGAGCACACCTCACACTAATCGCCTCTTATAAAGTCTGCTAACAATCCAGTTGGTTCTGAATATTCCTATAAGGGTTTCACGTTCAGACAGGACCCATCTGCCCATTTGACAACAGACATTCTCAAACTGAAAATAAATAGAATACAGGCTATAATAAAAACCACAAGAACAGCCCAATGGGTTAAGGATGTCAAACTCCTTGGAATTTCCTCACTATGTAGGAGGAAAGAGGGCACTTCTTGGAAAGAGGAGATATCCTGAAACCATTCCAATAAGATCTCCACAAGGAGTTCAAAGACCTACAGGTGGAGTCCCTAGCCCTTTGTAGCTATGAGTGACACTCTGAAGATGTCTTGCTCACCCTTTATTTTCTACTATGAGATTTATCATGGCATTACATCTAAGTTGTGAAGGTCTACTGTATGCAAACTTGCTCTACCTGCCTTTGTGTCACTCTGATATCAGATCAGCTAGGTTCTAATCCAGGCTCTAATATTTTCTGGTTTCTTAACTTTTCTAAGCCTCAGTATCCTCACTATAAAATGGGAATAGTTGTAATAACGGAGGATTAAGTAAAAACTATTTACACACACACACACGCGCGCGCGCACGCACGCAAAGGTAGCCAGGTGTCTGATATAGTAAGAACTTACTACTACGACTACAATTAACTAATATCATATGTTACCAGGGCTTCTTAAACTAGAATCCATGGGCCTATAAAGATTTATGAAATGAACAAACTAATGTCCATAAACTCCCTGAAATAATCTGTAAAATGTTTCACGTTTGTATATATTCTTTTTCTCTGGGCATACAGTCCAAAACTTTAATCAGATTCTCAATGTGGCCCATGGCTCATAAGTGGTAAAGAACCATGGTGTTGGGGATTTTAGTAGTCAGAGCGTGTCCTCAGCAAGCTGGCAAACCAGGAAAATAAGGCAGTTTCTCTAAGGCTCGTGTCTCACTCTGAGCATGATGTGTAGTTCTGGGACCTCCATTTTTAATTCCACACGACATATGTTTGTTTATTTTCCTTCTTCCACCTCGAAACAGGAAATAGTATTTCAAATGCATTCCACCACAAGGATATTCAGACAGTTAATTTTCACCTCTAACACCCCCAAGATTTAAAAAAGTAAGAGAGCTTCAATCTACTGCTCCCAGCCTGCCAAGCACAATGTTCTTAGCAGCAGCAAAAGTCAGTCTGAAAAAGCTCCTCTGTTTTTGATGGCTTTCTTTTGATGCTGTCAGCCTGGGTGACTGAATGAGCAAGGCAAAGGGGCAGAAACAACACTGGACCATGCGCTGAGAGCACTCAGGCATGCTCTTGAACACTGTCTTAACCAGCTCCCCTACTTTGACCAAGTGGCTTCTACTCCAAGGTTCTTGGAGTCTTTACTTGTCTGGTATGAGTTACACTGGATCTTAATTTCCCAACATTTTATGTACAAGGACCTAGATTTAATATAGAAATTATTATGCTACGATGCCATTTTTTTAAATCAATTGACTTAAAAAATACACAAAAGAGTTAGCCCCACTCTTTGAAAATTAAAAAAAGAAGATATTTTTCATCTCTCTGCATAGACAGATGTCTATCCAGAGAGATGAAAAATGTAATTTGTTCTGGCTACAGACAGACAGTCAATGGTGAGCACAGGAGTTCAAGGACCCATTAAACAAGTATTTATTCAGTATTTATTAAATGTCAGTTACTTTAATATGGCTGAGGGTAGAGCATCAAACAAAAGCGGTTGCTGCCTTCATGGACATGATAGCAGTGACAGAGAAAGGAAACGACAACTAAAAATATATAGACGTATAATTGTTTCAAATTGTGCTAATACACAAAGGGTTACCTGGACAATGAAAGAGAAAAAAGGATGTGGGGAAGATTTTAGATAAAGGTGTCAGGGCCAGCAACTTAGCTGAGATCTGAGAGATGATGGTAGCTGACCCTACAAGAGGCAGAACTTTGTGGTGAAGAGAGGATCACCTCAGATCAGCAAGGCCTAGGGCAAGGCACTTAATCTCTGACTCATTTCCCCATTGGTAAAATGGGGATGATAATGGGACCCAGTCCATTAGGTTGCTACAAGGATTAAATTAGCTAATAATTAAAATTTGTTTAGGACAAAACCAGGCAATGTACCAATGGGTTGCTGCAAAATAAGTATCATGGACAGGTAAAAGCATGTGCTAAGACCCTGAGGTGGAAAAGAGCTGGGTAGGGTGTGGCCCTTGGGTGGAGCATCAGTGAGAAGGTGGAGAAGCAGCAGGGAAGGGGGAAGTTGAATCCCAAGTTCAATGGGAAGAGAGTAGAGAGTTTTGTCATGTTCCCACGGAAAACCTGAAGTTCATTTTTCAAAGTTAAAAAATTATTGTGTCTGATTAACTTTTTGTATAGCAGATGATTCTATAATAGAGTTCCTCAAAGGGAACAGTTTCTTTAGGTAAGAAGTTTTAAATAAAGAACCCCTGTTTCATTCATGCTCATTAAACGTTTTTCCCCCCACCTAGATCCCTGTAATAATAAATATAATTTAATGACTTAGGTTCCTTGAGCTGCAGGTGTTGGAATATTGTATTTATTAACATATTTTAAGCCCTTTAAAAAGACTGCATTAATTCCTATGATAATTTAGTACCCATAATACATTCTCTGTTCTGAATAGATGTTAATCACCACAGAATGACTGATGTGCCCGTGTATGAGCTAAGCCATGCTCTAACTAGTAGCTAGGCACTTTTAAATTCAATATTGTTACCGAAACTGTTGATTAAAATTTAGTTGCAATAATTGTGGAGGACTCAAACCAAGGCCGAACAATTGGATTCTCTGCCACTGAAGATGAATGAGATATTTCTGTTTGTGTTTCTAGTAATACTGCCCTTGGAAAAAAAAAAAAAGTTTGGCTAATTCCAGTTACTCTGAACCACTGGGGTTTATTAGCACTCTGATTAAAAGATCAGTAGGACGGTACTTCAGAGAAACATACACTAACCCCAAAACCAGCCTCGAGGCAGAGAGCAGGAATGCCCCCTTCTGGGTTGAGGATGGAAGGGGAGGGTCACTAATTGTGTGCCAATTTCCTCCTGGTGGGGTGAGGCATGCTCTGGCCTCTGCCACAACCCTGGTACCCCAACAACCCCGGTACCCCAACAACCCCAACTGAAATTATTTTGGAAACAGAAGGAAAAACCCTATCATGAAATTTGGACCAAGGAAATGAAATGATCAAGTTGAAAATAAAGAACAAATTGCATATGCCAGGTTCTAAGATAAGGACTCTCCCATGTATTATGTAACCACATAACCACCCTGTCAGGGAGGTACTACGGTCATTTCTCATTTACCTGGAGTTCAGAGAACCTAAGTAACTCACTCAGAGTCACACAGCTAGTAAGTGGCAGGGTGCTCAAGTCTGTGCTCTTACCTTTTGGCCACAGTGCCTCTATAATTGATCAATCAGTAATTCAATTAATCATCCATGTAAGGAAGGACATTGAGAAGAATAATGAAATACATCATACAGTATTAGGTGTCAGAAACACTCTTATTTAAAACAAAAACCTAACAACTTTTCTCTTCTGGCTTGAAGGTTGGTGATGGGAAATAGTATTACTTGTATCTGTGGGGAAATCAATCTCTATATGATTGTCTTCCTTTAGCAGAGTGTGTTGGGACAGAATCAAGGAATATATTGGCTTCTGTCCACCAGCGTGCTCACAAAGGCACTGGCTTTGGGGGCAGAGGTGGAGAGGGCTGAACTGCTCTGCATAAATACAATGAGAGAAACACTTGAATTTCTGGCTGGTTTGGAAGAGAAAGATTCAACAGGGAACTTGGCAGGGATCTGGGGCCCCAAGTGGATAGATCTTTACTGACTTTGCTTCCTTGAACAGCAGAGAGTGTGTAAGAAATAAAGAGACCATCAGATATTTCAAGTTCTTTTTACTGCTGGCATATGAAACTTTTCCTTTTTCTCCAACATTCAGGGGAGTCTGCTTGGCATAGAGCTTTTGGGTGGGTGATTTCATTTGCTAGTTTGTGATTTGTTGTCTTCACATCCTGAGGGAAAGGGGCTGAGCCCCTGCAACTTGATCCGTGTGGAGAGAAAGGAACAGCACTAGGTTTGCTGGACTGTTAGACCATCAGACCTGAGAAGTAAAGGTGAAGTAAAGCCTCACGAAGTAAAGGTGAGCCTCAGCACAGGAGCCCCCCAGACACACAGAAGTTGTGGCTGGTTTGTGGAACAGGGGTTTAAGTGGATATCTTGGCCACAGTTTTTTTCTTTGTCCACATTAACATTATTCCCACAGGGAATGTGTGGGAATGGGTGGCTCAGTCGCTTGAGCACCGACTCTTCGTTTCAGCTCAAGTCATGATCTCCCAGTTTCATGAGTTCGAGCCCTGCATCTGGCTCTGCACTGGCTGCCTAGAGCCTGTTTGGGATTCCCTCTCTCCCCCACTCTCTCTCTGCCCCTCCCCTGCTCACGTTGTCTCTATCTCTCTCAAGATAAACAAACTTAGAAAAATTAAAAAAAAATATTCCCACAGAGTTGAGAAATATTAGCATCTTCAGACAGATAAGTTAGGGCAGTGAGCTCAGTCACTTCAGCAAATGGAAAATGCCTGGCAGTCTTACTCAAAAGTGGTGAGACAGCCAGGGCCCAATCCCAGGGTTCCCACTGCCTGCCTGGAGCTTAACTCACAAGGAAATGCTGACAATTCAGGAGCACAGAGCCCACAGGAAGGGGTGGGTCCCTCTGACAAATCTTTCCTGGGAGGTGTTGCCCACAGACTGCTCTGGTGTAGCAGCAGCCCTTCCTGACCTAGGGCTAGGTGAGAGGCAAGTGGTGGCAGAGCAAAGAAGGTCTAAAAGGTTATTGCCAGGCTCCCTTCCATCATCCCAAGTCAACACTAAGTGGAGTCTGTGTTCTCCAAAGGTATGCCTGTGGAACTCTGTAGGGCTTTCAAAGAGAAGGGGAAACATATCTGCTGTTACTATAGGATAGACTGTTAAATGACTGGTGAGGAAATTAAAAAATTAAGAGCAAGGAAAAAAGACCCCCAAATCATGTACTGCATTGGCTAGGCAAAAAGGCATTCATTAGCTGTGACAGACTAATTGTGTGTGTCTTTACTGAGTCGGTGTTTCAACCTGCATTTCTGCTTCCACCTCCAGAAGCTGTGACTATATGAAAGAATCCAAACACACCCACCATTGTATAAACACACACACACACCCAGATGTAAACAAACATACGTATTTAATACCTCTTCCCAAAAGCAGATTTTCAAGTGAGGGTACTTGAAAATTGGAAAATTTGGGGGAAATTTTCTCTCCAAAGACAGTCCATGCTTATGTAAAAGCTCCTCCAACATCTTTTCTGATTTGAAGCAAGTTAGCCAGAGGAAGAAATCCCTTTACAGGGACCTGCTATCCATTTGCAAAGGTTGCAAGCTAGCAGCCCCCAGGCTTCATCTGGGACCTTCACATTTAATTGTTTGGTCCACACAGTGGCAGCCAGCACAATGTTTTCTCTAAGTTGAATTAGACATGGAAATTGGAGCTCTCACATAAACCCATGCCCTGTTTTTTTGTTGTGTTTTTTTTTTTTTTTTTTCCGATGCCTGACCCTTGCCATCCATTTAGCCATGAATTGCCTGGCTGCCTTAGACTTCTGATAGGGTGGTGCAGACTGAAAGTATGGAAAGCCATTCACTATGGAGGCTGTGTTAATCATTCTAGTACAATCCTTTGCCTTCCTTGTGAACTAGCCTTCCTGGACTCAGCACCTGAAGTTCCCTGATCTGTAAACCATTTTTCTGGGTCCAGAAGGCTCTGTGCTCTGTCTTCCAGGGGAAACTTCCAGGTTCCTCTTTTGACCAAAAGCCTCAATGAAGCCTTCCTGACCTGCTGTCTGAGACTAGCTGCCCATTCCTCAGCACCCACCTGGTACCTGCAGCCATGGAAAGGTTTTCCTTCCTCAGTCCCCACAGCACCCAAGACTATGCTTTACACATTTTTGTTAGCAGAAGTTCCCCATTAGACAGGGCTCCTTCAAGATGAGAACCATGTCTCATTTGCTTTTTCTTCCAGGGCCTGTCAGAGTGCCAGACACATAGAGGGGGTGCTCCAGAGAAGCCTTTTGAAATTAAGAGAGTTGATTGTCAACCTCCATCATTTCTGAGCCACCCACAGGTCAGGTTGGTGGTTAGAGAGGGGTCACAGAGACAGCAGGGTGATTCTCCACCCCCCACCTCCACCAAAGAAAATAGGGCTCTCTAGAAGTCCAGGCCACTCTTTTGCACCGCCCCCCCCATTCCAGAATGCAACCTATAGGAGAGTTAAAAAATATTCAACTAAATAAAGTATCAGCTGCTACTTAGGATTGAGTTAAAACAATTTTTTTTAAAGGTTAAAAAAGCTACTTGCTCTTCAGGTCAGTAACTGTCATAACGATTTTTCTCTTGCCATATGCTCCTCTGAATTGCATTAATATGACATCTCTCTCTCTGAAGCATCTGGTCTCAGCCACTTCAAGGCACACGAGGAAGCTGCACATTCAGACTGAGTATATAATAACACAGAGAGGTATTTGCACGCCTGCCATCACAAAATACTATGTTGTGTTTCATACAGCATTCCAGAGATGGTGCAGGAGATAGTTCAAATGAATCGAGGCCGAATCTGGGGAACTTTTGTTTGCCTGTGTATTTTGTGTGTGTGTGTGTGTGTGTGTGTGTGTGTGTGTGTGTGTGTGTGTGTCTATAAATGCATGTGTCCACATATGTATACGTTTAATGAATTGGCAATCACCTGCATTGCTCAAACATAATTTCTTATTTCCTGTCAAAAAGATCTGAACATTTTAAGCATCAGATGAAAAAAGAGTCCCACCAATCTGCCAAATATGGACAGAGAGGTCGGGCATATCTATATTTCAGCACTGTGAAATACAAAAAGGGAAAATTTTCCATTGCAAGCCAAAAGCAAAGTAGCACTATTGCACAACATCCAACCACATTTTCCAGTCTAAGAAAAAAACCTGGCAAGCGATGCAGGCTTCTCCTCCTCAGTGGTAATGATCTTTGTCACACTGATAGATTTACTTAAAATTTTCCAAATATCTCACCCCACTTTCTTAAATAGTTCATTAAAAAATCCAAATGGGTTTAATCAAGTTGACCACATAACACATGGTTCCAACATCCATTCTTTTCTTGTCCTGAAGATCCTGGTGCTTATTTTGTCAGAAGCACAAAAAGTAGAAATGCAATTCCGTTTGTGCTGATGCTAAATGTTAATAGATTTGCCTAAATGCCTGCTAATAGTCCCCCTAAAATTAGCTAGACTAGTAGTGCATGCCTAATGTGCTGTTGTTTTTGTTGTTTTACTTGCTTTTTGCTTCTCCTGCTTTTATCAGAGGGAAAAAAGACCCCTAGAAAAAAGTCTACATCCTCGGTTGTGAAACATTTCCAGTGTCATATGTGAATTCTGCAGAAAGAACATATATTCTGAAACTATCCCACACTTCTGACATTCTGTCATGAAGGTGACAAATCCTAGTGCTCTAATGTTTCATTAAATTAAACATGAAATGTTTAATGTTTTGTTAAATTAAACATGAAGCCGTGACTTTGCACCCGAGAACCACAGCCTTCTATCAATTCCTCACATTCCTCCAGGTCACTTCTTAGGTTATAAAAACTGAGTTTTGTTTATTAGAAGCATTTTATCTCTCTCTCAGTTAAAATGTACTTTCTTCTAATGCACTTATAAATAAAAACTAACAGGCAACCCGTTTTGGGGGGGCACTTAAATTATTTCTAAACTCAGTCCTACAGAAAACAGCTGGCAGACGACCCTGTAGCTAATTGTCTATTATAACTTTTTTCAAGCATTTGCAACCATGACTGAAAAGCTTCCAGAGAGCAGAGGTTTAGCATTTTCAATTGGGTCTCAAGCCCATTTCACAGATGGGCATGCTATTGCCCGAAGAATGAAAGGATTGCTAGACAACTGTTGATATAGATCCTCGGACTAAAGAAATCTCAATCCCCTTTTCCTTATCTGTGACAATAGAAATTGACGAGGAAAACAAGGCAAAACAATTCTCGTCTGGGAGAGTATTCGCATAAACAGAGAGAAGCATGCTGGGCTCTAGTGACTGCTGAATACAGGTTTTGATGACACCCTTCAAAGCAGCAGGTAAACAAAACCTGGGCACTGTAGGGAGATGATGAAATGGAGTGGAGACAAACAGTAAAATAAAATAAAATAAAATAAAGTGCTTCTTTTTCACCAGTCCAGCCAGATAGTGAAAAGTTCTAGAGTTCTTAGCATCACATCCAGAGGATCATATGACAGAGAGAATTTCCAAGTGTAATTTTATAAAAGGCATTAAGATGATACTTTTTTAAATGGAGAGAAAAGTCAACACTATTATGTAGCCACCTAAAAGGGACAAAAAAATGCATGTGCTCCATGATGAAAGTGCCTGAATATTTTTACATTTTTCTTGTGATTTAAGTGGGTGAATGAGGCATCCAAATGAAGTCCCCCTAATTGTCACACCAGCAACAGCAGAAAGAACCATCCCTTAAGGGGTAAGCTGCACAGACCCTTCTAGTCATCAATACTCTTTCTGTGTCAACACATAGGTTCTTGTCACTGGCCCAAAACTATCAAACAGCCCAGATTTGCTAACAGGTCCTTGCTTAGAACGCCTTCTTGAGAACCCTTCTCCCAGCTAGTCCCCAACCCATAGGAACATAATTGATACTTACCATTCTGAAGCTTCATGTCTGTGAGGCAGACTAAATAAATTAAACTGATCCTGCTTTAATCTTCTTTTCTAGACCCCAAATGCCTTAATCAAAAGGAAAAACAAAAAAACAAATGTTCCCTGAGGTCCTTCTCTAAATCACCAGAGTATAAAAGCAAGGAATAGCTGTCTTTTTCACTGAGTGCCCAGAACCTGTCCCCTAGCATGAACAACAGAAGATTATTTCTAACACCCTTTTGGTTCCCTCCCCCAGCCATCTTTTCCTTCACTTGTATCGTCTGTGCCCCAGACAAGGCTTGAGTTACACTTTAAATCAAACTCTGGAAGAGACTTCCATTGGAAATTTGGCTTGGCAGACCTCCTGTAAAAATCCCACGTAAAGACACATTTGTTTCCTCCCTGCAAATGAACTGTGGCATTTGTGGTCCCTCTTGTTCTCCCCAGTGCATACTTCGCCTTTAAATGAGCTTAAGCTGCAGGACTTCATTTGGGGTTAGCTGTCCCGCAAAGCTCATTTGGCTCTTACCATTAAGGCAAGAGGCTCTAAAAGGCTAGCAAGATGCTTTTAACAATGTTTGAGGGGCCAGTCATATCTTGTTAGCAACAGCTGCACACTTACCCGGCTCTCAGGGCCTTGCTGGAGCTGTCCTATTCCTTCTGGGATTAGGAAGGCAAAATGAAATTAACCAATCGTTAGCTGGAGCCACCCGAGCTGCACTAGATTCTCATTCTCCAAAAACCAAGTGAAGCAGCTTCCTCCAAAGTTACTCCTTCATGCACTTCTCCTAGCATACACAGCCCGCCAAGGCCCTGGCTGCTGTTTCAAAACGGCTACTCAATAAAAAGATTTTAAAGGCTGTGCCGGGAGCCGGGAGCTTCAGATCCCAGTTTGGCTTTTTCTCCATCAGCATTCCTCAGCAAGCCTGCACAAAGCGAGGTACGCTACATTATTTATGTCAGCTCTAGGCTCTGGAAAACACACACTGGCATCCTGATTACTAAGAATCCTCATGGATACAATTAAACCATTCCCACATATATCCCCCCCCCCCCTTCCCAGATTCAACCTCTTTCAGAGGAAACAGAAGCACTTTGATGCATGTCCCAACTCATCTATCAGGAACCAAGAGAGCATTGAAATATGGCCATGATGGCAAATGAGCCAGGGGGAAAGGACACTTTCCCTGGAGTGAGCAGATGACACTCCAGGGAGGAAAGCTCTGAGAATAGTTTGGGGCATGCCCTGCAAGTGACCGCCCTGGGTTGGAGGTGCTGATATGGAAGCAGCCAAGTTGTGACACTACAAAAAAAAAAAAAAAACATTCTGATGAATTCATGGAAGATTGATTTAGAATGGGCTGTTAAGGGAAGTAAGGCACATTTGGCAACATGACTAACCTTTCAAGCTGGATGTAGAGCAATCACGCTCACCCAACAAATGCTCCTTGGTGTCCCATCCAAGTCAGAGCACTAGATGGGAAGACCACTGATTTCACCAAGTAGAGCAATGACTCTGTCCCCACGTCTCCTCTTCAGCAAAATGAACAATTCTCCAAGTTGCAGTCCACCATTTCCCTTCTTGTCAGTAGCTCGACAACACATTATGAGCTGGGCATATTAGCCACAGGCAGAGAGAATGGTATGCTGGCACAGCAAAGGATGGATGAGGACAGGAGCTTCTTCCTCTGTAGGAGTAGTGAGAAGGCTATGCAATTCCCCTGTTGTCTAGCTACAAAGTCCCTGCTTGGCAGGCAGAGGTGACTTCACTTTGTGAAAGCCCCAGGCACCGCTTAATGAAACAACCTTTGGCAGGACCTCACAGTGAAGTCAGTTTATCTAGGCAAGAAGTCAGCTTGGGCAAAGTCAGTTGTCTCATCCAAGAACACAGAAAAGCAACCTGCTTCTCTCCAAAGGTGTCCTTTGAATGTGCACTCCTAAGTTTGCCAGTTTTTTAAGTGATGGCCACTTCCAATGGCTTAGTCCATCCCAATTCAGACAACTTGGATGGAAAATTGCTGTCTGAGATGGAAAGTATGGTAGAGAACACAGTGTAGGTCAGTGGAATAGAGCCCAAAGGGGGCAAATACACCCTTTGATACACAGCAAAGGAAGAAATGGGAAATTTGCTCCAGTATGTGAAGGAGAACATCCCTCAGTAATAAACAGATGATAGGTAGCATAATAGAACACACACACACACACACACACACACACACACACACACACACACACACACACACACACAATCATTCACCAGCCGAGGCACCCAAAGATCTGATGAATGGAAAAGCAGATACAAATTGCCCTGTTGGAGGATTTCAAGCTGTAGTATTGGCTCCTGAGACCCCAAATCCTGGGTCATCTAGTCCATTGGCCCTTAAGGAGGCCTTAGCCACATGTGGGTACAAGTGTGCTCTCAGCTTAGGTGGTTCCACTCATTCTTGCCACTAAGGAATCCAATGCACGTTGTAATTTTTCCTGGAAAGGACTCAGAAGCAGCTAACTAGAGTGCCAAGAACAGAGATGATTCCTTGGGAGGAAGATGATTCAAGATTATCATTTATTCCTCTAATAACGAAGCAGTAATCAACTTAGAGGCTGACCTCAGACAAGAAATCTTAGTAAGGATCCCCTGGGCACCCCTCCTGTGGCCCTCCAGAGCTGCAAGGTGGGAAAAGCCTCAGGTTCTGCCAGTCATCTGTTCACCTGTGAACTGGTACACACTGTTCAGCCTCTCTGAGCCTCAATTTTCTTAACTGGAAACTATAGATAATGAGACTCACTTCTAAGATTTTGAGGATTCAGTCTGAAATATAAGGTACTTAATTCAGTGCCTGGCATCCTGTGACCTCAGAATTAGCCTTGGTTATTATGAATTTTCAAAAGGTTATCAATTAAAAGACACAAAACTTACACTGACTGGTTCACAGATGCCTGAGCCCCATCTCAAAGTGGTCCCGGAGCAATCAGATCATTACTGACAATCTGTGTGCAAAACGCCGTACTCATCACTATCATTTGCCTCCAATAAATGTGTTCACAGTAGTTGCCCCAAGACAGAGGTCAATAAAAACTAACGAGGATATAAAAACAGAGTATTAAGAGGGGATTTATTTTTTAAGGGAATTCCAACATTTTAAAAATCAACTGAATCCTTTTCTGTTGATTAAACTGTAAACTAAACATATTTCAGAATCTTGATATCCAGAAGAAAGTTGCTCTACTCAAGATGGAGAAAAAAAAAAAAAAGTGGCCTGAAGTCCCATCCTCCAGAAACCTCTGTCCACTTATCTACATGCCCCCATCCCCCTCACACTACTAGGAACAGATGTTGACAGACTCTAATCTAATAGAAAACTGGCATCTTAATGCAAAAGGAGAAGGAGGACCAAAGACATTAAGTTACTTCCTCAATTTCATGTCACCTAGTACAGCTTTGCTGGAATGCAGAGGCCTGACTACCTTTCAAATGCTCCCTCATCCCCACACAAGGCTAAAGATAAAACCAGTGGAACTCACGGCCAGTTTCTATTTCACCATCCAACATGTTGGTTTCATCTCAGTTTAGTATTTTGCTTTAATAATGTACATACAGGACCAACACTTCATGATTTTTTTTCTCCAGAAAGAGATTACTTAAAATTTTAAGTTTTTCAATAAATTAGGTTCCACAAATCTTGCTAAGCCATTTTACCATATGAGGGTTTTGCTACAAGTTTCTAAATCTTTCAAATGAGAAAAAAAGTTCTTTAAACTTCATAATTTATAAAGGCTACATAGGTTATTAATATCTTCGAAAAATACGGAATTTTGCCCATGTATCTCTTCTCTAACGATATAGTTAGTAAATATGTCTTCCTTCTATATAAACAATCTCAAGAGGTCTTGAGCATGCAGTTGTTTTTAAGTAATAATCACTTCTTGCTTATAAAAACAAGAGCTACCAAAATGATACATCTTCAAAATAAATAGGGTCTACCACATTTCACTGCTAAAAAATACCCACATGCATTGTGACTATATCCGATGAACAGCTGGACTGCACAGACATTGAGATCCTTTCTCAGAGTTTCAAAGAACTTTTGCTTTCTGTCAAACCACCTGAACAAAAAATGCAGTATGTTGCATCATATGCTGAAGCTATTTTTCTAGTTGAAACATGAATTATGAGTCCTTCTGAAACACATCAGCCAAATCAAGTTGTAACATGGCTGGGCTTTATTCGCTGCACAGATCACCACAGCTAATTGGTTTCTAATGTAAGTCATGCTTTTGCTTCATTAGCTTAACATTTCTCTTATTTTTCCTTCCATGGTACATACTAAAATAACCAGTGTTAAGTTGAACATTTCCCCTCAAACGAGGTATACTTCACCTGAGTGTTAACTCTGACTTTGCTGAGTCATTTGTACTTTTATAATGTGTGGGGTTAGAATGCTAGTTTTAGGACACGGGCTTTTCTTGGTCTCCGTAAATAATATGGAGGTACTCTTGGTGATCTTTAAAATCTGTTTTTGTTTTTTTCCTCCCGTGGAAGCTCAAACTCAATTCCTAATGATGAATATCCCTAAATATGTACTGCTGAGACTACCTAAGAGGCCTACGTGTGTCTTGTTGGCAGAATTGACAAACTCTCATTGCTTCCAGAATAACACAAGGAACTGCCTGGGGCACCTACTTCCTGTTTCCATAAGGCAGAACACTTGTTTAAGGCTATCTTCAAATTGGTGGTTTAAGAAGTTAAAGTGGCAGAAAAGATTCAGAAACTATATAAGCCTCATCTGAGTAACTTAAGTGAAGCAAAAGAAAAGCAGTCATTGTATTCTTTGAGGTTATAGTTAAGCTATTTAGGGATAGGACTTACAACATTTTGCTTGTATACAGAAACTGATTCAGAAAGTTGGTTTATTCTACAACATTCCAAGTATGTGCATGGGCAAGAAGGCAACAACGATTCTGGTACAGAGTCCAAACATGGAGAACAGGGATGGGGTAGAATGTGGGCCCTGTTCCCTGTGTCAGGACCTCTCCAGAATGAGATATCCTATATAAACTTTCCTGGTATCCTTTATGATGATGTGGCTTTATTGTCCTTTTCCAGACTGAGTCACCTGTGAAGGTAAGGTTTCCCTAGTGCTTTAGCAACACCATACATCAAAGGCAAAATCAAAATAGATTATTTATCCTAATGTAGATTCAAAGGGTTTTAATGGGTCTTACATGGTCATTTAATCCAAACCCCTCATAATACAGGTAAGGAGAAACATGAAGGAGAATATGTATTTTCCTCATGTCATTAGGACTATATCATAGGCCCTGTGACATTAGGACTACGGATCTGGGAAGATAACCTTGGCACATCAATTCCTTTTTTTTTTTAAAGTTTATTTACTTATTTTGAGAGAGAGCATGCGAGAGCAAGTAAGCAGGGGAGGAGCAGAGAGGGGGGAGAGCGAAAATCCAAACAGGCTCCACGCTGTCAGTGCAGAGTCTGACTTGGGACGCTATCTCATGACTGTGAGATCATGACCTAAGCCGAAGTTACAGTTAAATGCTTAACCAACTGAGCCACCCATGTGTCCCATAAATTCCTTTTTATATGGATTTATTATTTTCTATTTCTTCTCTTTCTCCTACACCAACCAACCCCCCACTTTCCCACACTTTGCCATACCTGAAAAAAGATCATGGTCAATGTTTTTTTATTCTGTGATTTCTGTTTCCAAGGAGGAAGTTTGATTCTGGACACTATTCTAAAGAAGGCTCTGGAGGATTTTCAAATACCCATTGTGAACAGCACCACAGCTGTGGTAACAGTCATTCCCCCAAAGTGTTCACAGTTGGAAAGCGGCGGCTTATTTTGCCATGTGAATAAAACCCAACCTGTTGGTCAGACAAAATTGGATTTGAATCTCCTTGCTGTTGTAGGTCTCTAACTTAGCTCCACCATAAATATACCAGGGAGAATAATGGCACCTGGCTCACCTAACTCTTGGAGGTTAATGGGCAGTGGCTGGGTGACACTAAAGACTCAGTAGCTAGGCTCTGCTATCATCATCTTTCTGTCATGGGCTCAGACACATCATAAGAGAGTTACACATTCTCCTCTTGCGCTTACAAACCCAGGGCAGAGCCCACTTATGGAGAAATCCCTCTCTGAAAGGCGTGTCTCCTCAGTGACCTGCAGTATCCTGTCTTGTATCACTTCATTGTGAGGAGGGTTGATATGACACACCCGACGGAGGCACCATGAACATGCAATTTTCTGCTTAAAACCACAAGGAAAACAGGACTTCAGATAACAGGGAATTGCGATTCAAATCCTGTTGAGCTACAGGGAATCAGTTATGGTCTGTCTCTGCCTGGGGATGCAGGCTCATCGATCCACACTCATCACCACTGGCCTGGGAAGGGCAGCTGGCCCTGACTCTCCTATTAATTAGACAGGTGGGGAATTTCCCGAGATCAGCATTTCCCAAGTGTTAGTCATTTTCCTATTGCCTTCCAGGCTTGTGCACTATCCAGTCCTTCCCTGCAACCACTGCAGCCACCATTCCATCTGATCCTCGGCTCTTTAGTTCACTTAGTAAGTCAATCTGAAGAAAGATACTTTTTCCAACTTTACCTCATCCTAGCTAATAATATCTATGAAATTGCAGCTTAGAAGTGCTAACTATATATAACCACAATTGTGTGTGGTTATACACACACACAATTTCTAGTATGTATTACACTAAACAGATTACTATTAAAGTTAGGTATTCAACAAGGTGCCCCTTACGGATGTCTTGTGTACGTGTCCTATACTCATTGGTACCCACATGATACTCGAACGTGTGTTTGGAAATACTGTCCTAAGTGAAATGTTATTCTTTTTGTTTTGAACCAGCAGAGTCTCTACTTTGTGCCCTTTTCTCTTCAGAATGCAGTGCCTCAGAGTGAAATGTCACCAGGAAAAGAAATGCTCTAAAAATGAAGTTTGATTATGTCCTATAGCCCAGATAGAAAACTCAGAGAAGAGCCCAAATGCTACTTTTCATCCTGGGAACTGATGCCTGAATGTGTTAAAATGCTATTTATTTTCCGACAGGCTACTTGGGCCTGGCACCATGTAAATCCAAAGTGTTTGTAGAGGCTCCCCTGGGGACAAAGGGAAAATCATCTGTATAGATCAAATGTGTATTAGCTGCATTAGCAATTGGTCCCTGGAGACTTGATAAAGACCTTTTTATACAGATTTCACTGCACAGTTTTCTAAGAGCTTTCACTGAACTAGCCTTGGGTATCATGGGTCCAGGAATTCCTTCACTTCGTCCTACCCATCAGAAGAGAGAGATGGAAAATGAGAAGCCAGAGTGAGAAGTGCTACCTTCATTGTAGGCGAACCTCACTACCACAGCCATGCTCCCTTTCCCCATCAATATTTCATGTTCTCACAGTCCTGCGAAAATTTATCTGTTGCCTTCTTGCATTGTAATGTGTAGGATGGTGGAAATATTACAGCACTGGTTCACGAATTTAAAAATTTGTCACCTTCTCAATTTAGAAAGCTGATATGTGGTTAGAACTTATGAAGGCTCTACAGGCTTGAAATGACCAAGGGGGCCAGAGCCCTGTTCCTGAGAAATCTGTGCAGTGAGGGCATGCAGTCAGAGGGTGGGGGTTGGCTGGAAATCCTGCTGCTGGGGCCTCAATTCTCTGGCTTATTGTCAACCCATGATTTGTCTTGTATCATGGCACTGTTTGAAAGAAGAGAGAGGGAAAATAATGCCCCAGTTGTAAGCTCAGTAGCAAAATCCAGGTTTTGAACAGACACAGACTCTCCCTGCTCTTTCAATACCCTCTCCACCACAGCACAGAGGTTCCCTGGGCTCTGCTCAGTTTTGTATGGTGTGTCCAACTGGTAAGCTCTCTGGTAAAGCAACTCTCAGAACCCTGGGCAATTATATAATGTTCCTCCAGTCTCCGAAGGGCTTCCCAGTCATTAAACTTGGTTGGTTTAACTCCTTTCCTTTCACTACAAGACACATTTCAGAGACATACACTGTCTTACAACTTCATCCCCACTCCCACTAACAGGGACGCTCACCATATTCTCCAGGACAGAAGTGCTTAGCCCCTGCTCAAGAACAAGCGGAAGCCAGTGACCATAGCAAAGGTGGCAAGGAGGCACAGACATTTCTCAGTGCAGATGTAAACCTTTATATTTCCAATAGCTGGTTTACATAAACATGAAGGAGAGTTTAACTTGAAGCAGAATGGTTAGGGAAGACATGAGTGTCAACTTCATCATCTCCTGCCCTGTGGCCTACCTTTTCTGCAGTGTTAAGTCTTGGAGACACCATCACCAGTCTTTGTGCCCACCTAGACACCTCAGAGTGACCCATAAACAAGTGACTGTTGCTTCTCTGTCCCCCTCTTGCCACTGCCCTTCTCCTTTGCCTGGACAGTTAGTCACGCTACTGACCATCAGAGATAGGCATTGCTCACCAAGATGGTTTTCCTTGACCTGTAAGTATGAGACACAGATGGCCTCAGACAAGCTTGATGCAAAGGCATCGGGGAGTTAATGTGTGCTCCAACCAACTGTCCAGGGGTTGTCATTCCCACAGACATAGTTAGACACTTAGGGGGATACACTCAGGTTGCTGCTTGAAGAAGGTAATGCTTTCTAAGGAATCCTAGAGCATTAGATTTGATATAGAAGCATTATGTTTCCATGAGTAAGATTCACCAATAAATAAAAATAAAAATCTTCATTCCTCTCATTTTGAGTCAACAAATGAAGTGTCCAGAATTCTGATCCCTGAGAGCTCTACATGAGGGCCTCACCCAGGGCAGTGCCCACTCTCAGCAGGTAGGCTGTTTTCAAGGGGAGGTCTACAGGGCAAATCTGTGCTGCTATAACTTCAACAGGGACAGAAGTAATTCTGGAGTCCAGAGTGATTTTTCTAATGCAGAAATCTGAACGTCACTCCTACTTAAAAATTCTCCACTGGATCCATCACTTATAGCACAAAGCCTTCATTCTGTTCTAGTATCTTCAGCTCTTTGCCCACCACCTGCCTTTTGCATTATACTGCAGGAATACCATATTTCCTAGAAGACCTTACCTTATGGCACACCTCAGGCCTTTATATCTGAGAGTGTCTCTATTTAGCAAGGGTTTTCCTTCATTCCTATATTTCTTCAAAATAGTAAATAATTCCTATACTTCTTTCAAAACCAACTCAAACACCACCTTTCAGGGGATTTTCATGTCCTTTGTGCTCCAGGTATCACAGTCTAATCTTTACATTAAATGACTTGTTCCTTGTAAAGCACTTGGAACAATGGCTTGTACATAGTAGCTGCTCAATAATTTTTAAAAGCTATTAGTATTGCCTCACCATCATATTTACCATCATATATTTATAGTATTTGCTCACCTGTCCCCAGTAGCCATGAAGCTCAATGACTCTGTTGTTCCACTAATATCAAACCAATGTTTGGCACATAAAAGGTCTCAGATAGGATGTGCTGAACTAAAATAGGACTAAAGCAGTTTGACTGTCTGGGAATTCTACAAGGTGCTTAGTTCCTTATTGTAGTTACCCTTCATGCAAAAATTTGGAGTCAGGCTTTTGTCAAGTCTCTTCATAGTAGAGTAAGTCATATGCTTTCTTTCGATTCTGCTTGGGCACTACTCTCTGGTTCCATTACATACCAGGCCAATAACCAGAAGCTACACATCTTCGGAGGAAAAGTAGCAGATGCCAGACAAGAGCTTGCTCTCCCCTATTACTCTAATCAAGCTATGTGGTAGAGTGCCTTTCTCTAATCTGATTTGAGAAGGGCCTTAATAGCACCATAGAAGTTAAGAATGAAGCTAGTTCTTCAAGCAGCCCCTCACTTTAGTGGCAATTTTTTCTCATCTATTGTGACAAGTGAGGCCCCTCATCAGGGCCAATTGTTGCACTTGGATGCAAGCATGAAGTTGGAGGCATTTTTTTTTTCTTTTAAAGGCACAAGTCAGCCCTTCCTGATTTAATTAGAGGGTTTTGTTTTGTTTTGTTTTGCCTATCTCTTGACCTTCCACTTGATTATGCAGCGAAGTATTCCTGGAGAGCAATAATCCTGTAAGCCTGACATAAACCCTCACAGCTATGAAAATGACAAAGCTGTCAAAATCTCAGCCTTACAACTTCAGACGGGGGTCAGCTCCGAAATGTAATTGTCGAGAAACTCAAGGGCCAGGTTCCATTAAGAGATTTATAAAAAAAAAAAAAAAAAAAAAAAAGAGTCAAGGAAATGAAAGGTCCCAAACAAAGATGATGGGAGGCTTTAAATTTCAGTCTGTGCAAGAAACTTTTGCCTTTCTGTGCGTGCCATCAGATTTTTAGTAATTTCGGTGGGAGATGCCATCTCCTTGGAGTCAGAGAAAATGAGAAAGTCTTTTTTTCTCCCAGAGTATGCAAACAGAAGCTTAGAAACATGTTTGCATTTGGATTGGATGATCTAAACCAACAAAGTTCAACCTTTTCACTAGGAGCTGTGAGCTGTTTGACAAGACCTACTTTTTATCAGGCAGGTTCAAAGTCTACACACTGCAGAGGCTTCCTTAATAAGAGGGACTAATAAGATTATTTCCTTAAAGATCTAACTTTGGCACCCTTCCTCCCCCCAGAGAGTAGAGTAGATTCATTCTCTAAATTGCTTACCTTCAAAAGAAAAGCTCTGTTGACTGGAACACGGCCCCAGCATGGCACACCAAGTCGCTATTAGTAGGATTCTCATTTGGATTTGAAGAGGCTATTATTTTTGTCTCGTGCTCTTTTTTTTCTGCACTTCTTTTCTGTCATCAAAAAATTAACTTCCCAAACTAAGCACAAAGATTTTATTTCAATGGGATGAGTCAGAATCACCAATTGTCCACCTGTCACTCCAAATATCTTGCCTTTCCTCAGGGACATAAATAGCCAGTTACACACACACACACACACACACACACACACACACACACACACACACACTTACTAAACGTAGGCACATTTCTGGGCAAGCAGATTTTAATGTAAGGAGAGAGAAATGGGCATATCTGTATTAAATATATAGAGAGAATAAAGCAAAGGGCTCTATTCAAAAATTTTTTTCCCAAGCTTGCATTTTGACCCATTTGGGATCACAACACAAAATCTTCTGTTGAATAGGGAGGTTTGAGAAAGAAAGATCATGTGATCATCAAATTGAATTCTCTCTAACTTCCTGCCTCTTGCCTTCCTGTATCACAGCTTATGTGATCTGCTGAAATAATGAGCCATTTTCACTCTCCCATCCATGGGTGGGATGATGTATAGCCACTTAAAACTGGCTGTGTTTAAAGAAAAGTGATTTGAAAATGGGGACCATTTAAACAGGTCACTGTATTTCTCAAAGGTGAAACAGTGATCAGTGTATGACATTTAATGATCTAAAAGAGCCATACAGAAGAATTTTCTCCTAATCAAACTGGAATCAACTCTCTTCTCAGGAGAAAAGAATTGAGGCCATCTGTGGATCTTAGTCCTTTCTGGCCTCTGATGACTGAATCTGTACCATGTATAGCTCTCTCTGTATCTTAATGCCTGAGTTCCTGGAGGATACCACATTTCACTCACTCTATGAAGTACATTTCCTTACTCATTTTAACATTTATGAAATCAGAATTCTTCTTGCAACTGATGGCATGTTCTAGTTTAATTGGCAAAGGTTTTTCTTCTCTTATTCATACATAATAGTGAGTTATTTTGCAAGTGAGTGCATTTTAGAATTGATGAAATATTGTCATAGATACTTAATAAATGTTGTTTGGATAAATGACTGAATAAATGGGGCACCTCCTCCATGGTCTCTCAATACTTACTTAAGGTAAAAAATATATTTAACAACAAAGAACACCTCAAACTTTTGCATCATTGACTGAGATATAAATTTTTCTTAAAGTTTATTTATTGAGAGACAGAGAAAGTGAGTGGAGGAGGGGCAGAGAGAGGGGGCAGAGGATCTGAAGCAGGCTCTGCGCTGACAGCAGAGAGCTGGAGGTGGGGCTCAAACTCTTGAACCGTGAGATCATGACCTGAGCTGAGGTTGGATGCTTAACTGACTGAGCCATCTAGGCACCCCAACTGAGATATAATTTTTTAAAAAACGTTACATAGGGGGCACTGGGGTGGCTCAGTTGGTTGAGCGTCCAACTCTTGGTTTTGGCTCAGGTCATGGTTTTATGGTTTTGTGGGTTCCAGCCCCAGATTGGGTTCTGCGCTCACAATGCAGAGTCTGCTTGGGATTCTCTCTCTCCCTTTCTCTCTGCCCCTCCCCTACTTCTGCTCGCGCTCTCTCTCTCTCTCTCTCTCTCTCTCTCTCTCTCTCTCTCTCTCAAAATAAGTAAATAAACTTAAAAATAAACTCTTACAGAGACATGTTAAAAATCAAACCAAACAACACAAAGCAACAAAATCTAAAAGGCAGGAGGAAAAAAAAGACAACAAAACTAAGTGTTTTTTCTCCCTGATAATAAATGTGACAATAAAAAGAAGGGAACGAACATAAGCTATGCCAGCCACTTTCTGTTTCTTTCCCAAGTTCCATGTAGCAGCGGTTCCTCATAGACAAGGAAACTGAAACTTCCAGAGGCTAAGACACTTGCTCAAGGTCCAACATGTAGTGAATATAAAGCCACATGTGAACCCAGACATGGCCAACTCTGGTTTGGCACTTGAGCCTGCTGACCCCCAAGAACAGTTCTTCTGACTCATGATTGGTCAGTGTTCATTTAATCAGGTGAATTTGGCCATACTGGAAACTAGTGTTCAGAATAGTGTTTGTGTTGTTTTAATATACTCTAGGACAGTGGTTTCCAAGCCACTGCACATGGAAATCCCTAGGGATCTTTACCAAACTAGAGATCCCTGGATCCTTTTTCCCTTTTTCCTGGCCATTCTGATTTCGCTAGTATGGGGTGTGACCTGGGCATTAGAATTTTAAAAGCTCTCCAGATGATCCTAATGCACGGAAAGCTTGGGAACCACAGTTCTAGGAGGTTTTCATGCTGCCCTAGGGAAGAGAGACAGACAATGCATTCCTGGTGGGAAACTGCATGAGCAATCGTATACAGAGCCGATTCACCAACTTGTTATTATTCTGCCTTTCTTAAGTCACACATGTCATATTTTAAGAGCCTCTGTCTCTTTTTTAAAAACTACATTTATTAAGTAACCTTTAGTTCATTTTCCCATGGACTTGCTAATGACTTACCATTAAATCAAAATAAAAGGAATTTGGTGTTTTATTTATTGTGTGTAGTCTTTTCATAAGTTAATACAGACTTTCATCCTCTTATTTACTACTGAAAAGAGCTTGATCAATGTCCAACTTTCTCTGAGGACCAACACTCCTTGGTCTTGGTTTATGTAGTGGGCCAGCTGTATAGTCCTACCCCTAGGCCTCCCACATCTGCAGATTTCCTCTCCATGACACAGCAGTTGGTTCAGGGCCGGACCCAAGTCCACACTGGAGGCAAGGACTATTATTGGAAAAGTTGGAGAACTGTGTCCTAAAGAATTAACTTTACCCAAAGAGAACTCTGACCTTTGCCCTTGGCTCCTGAGGGGTAGGTAATCTCTAAGTCCTGGGGATGTCCTGCCTCCTTAGTGTCTTTGCCTGGGGGCCTTGGGCTATAGTGGATAGTCTAACAATGTGATTTATGGTGGGGGCTTTGAACCATGTGGATTAGGTTGACCTCTGGAGGGACTAGAAACTAAAGCTAAGCCATATGGATGGTCAGCTATGTCTCTGTGACTGAGCTCCAATAAAATCTCTGGACACCAGGGTTTGTTTCCCTGGCTGGCAATATGCAGTGCATATTGTCACACAGTGTTACTAGGAAAAGTTAGTTCTGTCCATGATTGTACTGTAGGAGTATGACAGGAAGCTCTGCTTTTTGAATTTTTCTGGACTCTGTTCCACTGATCTCTTCCGGTGACTTGAGTGGGTATCCTTTCATTGTAAGAAACCATAGCTATCATTATAAGAGCTTTCAGTGAGTTCTGTGAGTCCTTCTGGCAAATTATTAAAACCAAAGGTGATATTGGGTCCCCTGAACTTGGCAATGGGTGTCAGCAGTGAGGGCGGTGTTATGGACTTCTCTGACTCTGCAAGAGTGAATCTTCTTTTCCATGGGAAATTGATTTTCAGAGGATGCAAGCTGGAGTTGCCAGAGGGCTATCAGAAAAGGCCAAACAGGGAAAAGAAGGGTCCCATGGGGTGCCTGAGTGGCTCAGTCGGTTAAACATCTGACTTCAGCTCAGGTTATGATCTCACAGTTTGTGAGTTCGAGCCCCACGTCGGGCTCTGTGCTGACAGCTCAGAGCCTGGAGCCTGTTTCGGATTCTGTGTCTCCCTCTTTCTCTCGCCCCTCCCCCACTTGCACTCTATCTCATCTCTCTCAAAAATAAACATGAATTAAAAAAAAAAAAAAAGAAGGGTCCCATGATATGGTCTGAGCCCCTGAAATCTAACTTGCCTGGATTACCCCTTAATTTCAGTTCTATGAACAAAATACTTCTTTTTTTTCTTAAACTCAGTCTTGGTGGAGAGGCTTACATGTGTAATTTACTACACTACTTCATTGGGTTCTCAAAGAGTCCATTAAATAGCATGATACATGGGGCACCTGGTGGCTCAGTCGGTTGAGCATCTGACTCTTGATTTCGGCTCAGGTCATGATCTCATGGTTCGTGAGATCGAAGCCTATGTGGGGCTCTGTGCTGATAGTGCAGAACCTACTTGGGATTCTCTGTCTCCCTCTCTCTCTGTCACTCTCCCACTCCTGCATTCTCTCCCTCCCTCCCTCTCCCTGCCCTCTCAAAACAAATAAACATTAAAAAATAAATAGCATGATACATGAAAGAGCTTAGTATAATAACTGAAAAAGTCAGGGGCTTGATAAATGCTAGCCCAATCATTATTATTATTACTGTCATTTTGATTTTTAGTATTTTCCTATTGAAAAACAATCTTAGAAGCTTAATGAGCCAAAAGTTAGATGATGATGTGCTGGCTGTGCTGACTCCAGGTGACTGGGTCCTACCTGTACTTCCAGTCCTCCCACTGCCTGAACTGGCATCCTCCTGCTCACTCAATTGCCTGCACCTGCCACTATTAATGCCAGAGTTTCAGATACATCTGGGAGCACACTTAGGACTGTCTGTGATAAAATATGCATATTTCCTGAAACCTAAAGTATTCTCACTGAATGTAATAAGTGGAAAGTTATTTTACAGGAAATGAAAATCTAAGATTAATACTCTCTGATGCCATCTAGTCCCCTCAGGACAATTATTCATTGTACTACAGCAAAATAAACTTGCAAAATGTGGGAATTGGTTTTCTCCTTGGGTTTCTAGGGTAAGTGAACCCCTGAAACTACTCAGATCAGTTCCTGGATGCTATACCCACCACCTCACCTCACTAAAGAGTAATCAGGTTTTTCAAAACACAAGACTTAAAGCATATTTATGGCCACCTCCCTAGAGTTGAACAAAGGTATAGGAGAAGACACAGTTTTAAAAGAAATCAGTCAGTAAATAGTCATTGATTGCTACTTATTAGCATTGTGGAAGGTAAGTTAAATCATCACTGACCTCAAGAAACTTCTCATACTCATCAATTCCCTCCACTGGTCAACAAATAGCTACTAAACTTGACTCTGTGCCAAGTACTTAGCTAGATACTGGAAAACAAAATGCCCTTACAGATTTACAGTTTTAAGGACCAGCAACTCCCAAATAAAATTCATTCCAAGAATCTCAGCAAAGCCTTATAAAAATACAGGTACCTGGGCCTTTAGTCAAGATTATTGTATCAAAACTCTTCTCAGGAGACCAGAAACTTATCCTTTTACTAGGTGGCTCCCAGAACTGCTGTGCTTAACCAAATTTGAGAACCACAGGGATAGATGATAAAACAAATACATGAAGACAATCTAATACAAGGCAGTGTTTATCTGTAAGGTAGCAAATAGTGACACACTGAAGAGTTAGGTGAGGGAGACATCACTGCAGACAATGTCTTACACCCTCCAAGGTGCTATATAATAATGACCTATTCCAAGTTTATTCAAGCCACCAAATCATGAGACCTCCCCAGGCATTACCACAGATAAGTGAAGTTCATTCCCAGGTAGAGAATCACCAAAGGTGAGTCAAGCATCAGCTTGTCCAAACACAGACTCACCCCCTCACTCAGCCTCAAATATTGCACAGTTCAAAAGACAACGTCTCAGAACTCCCAAGGCCATAAGCATTCTTGCCTGAAATCATTCCTTAATTCCCACCATTTCTGGGTGTTTGTTAAGTGTGATGTTGGCTTACTTTTCCCCTAGGGCCCATGTTTTCAGTTTTGCTTTTCTGGTAATAGAAGCAGAGCTCTGACAATGAGACTGCTCCTTGATTCATTTGTCCAGAGATGGGATCAAGTGCAACTTCTAAAGTAAGGGCGGGGGGCACTGAGACAGACCTGGGTTTGATTTCTGGCTTGACCATTTACTGGGGAATGACTTTAAAAACGTATTTCACTTCTCTGAACTTCAGTTTCCTAATCTTTATAAAGGGAGAGAGTCCAGGGTGAGAGTTAAATAAAATCATTTATTTAAAGAAATTACCATAGAAAATGGTCAACAAGTAGCAGAGATTACTATTATTGCTCCGATTTACTGGCAACTAAAGGCTTAATAACTTAAGACACGTGTAGCCCGAGAAGTAGTTTCTTCTCCTTCCTGCCACTGATAACAAGCTCCATTTCATTAAACCTCAGTATGGAACATCAAACTATGGTGGAAGGAACAGCTCTGCAAACCATGCTTCACTGCTATAAAAGACCATCCTTTTCCCCTCTCTATTTCTTCTCATACCACAGTAATTATAATCGTCTAAGAGAAGCTAAAGAAATAAATTTAAATACATTTTTAGAATAAGATAGTACAAAACATGCTTCCTTGGTTTTCGAATAAAAGAATATTATCTATCAGCCAGTTTGGGAGAAGGTTTTGTATGCTAATTAAAAATAAATTGGGCAGTCATGAAGGAACTTTCTGATACAATGGAAGTGCTCTAAAACTGGATTTGGGGGATGACTGCTTAACTGTATAAATTTACTAAAAATCATTAAATTGTACACGTACAATGGGTGAATTATTTTAGTATGCAAATCATACCTTCATAAAGAGATGTGGCAACTAAAATTTAAAAAAAATAAAAAGAAGGAGGGAGGAAGAAAGGAAAAGTGAGGTTTAGTCTCTAAACCCTAGGTATTCTATACCTCTATTCTAAACAGTAATATTATTTTCACAAACCCTGAAATATCAGATCTGTGTCCAGGTAATGAAAAATTTGGATTTCCATAGGAGCTCTATAGGTCTGGTGCCTTCTGCTTCAGGGTCTGATATTAACACAGAAAACACAGGGGTGCCTGGGTGGCTCAGTTAGTTAAGTGTCCAACTTCAGCTCAGGTCATGATTTCATGGTTCGTGGGTTTGAACCCCACATCAGGTTCTGTGATGATGGCTCGGAGCCTGGATCCTGCTTCAGATTCTGTGTCTCCTTCTCTCTCTGTTTCTCCCCTGCTCTCACTCTGTCTCTCACTCTCTCTCAAAAAAAAATAAAGATTAAAAAAATAAAAAAAAAAAAAACAACACAGAAAACACATTAGCAAATAAAGAGATGTGGAAAACAAGAAATCTACCACTGGTTCATTTCTGTCTCCATTACAGACACTTCCCCCTGGTTGAGACTCCTGCAAGATGTCTTAACACTCTCTTTAAACCTCCCATTGATTAATATCTGATATCAAATACTTATCTGTTCAAACACAGAAAACAAGGTAAGAAAGAGCTAAATATAATTAGGACGTTTTCCTCCTTGGAAACCCCTGATTGGTGGAATTATAGGTGCCAGACCACCCTGCTAGGAGCAATAGGTCATTGTCTAGTCCTTGAGGACCACCTATGAGCCATCTGGCCCAGGGAAACATATTTGACGTCGACTCTCTAAGAGGCAGAAACTTTGAGAAGACCAAACTAGTGATTTTTGGCAATTGTTGATTTGCTGCTTGTCTTGTCTATACTTGAGGCTCTTCCTAATACCTCCTCCATTAGGTATTTAACTTTGTCTCTTCAAGTCTCGACTGGTACATGCCTACAGTTGGTAGTCGTTTCATTTTCTTTGAATATTTGGGGTTAATATCCCATCATAGGACTCATACAAGTTAATAGTTGGCATCTCAGGAAATAACTGCTAGTCTCATAGTGGAAAAAAAAAAAAAAAAGAAGGTTGACAAGTCTAAACCCTGTTCAGACATCATTAGCTGTACTAAAATGCATGTACACTTACTCAAACCAACATGAGTGCTTGATTACTCTGATGAGGGTCAGGAAGGACCCATTTAAATGATCAGAAGAGGCAACACAGAAACTTACCATTAGAAGCTTCGAATAATGTATACACTGCCTGGTACATAACTGATGTGATTACCTCAGGCTGTAAGGAACATGCTGAGCATGCCTCAACAAGTATGCTGAGATGCCTGGATGGGAAAGTCTGAAGCTCATTTCATTCTTAAAAAAACCACACATTTTAAGGAATTAAAAAAATTCAATGAATATAGTCAAAATAAGTTGTTTAACCATCCTAAACTCTCAGGTGCTTATCCCATATCATCATCTCATTGAATGATCCTACTAACCCATAGCAAAAGATATTTTCATGGATGAGTCATGGAAGGGTCGACAAATGTATTGGAAGAAATTCATTAAGTGTGAAGATAGAATTGGTATTGACCACACTCCTCATTGAGGTCACAAGAGTCTTCAAAATGAAGGGTCCAATACTTACTGGGGTTTTTCCTCTTCAGCCTAATTGTCCTCACCCTTGCCCTATCTGTTAGCCCCACCCAGCCCTCTAAGCTAAATCAATGTACAGAAGCATCATGTCCCTAATAGTCCATGCATACAAATCATAAATATGAGCCACATTCATAATCATTTCCTAGGACACAAACTCCCAGCCCCTGCCAGTATTGGATTCCAACCTGCCTTACATCACTCTGGCTTTCCTGGATCTCTGGTTCTCTGTTTCTATGCCGACTCTTCTTGAGTCTCCCACAATACAAGATCTCATATATCTGTGAGGTCTTTGTCATAGCCCCCTTCTCTTCAACCCTTCTTTCTTTTCTTAGCTCTATCAGTGCCACTTATCTTGTTCCAATGTATTTATCTGTTTAGAAGATTGACATTCATCACTGTTAGTTCAATTAAGAAATGAAACAGGTCTGGGTTGCCTAGGTGGCTCAGTTAAGCACCAGACCTCATCTCAGGTCATGATCTCAAGGTTCATGAGTGCAAGGCCCACATCAGGCTCTGTGCTGACAGCTCAGAGCCTGGATGGAGCCTACTTTGGATTCTGTGTTTCCTTCTCTCTCTACCTCTCCCTGACTTAAGCTCTCTCTCGGGCTCTCAAAAATAAATGAATGTTTAAAAAAAAAAAAAAAAAAAAAAAAAGAAATGAAACAGGTCTTACTTTCTACACTTTCAAGTCATTGCACCCTGTCAGGCACATTCCAGGCACTAACTTATTGACTGAGAGATGAATCAACACTGTCTTTTATAATTTTTTAAAATGTTTATTTATCTTTGAGACAGACACAGAGTATAAGTGGGGGGAGGGGCAGAGAGAGAGGGAGACACAGAATCTGAAGCAGGCTCCAGGCTCTGAGCTGTCAGCAGAGAGCCTGACATGGGGCTCGAACTCACAAACTGCAAGATCATGACATGAGCCAAAGTTGGATGCTTAACCAACTGAGCCACCCAGGTGCCCCAACACTGTTTTTTGCAGTATAACCACCCACCAAGAAAAAAAAAAATTCTTTCAGCAGCCACACTGATTTCTTTACAAAATAGAAAATTGCCAAAATATTCTTAGTTCCCTTAGCATTTGGTACTCTTTGACTTGGGGGACAGGATATTTTTCCCCTAATGCAGGACTCTTAATCCAGAGGATAAAAAAGGGGGCTGTACTTATTTGGTTCAAGTCCTTTACTTGAAAGCTGACCATTTGGAATTAGAGCATTGTTTTTCCAGGCAGTAGTTTAAAGACACACAGAAGTAAGGTCTAGAATAAAGGAAGATCTAATAAACTCTAGAAATCAGCCTACTCATCTACTGGGACTACTGGATATAACTTTCCCAGTGTCATCTAAAATTAACTTGGTCCCTGAAGGAATTCGTTCACTAGGGGATCAAGAAGTCCCTGAGATGATTGAACGGACCTCCAAAGAGTTACTAGAGATGCAAATAGGGTAGGTGTGTTATGTTACAACCATCACTGCCTTGCGGAAAACACACATAAAGATAGCAGCCCTTGGCAAAGCCCACGGGGCTGCCAACATTCCTGTGCTGATGCCCAACAGAACTGAAATTCAACAGAAATCAAGTAGCAGATTATGTGTGCTGCAAGACTTGAAAACTAACAGGCAGCCTAATGAGCATATTATAACTGCAGGCTCTGCTTGTTAACTGTTGAAAATATTTTCACAAGGCTTTGCGTATGGCAGGATAATGCTAGTTATGAAACATCTATGCTGAAAGGGAACTCTGTGTGAGCCAGGCTTGAGCAAGTCACCTGGATAATGTCAGTGATTAGAAATGAATCATAGCACGTGCTGGACTTGGGTGTTCCATGACAAACCCCATTGGTTTTCCCAGAGACCAGAAGGTAAACAGATTTGTCAGGCTCAGTGAAGAGAAGTTCATACCAGAGGGATGTATGGTGCTCTTCTGATCTATGAAGTAAAACCTGACTTAACACTTCCCTTGAGTAGGAATGGGCAAAATTCTTATATGACATCAGTGGCATTCTGTAAGATAAAGTTTTTAAGAGATTACTTTGGGCATAGAGACACATATACATTATGCAGAAAAAAAAGGGACTTTCCAAGTCAGATGTGTTACCTCACACAGGTAAATAGGATCATCCCAATTTTTCTAAAAAATGTTCCTGGGGTCAAGAGGGGCCAAAGGGATTAACAAGCCATTTAGCTGTTCGGTGGACACAGGCTGCATAATTTGGAAGTTGAACTTTTGTATTTAGTATCATAAGGAGTAACACTGTTACTCCTCTTACACTGGTATGGGCTCTCAACACGGGACAGCTGCAATTTTACAAAATGTGGTCACATGTGTTCCCTCATTTGGGGTTGCACACAACACTGGGTACTAACATTGGCCAAATTCTACCAGTGGAAATACTAAGTTGAGAGTGCTCTTTTGTGTTCTGGGATAGTTATTAAAAGTCACATACCTTGGCCCCAAGCCAGACCCACTGAAATAGAATCTCTGGGGGTGGGGCCCAGGTATCTGAGTTTTGGTAAAGAAAAACAAAGTCAAAATCTTCCATAAGGTTGATACCCCACAAACAACTGTTATCCGAGAGTATGGTAATCTATGGACTATGGTCTATGGACTGGGGATGTAGGTGCCCACTCCAAAATCCTTCCTTTTGATCCTGCCTTTAGGAACCTGAACTTGTTGCTAGACCTACTCTTTACTATTAAGAATGTGTCACAGTTTTTAAGATTCTCTGAAAATACATACATTTGAGAAGATATTTGCATAAACAATACCTATCAGTTCACAGTGAATGAGAGCAGGTGTAAGTCAGGGTCTCTGGATTAAAGCTTTTGTCAGAAGTTAGTCCTTCCTGAACCCTTGCAATCTTTACATTTTTTGTACTACCCTTTACTTAATTTTTCTTGCAATCTACTTTAAAAAAATATTTTGAGACAGAGAGAGAGAGAGACATGACAAACATGACATGTTTGAGACAGAGAGAGAGAGAGAGAGAGAGAGAGACAAACATGAATGGGAGAGGGGCAGAAAGAGAGAATCCCAAGCAGGCTCTATGCTGTCAGCACAGAGCCAGACCAGGGGCTCAATCCCACCAACAGTGAGATTGTGACCTTTGCCAAAATCAAGAGTCAGACACTTAAGTGACTGAGCCACCCAGGGGCCCCAAAATCTACCATTTAAGTGGACCCTGAATCTACTTTTTTCCGTGTGTTCATGGAAAAAGAAAATTTTATATCATCGCAAGAAATGTAAAACAAGCATGACCTGCCATAAAGCAGGAAGCAAAAGTAAAAATAGATACAATGAAAAGAAAACAAGATTCTAACAATGCTGAAGACACTCTCCTTGATTTCAAATGAAGGAGTCTAACAGGGTCGAAAAGGAAATAGCAACCTTGTGTGATTCAGTCATGTCATGCACAAGGACATGCATTTAAAATCTCAAGTAATCCCCCCAGTATTACCTTGAGTGTGCCCAGGGGAGTGCTCCCCACTCTTATGCTGCCTCGAGGGCCCAGGGAAGTGCCTCCCCAGGAAGTCTGGGTTCAGGGCACTGTGGAGGGAGGTTTGGAGGACTGAGGCCTTCGGCCTGGGGTCTGCGAGCCGCCCACGGGGGGCTGTACAGAGGACGCTTGTGCAGCCCCCGTGGTCTTCCCAGTTTTGTCCATGGTCACCTAGGCTCTGCCTATTCATAAGACCGCCAAAGCCTCCTCATTAGGTGTTCACAGACGGCAGCTCAGAGGTGGGGACAACTGGGAAGGAGAGAGAGAAATGTTCTTTTATTCCAGGTTTGAAGCTCATCAAGGGTAGGGTTCAGCATACTAAGTCCTTTTCTGACTGTAAAGATAAAAAGATAAAACAGCTCCCTCAACCACAGTGGAGTTTAGTGTGTCTTTGACAAGCAGCATAATTAAGATCTAGCATAAACACAGAGCCTCTGAGGACAGTAAAAGCTGACTAAATGGGAATTTGTTCTGTTTGGCTTTTCTTTCCTTTATTTAGTTTTCCTGTGGAAGTTTCACTTTGAAGCAGGGCCGGCCCCAGGCAAAAAGTGCGGAGTCTGTGGATCTCTGGGAATACTACTGCCCCCACCCCATCTAACTCCTTTCTGGGCTCTGTCCTGGCATGGGTCATACGCCTCGCCCATGGGAGAGCTTCCCGCACACAGCTTCCCTGTCCCCAGTCCACCGTGGGCCTTGTCAGCTCCTTTCATCAAAGGAGGCATTCAGTGCCTGGTTCTGTGCTATACAGTTTGAAGTTCTTATCCTTTTTCCCGTTACTAAACATTAGGACTGTGTCCTAAACCACCAGAACACGAGCTCTGTGCTACACAGATCTGCATGGGGAGCAGGTGGCTGGCGGTGGTTTCTTTGCTGTTAACAAGGGGCTTTTCAAAGGAGTGACCCACTTACAATCTCTAAGTTGCAGAAAGCTGAGAAACATTGGGCTTGGTAGCAACGGGTCTTGATAGAGGTGACTGATAGGTTAGCACCCATGTGGTTATTGGTGGTGAGGCTCTGGCCCTGGAGGTAGCCTGCCTGGGTTAAAATCCTAGCTCTCCCATTCACTAGCTGAATAAACTCAAGTGTTTAATTGAGTCCTTCTACACGTCAATTCTCTCATCAGTACACAGGGCTGTCAGGATGAGTAAATGAAATAAACCATGGAAGGACTTTGCACAGTCCCTAGAATTTCATCAACACTCATCTTTATTGCTATTATCCATATTATCAAGTATCTGTATTATAAAAGTGGTGTCAGAACCACCCATTGACCCAAATCAAGCACGATTCAGCTTTTGTGGGGTCAGAAACTCTTTTTGTGAGATCCATGTTTCCTCCTTAAGCTAATAAAGTAGATTATTTTCTGCCCTGCAGCTGTCAGCATGAAGTTTCCCCTCCTTCTCTTTTCTGACACGGTACTCATTCCTGACACACAACATCACTCTTCATATCCTAGACAGTGGCCAACAGGCAGCGATCTCAAAGGCAATGAGAGAATTAATTATTACATATGAAACATACGCAACCTTCAGATCTGAAATGACAGGTAAATAGCAATTTGAAAGGAATGTAATCTCCTTCCTCAGAAAACACTGATGTTAAAGGGTTTCTACATACCCACCGCTCTGTCTCCTATCACGGAGGAAATAGGATGACCTACAATAAAGCTGCTGTGAAGCCCCACTGCCAGAAATGCTTGCAGGTGCTAGCATGAGGAAAAATGAGCATCTATCTTCCAGTTTCAAATTAGTCCATAATGGGTAATTTGATGCAGGCATTATTTCTAAACAAGAAATTCCCTAAATGCTAATTGCTTCTCTGAGCTGTTCAGTTAAAAGGGACAAATATTTCTGCTCATTAAAGGGGATGCCATTTAGAATGGATCCTAGTTAATGCAAAGAAGCTTTAACTGGGATGCTGTAAGAAAAAAGAGGTCAGGATTCCAGGGGTCAAGCAACACCTCCCACATACCATCGCATCTGACTGAAGGGTGCTGGGCCAAATTTGGCTAAAAAATCAGGAGCTCTGACAACACCGACAACTTATTTCCACATGCCAACCACTGCTAAGTCCCCACCACAGCAAAATGGTCAAACACCTGTCAACGTCAGGCTAAGGTTAACAGGTAGAGATTCCCTTTCCTCATCAGCACTAATAACTTCTCTGTGTGGTATATAAGAGGAGATTGTGACAAACTGGAGAGTGGATCCTTGTTTGCCTCCTGTTGGCAAATACTGTACTGATACTATGAATGAGACAAGAATGAAGTAAAAAATTTACTCTTGGGGAGGACATGGCTGATGCAAGCTGCATTAGGACTTTGAAAAACGGCCAGAGAGGAGAATTCCAGAGATGCCACCAAAAGACTTGCACGTGGACAACCCAGCTTAGCATCAACTTCCAATAGATGTGCAGTTTCCATGTTCTGGATGCTATTTTCAGGCGGTGGAGAATAGAGAAGGCATGGCGACTTCCATCTGAATGGGAGGAGACAAACATTTCGCAAAATTCTGCCTGCAAATGTACGTGCCTGTGGGCACCTCCCCGCTCCCCCCCCCCCAAAGCCTGAACTAACTGCAAGAAATGCTTTTAATCAAAACAAGAGACTGTAGGAGTGTATAAATGGGAGAATTAACTTAAGCCTCATTTGGGTATTGGTAATTGAGCTAAGATCTATGGGATGAGGAGATTAAGACAGAAGGTGAAGGACAAAAAAAGTACATAGTATGTACAATTACAAAGACTGGAGAAAAAGAAACCATAGTGTTTATGAGAAATGGAGAGCAAGCCAATATGGTTGGAAGCAGAGGAGAGAGGATGGTGTGAGATAAAGCTGGAGAGGCAGACAGGAGTTTAGATTAGAGCCCCTAGTAGGATTTTGATCTGTATCCAAAGAACAATGGTGTAAGGGTTTTCAGAGGGAGAGGGATACCATATGATAAGACTCCAGTTAAACTGTGACTACATGGGGGTGGGGGATAAAGTAGACGTGAACAGATGCATTAGGATGTTACATAGCTCCAGATGAGGAAAGGTGGTGGTGTCGGTTGAGACAAAGCCAATTCCTTTACAGATGCCTCTGTTTATATTTTTTTCTAGCTTTTGTAGTTTAAAGGAAACTCCTTCCTTTTCATTACCTTCTCTAGCATCTGTAGTGTCTCCTTCTTTTTTCTTTATCTTTCACAAAAAAATACTATTTGAAAATGATAGTCCAGGGCCACCTGGGTGGATCAGTTGGTGAAGAGCCGGACTCTTGATTTCGGCACAGGTCATGATTTCACGGTTCGTGGGTTCAAGCCTCTCTGTTGGGCTCTGTGCTTATAGGGTGGAGCCCGCTTGGGATTCTCTCTCTCCCCCTCCCCCACTTATGTGCTCACTTGCGTGCACACGCTCTCTCAAAATGAATTAATAAACTTCAAAAATAACAATACAAACAACAAAATGCCTTCTTACTCATACACAGATTTCCATTATTTAACATCTTATTTCTTTCTTTCTAAAGAAAAAAATTTTTATAGGGGTGGGATGTGCATTTTGTTTCTATTTTTTCTCTTCTCAAAGAGAAGAAATACTTCAGTGACACAGCTGTCTTGATGGCCATTATTTATCACCCTAGTGACATCTCTATGGCTCCCATTCACTTGCTAGATTTAGATGCATTTAACAGTATTGTCCACACTTACCTTGAAATCCTCACCTCCCTTGACTTGTGGAGCCATGGAGCCTCATGGATGTTCTCTTGGCTTCTGGACCCCCTCACTCCCAGTTGCCTTTGAGGCTTTTCCCCCTCCCTTATAACTCTTCACTGTGAATTTCTACCAACGGGAGGTTTGTGGATGACTGCTTCAAGGTCATTCCCTTGCAGAATCAAGCACAAATCCACGTGGGTTTTTCCCTTAACTTGTCTTCTAGAAATCCACTCATACGCCTCATATCACTTGGAAAATATTTTATGGGCCACAAATAACGTATTCCCAGAATGTTAGGGGGAAAAACAAAATCTTATCTTTCTCCTAAACAGTTCCTTCCAACAGAGCTTTCTAACTTGTTCCTCTGTACCAGGGTGAAGACCCTCCAGTCCAGCATTTCAGTCCCCACTGATATGGCACTAACATTCCTGTCCCTGGTTGAGGTGGTTTCCCTCACCAACCAGAACTCCAGGTCAGCTTACTGCACAACTCTACTCAGTATCCCTCACTCTTGATTTTCTTTTATAAAATACACTTTTTGTTTTCCATCAGTTTCATTTCAGATTTATAGAAAAAGTGCAAAGGGCACCTGTGTCCTTTACCCAGGCCCCTAATGTCAATATCTGAGATACCCATAGTCAGTTCATCAGAAATGAGACATCAACGCTGGCATGTTAGCAATAATGCAACTCCATACTTGTTCAGTTTTTCCTATCCAAGGATTCAATCCAGGACACCACCCTGCATTTAGCACACTTGCTTTTTAAATTTCCACTGCCATGGCTTTGCTTTAATATCTCCTTTCCCCATGAATTTTCTCCCTGCAAACCTTCTAGCTTTTTCTTTTCTCTGGTATTTCCATGTATGACATGGATCTAACTCCTACTCAACCTTCATGTGAAATCTCTCCATAGGACAGTTACCTACTTCTTTCTCTTTCCTTCCAACTCTTCCAAGCTTTCTCCTTTGTCTACTAATTAGAGCCTTGCCGTATGCACTCACATCAACCTCGAAATGATCACATAGAAGGAATTCAACATTCTCGGATTCATTTTTAACCAGGAATGTAGCAAATGCATGTGGACGAGGATTCATTCCAAATATAATTCCTCCTTGCCCCCATTTTCCTAGTAAAGCAATCACTGAAGTCTTGACCCTCTGAACGGCAAACCTCTTCCCCCTAAGTTGCCAGGGCTAAAACAACTTTTTTCCCTTGAGGTTCATCAGCCGAAGCAACAGTTTTGAAATAAACACGTGTAATTTGTCATGCTCAAGGAAAATGTTTGTTTTTCTCAAACAAGTGTTTTATTTGGCAAACATGTGCCACTTGTAGCTTTTGTATAATGTGTTTGTAGAAGCAGCTTAAGATTTTATCTGGGTTCTGAGTGGACTGGTGGGTGACACATCTACTGTAATATATTCCTCAATTAAATAGGTGGATAGAAATAGAATTTAAATATTCAGGAATAATAATTGTTGGGGAGAGAAGCCCTAAGCGATATTCCTCACTGTCTATCACTTTTCTATTCTTATTTCTCAAATTTAGGGCTTATTAACATTTTTCTAATATTTTTCTCCAAGCGAGCAGAAAGGTGGATACAGAAGTGAAACTGAAGAGTAATAGAAAGTAAGGTTATTATAATACTTTGCACCATCTAGTTGGTCATATTTGCTTGTCTCTTGATGTTTCTTAAGAATAAACTGTGATATGAGAGATAAAACCTATTTACACATGCATTTAGCAAAGAGAAAGAAAGAGAAGAGCTAAGAAGAGGTAGAAGTTGAAAAATAATAATAGGCATTTAACAAGTATTCACGTAACCTATTACATACGATTATACACTGCTTATACTTCTCTTCTCCCTTAATTCTCTAAACCAGCTCATGAAACTGTTATTATTGTAATCCCCATTTTACAGATGAAAAAACAGAGCCTCAGAGACTAAGTCATTTGCCCAAGATCATACAGTAGAAAGTGGTGGAACTTGGTGTTTTCTTGATCTCAAAGCCCAGGTTGTACTACACCTGCTCAGAAGGGAAGGTAAGAATATGTAATTTCAGCCTAGGATTTAATTATAACTACGTAGAACAAAACAGCATAGAGGCTTTAACAGCAAGGAGAGACTCTCTCTCCAGCCTGTTTCTAAAAGCCTACAGTAACGTATATTTGCTGCACATCCTGGAGAATCCAGGAAAAGTGGATGTGTAAAAATTAAAGGTTTACTTCCCATGCATGCTTTCTGTGCAACAGGACTTGCAGAAGAGAAGAGGAGACAAATTGGAAAACTCAATCAAGGATAGAAACCTCAGAGGAGAAGGCTCTTGCAGAAACTGTGAAAACGTTACTCGACATACAGCAAAATGCTTTTTGTGATCCTGCACACGTTGACATCAATATTATCATGTAAATACCTGTTAACAGAACAATGCCTCATGGGGGTAAAAATGAACCACCTTTAAGAAAAACAAAAAGGCACTACAGACCTCCAGGCAGATGAACATGACCTCTGGTAACCACTCCCAGGGAGTCATTATGTTCTACTGTGTGAAACACTAGCTCTGGAGGAAGTCCCTAAACTTAAGGATGTAGACAACTGCTCTTTGTGGCTCCCAAGGAACTATTATAGTCAGTGAGGTAGACAAAACATGTTGTCTTCAAGTCTTGAGCAACCCCCTGGAGCCACACACGAACAGTCTCATCTCCTGATGCATGCTTCTGGTTGGGATGCATTCCAAACATGTCTCTGCACCTGTGTCATGAACAACACCGGGGAATTGGTGGTGGAGTGGAGTGTCCTTCCAACATGTGCCACCATGCTGTGCCTTCATCCCCAAGTTGCCCCCAGGACACCATAGTGACCTTCAAGCCAGAAGTGTGTGTCTGACTTTTGATTCATACAGATGGTCTGGGCAGGGTCTAATGAGGTCATCATGAACTTCCTCTAATTTGTCCTGAAAGGAAAAATGCAAGATAAGTAATTGGAAATCTAGATGTTTGTTTTAATTGTGGGCCAGGAGTTCCAAATTGTCTTAAGCACCGTGTGCATCACAATAAATATGTTTGCTCCCTTACATACTAAAAGAGGGTGGAAATCAAGACTACAACTCTCTTCCTGATTCCTAATTGCAGAATTTGAGAATTATTGGTCACCTTTAGGGTTCCAATTGCTTCCCCGGTGTGCTATGCAATCATTATTATCATTCATTTATTTGATGCATATTTACTGAAAATTTACTCTTTGTAAAGCAGTTGGCTATATTCTGTGGATCATTTCCATTTTCTCACATGTAGGGTGTGTATCACTTTGTACATAAAATACAGAGACATACAAAAATGCATCCATGTGCACACATATAAGATATAATGCATGTTTTTAGTATACAATGTACTAAAGTGAAATAAAGATTATGCAAAAATTGAGATATGACAGCTAAAGCACCACTAGAGAACTGTTAATAAAGACATATGCTTTGCTTGATACAGTCTAAGGATATTTGACAGACTATGCTTACACACTTGGGGTTTACAATGCAGCCAAATGCATCCTGTGGGCAGTTACTGATAAAGTACAGACACAGAAATAGGAAGTTTTGGCAGAGATGTAACTGGCCATGAAATCCTAAGTCCTATTCCAGGGTTTAGAGTGAAAAATGAAAGGCCAAGTTATATTTTTCACTGATTACAAAAAAGGGAGAATCAATTTGATTGCAGAATATCTGCCCTACCAGTGATGGCAAGACATTTTCAATATGGAAAGCATTTGAAGGAGAAGTTGTGTTTTTAGACCATGTTTGCCTGATGGATGGACTGTCACTTGGGGACTTCAGGCACAAAGGTCTTTGCAGGGCTCAGATGAGGATAGAGAAAGGCACACTGACAAGAGGCTTGGAACCTCAGGACTGCCTCTTCACAACCATCTTCTTTGTACCAGGAATCTCTGTGATAGAGGGGTTACAGGAACCCCCTCTTTTACATTCTGACGGGTCCAGGCACTTCAGCATTTATGTTTCTAGGTTTGCTTTTGGGCATGGACTATCTGAAAGCCCATTATTCCTTTCTCTATTTTGGTTCCTCTGTGTTAAAAAATGATGTTCTGGCAGTTGGAGAAGGCAAGCGTGTGCATTTTCTAAGTAGGAATCATGCAGAGTCGAACATTGCTTTACCCAAATAAAACTTTTTGCTTTCAGACTTTCAGTGGGCATGTTCCTTTTTTTAGCTTAAAAATTTTCTGGTCTGTATTAACAGCTTCTTTCACCGGCTTAGTCTCTCCCATTTTGCCAGCTGTGGACCCTGCCAGTGTGATTTCTTTTGTGCCCTGCTTTAAACAGTCTTAGAAACAGACCGTATTCTGCCATCAATCCATGCAGAGAAATCGCACTGACATGAATGGAAGCTCTGTGCAGGAATCAAAGCCAGGGCATGGCTTCATCATATCTTAAAAAAAAAAAGTCTTCTTTTTATTTTGTCTGTTAATAACAAAAAAATACACTCAAAGAGCCGAGATAGAGGTTAAATCAAGAAACCAGGCAATGAGAAACTGAACTTCCAGGATGTTATTTCTTTTATCTGTAAACTATAATAGGATCTAGTCCCCTTTTAAAAATGTTCAAGTATGAATACCTACATAATTACAATAAAATAATACTGGTTAACACTTATTAAGTACATATTATATCTTAGGCACTGTACTAAGTACTTTTTTCTAATATAATAACCTTTTAGGGTAAGAACTATTATTAAAGTCCTATTTTACCCTTCTGGTAGTAGCTGAGCCAAGATTTTGAACTAAGGCAGTCTGACAGTAGATAGCATATTCTTAACCACCTCTCAAATCTGCCTCACAGGTAAGGGTACCAAAGAACATTGTTGGCCCTGAAAAAAACAAAGGAAAGCACACACTAAAGTGGTTCATTTAAAGTAGTTGGCTGGATTCTAAACAAGATAATTGAAAAGGAACAAAGACAACCCAAATTAGTTTATGTTAATGGTAAAATAATCATTCATAACAAGACATTCAAAATGTCCAACCAGCCTGGAAAATGACAGACCCATGGCCAGGGGCAGCCAAAATTGGCTGGGCTGTCCAGAGGAGAAACACCGCAATCTGCTCCTTCCACCTGCTCAGGATTACTTCTGGCTTGTCTTCCACAAACCAAAGAAAGAGGGGGGCTTAGCTTTGTGGAAAGGCCAGGAGTTGGGAGGAAGTTAAAATGCTCATTGACATACAAGTGGTTCTAGCTTCCTGCACTGGGTAGCTCTTGATTCAGTTGGATGCTATTAAGGTTATAATTATACTTTTTATCTCCAAACAGAGGTAGAATGGAGACTAGGAAGATGAAAATATGGATTTCAAATGGTTGCAATTATTTGCCTAGCAATTATTTTTAAGGCCTATCTTGATTATTTGCCAGTTTGTTTCATTAATTCCTTTATTCGATCAGGAAACATTTATGTAGGTATTATGCTGGGCAACAAGGATGCAATGTTAAATGAGACACAGCACTTTCCTTGAGATGCTCACAAAATCATGCACTGTGACATTGTACTTTGCAGTGGGATACAAGGTGGCAGGGCCAGCTGCTTCATAAAGGTTTTGTGCCTCCCATTCCATTGTCAAGAGTTGCTCCTAGGACACCATCAGTCAGCTTTACCAGAATCTAGGTAGGGCCACATAACTATTAATGTCAAGAGAGAGGAAGTGATGGGTCACTGATCAAGAAACAGTGGTACTTCCCATGGTTGAATGGAAAGGATGCTGACGATCCAAGTGAAGGCAGAGACACCAACTAGAAGGATTTTGGCTTCCTGAATAATCCACTGGACTGTGATGAGAATAAATACGTTTTTCTTCTAAGTTGAACAACCAGGAGGATGCAATATTTTCTGCTACCATAGCTACCATTACCTTAAGACATGATCTATAAGCAAAGTGTTGTTGAAGGTCTATTCCATGATGAACTATTTTGACTCTCAGAAGACCTACATATTTCCCTTATTTTCAAGATCTTGTTTGATATTTCCTTTTTGCTTGTATATGCTGCCAGCAATTACTAAGAATACTCTCGTCACAGTAAATCAGTCAGGTGACTTTTTCTTTTTTTCTAAACATTTATTTATTGTTGAGAGACAGAGAGAGACAGACTGTGAGCAGGGGAGGGGCAGAGTGAGAGGGCAACACAGAATCAGAAGCAGGTTCCAGGCTCCAAGCTGTCAGCACAGAGCCCGACGTGGGGCATGAACTCACCAACCGTGAGATCTTGACCTGAGCTGAAGTCAGTTGCCCAACCGACTGAGCCACCCAGGTGCCCATGACTTTTTCTTGATGAAACAGATTTAATCTAGGAAATATTTTAACAGATTCCTTTACTGTAAATTAATCTAGGTTTCACATATTCTAAGGCATTTTTAACTTAAAAGATCCCTGGGGGGTGGGGGTGGATCACTTGAAAAAGAGAAAAGCAATACTTTCCATGAGCTAGGCACTGCACTAAGATACACACACACACACACACACACACACACACACACACACACACACATCTATATATGGCTTCAATGTATTCTTACAAAAATCCTGGAGGAACCTGGAGTGAAGCATTGAATCAAGACCATACAAAGATACTCAATAGTGACCAGGATCTGAATCCATTACCTGACATCTACTATACCTGTGTTTTCTCAAACAGTGTAGTAAAGAATAATATGAACCCACTTTTGGCAAAACAGGTATCTCCATGGACCATGTACCTGCCACAGATTATTTATATCCCCGTGATTGCCATGGGAAAATAAAAAAAAAAAAAGGTTAAACAAAAAATTAACATACATGCCAACACTTTTAAGGCAAATTAATGACAAAAGAGAGACAACACAATATATTAGAAAGAGTATTCATTTGAAATTAAAGGTCTATGACTCTAGCTCTATCTATTGCAGTGCTGGTGAACATTCTTGCCTGCCCCCTTCCACTAACAATCCCCTGGTTTCCCTTTAGAGACCATCTCTCCCATGCTCTGGACCCATGTAGTTTGAAAGCCTTGCCTCCATTCCCAGGTGCACAGGTGGACACCTGATTCCACTACAGCCAAACAAAGCATGGAATTCCTCTGGTCACAGATGTCAGGAATAGGCATGCAATGGAAGCAGGGTGAAACAGATTTAATAAGACTCAAAGACTCAATGATGGGGTGTTTCTTGGAACTACTGCAAAAGATACTTTGTCTTTATTGAGATAGCTAAAAGATGAGATGAGTACCTGGAAATGCCTGGAAAAAGTCAGACTCTAAACAAAGTGAGAAAGGGAAGCATGACAGATATACATCTTGCTTTTACATGGAGTCCAAAAGTGGAACTGATCTTGAACAGAAATGACCCAAGATAGAAACCCCTGAAATCAGCCCTTCGTGAACTTTTCTACCCTATCATCTCAGTCAATATATTTTCTTTCTTCTCTCTCTCTCTCTCTCTCTCTCTCTCTCTCTCTCTCTCTCTCTCTCTCGTAAAGAGAGTTCTGTCATTTGTAATCATATCAATAGCAGTAAAATCACTTCATTACTTGCTAAGTGACTTTCAGGAAAATAAAGGTTAAGCGCCAATGGCTTTTAAAAAATTAGTATGTAAAACTTAAAAATAGAAGACTGACAAAAGAATTGCTGTGATTGAAACAGGGCTGGCCTACTGACCCACCCCATCTATTCTCCCAGCCCCTCCTGTACACGCAATCTCATGACTCACTAGAACACCATAGACAACCTTGAACACCGAATGCTCCCTATTTCCCCCTGGGAATAATCACCCTTCTACTTTGTGAGATTGTTGTGAGATACTATCTGACAAAGTGCTTGATATTAAGTAAGTGCTTAATAACATATGTTTAAGAAAAGAGTGGAGAAAATAGAGACAAAGATTCTTAGGTTAAACTTTTGCATTTGACTCACTAGGAATTGTACTTATCCCTAGTAAGTGCCTTCTGACAGAAACATTCACGGGACTTTAAGACATGGCACTACAATTTCCAACCACCTACACTCCAGGCACATGGGCAGGAGATAAGCTCTGAACAGAGAAGCATTGCCTGCCTTCTTTTGGAACACTGTCTCAATCTTTCCAACTAATTCCCAGGACAGGAGGGTCGTTGGGGAGACTTTACCTTCTGGCTAATTTGTGTACTCTTTTCTCCTGGCCATACTGATTGGTTCAGGGAAGAGCCTTGGTCCACATTATTCCAATGAGATTCAATCTCAGGATCTTGTTATTTATATCCAGTAGGAAAGAGAAGCTCTACTATAATTTGGCTGGGTTGTTATACAGATAGGTACGTAAGCCTAGACCTAGTGGAACTTATTACTATACATAGAGTCTGTCTAAAAATGACGCCAACAGAAAAAAAGAGAAGAGCTAAGAGATGGAAAGAATGTGTCTTAAGCTGATTTGAGCATCTGGATCCAACCTTATCTTTTTAAAAAAAATTTATTTGTTTATTTTTGAGAGGGAGATTGAGAGAGAGAGAGAGTGAGAGAGAGCGAGCGAGAACACACATGAGCAAGCAGGGGAGGGGCAGAGAGAAAGAGAATATCCCAAGCAGGCTCCATGTTGTCAGTGCAGTCAGTACAGAGCCCAATGTGGGGCCCCAACCCAGGAACCACGAGATCATGACCTGACCCTAAATCAAGAGTCAGATACTTAGCTGACTAGGCCACCCAGGAACCCCCCAACCCATCCATCAGTAGTGCCTTTAACTGGAATTTCCTTGTTGTGTGAGGCAACACATTTCCCTTAAAATTTTGCTGAAACCAAGTGAAGTTCACTCGCTCCTATTTTAAAGGGAGATAATTCTAATTATGTAAGCAAACAGCATTCCAGAGAGCTTGGACCTGAGGAATAGGGGATAGTTTTCCAAGCTACAATTTGAATTTTAAGCATGGCATTTGGTTATAACATTGAGAGACAAAAAAAGAAAAAAGTGAGAAGTTTGGAAACTTTTGAGTGTGTGACAAGTTTGGAAACTTTTGAGTGTGACACTTTGGGTAAGGGGTTTCACTTGCTGGGTTCTAATATTCTCTTGTGTAAAATGATGAGTGAGACTAATTCGGTGGTCACAACTGGCAGCCTATAGGCCAAGATGACCCATGAGTAGGTTTTGTTTGGCTATTCTATTTCCTTTACCTCTAGCCTGCCTTTTAAGAAAGTAAGCAGGCAGGTATTTATAGGTGTTGTGCTTAGTTAAAAATAACAGTAATTTAGCATTTACTGTCTTACATCTGCCTGCCTGGTACTCCTAGATATTTGGGTTTGCAATCCCTCCTAATGCCCTTTTAGGGCACTTCAGCACCACTATTCAATGTTTCTACCTCAGATTTGCCTATTTCTGAAGTCTGAAATTTGTAAACTTGGCAGTTTATTATGGTAGGACATATCTGAAGAGGGTTGAACATGGGCTAGCACACCTGCCAATTAAACTTCTATTTGAACCCTATGAAGTTACTATCCTGGGGATTTTCCTATTGATGAGAGGACTGTTCATACATTCAAGACGTGGATGATATAGAAGCATCCCACAGGGTCTGTATCTCAGCGATCAATCCATCTGACTTCTCTACTGCTTCCCCTTTTCCTGCAGGGCTGGAAATCAATTGTGTGTTAGCTACTCTCCAGGTCTGAATCCAGGGGGCCTGGGAATTGAAATGCATATAGTTTCATTAGCCACATCAGCAAATAAAAACAGAAGGAAAGAAACAAACTACCCTAAATGAGTTCCCCAAATGAAGGGCATGTTAAGAGATAGTTGATTTATTTTCCCATGGAATTGAGAGGAAAATTAGGGAAAATAAAGCAAATTCTGGGACCACATTAAACCATATCATATGATATCCAGAAATGAGGGTGGGCTGAGACAGGAGACCAAGAGACAAAAACTCTGTATGTACATAAAATCTCTATACACGCATTCTCTGGCAGACTGTATATTGGCAGGGGCAGGGGGAGGAGGAAGAAATCCTGTCTTTTTTAAGAACTAGATACATGAAAAATTTTCCTGTTAGTTCAGATTGTCTCAAAATACCATGCAGGGCTGCATTAATGAAGATTAAGCATATTTAGAGAGAATAATTCAAAAGACTTTATCAATTTGGCACTATTTCCTTCAAAATGGAAAAACCTTAATTTAACAGGATATAGATGAATTCCTAGATTTATTGAAATAGTTTGGAGTTGAATAAATGGAGTAGGAGTCACAAATCATTTGTTGCTGGTATTTTAGATTCTCTACCTTGAATTAAAACCCAAATAACACAAACTCTCAATTTTGTGTGATGTTCTAAAGAGAGGCTGGTACACATTTTGATATTTCCTTCTAATGTACGACATCCCTTTTGACCTTCTTTTCACCCCGTTTTGGAACAAAAGAATTACAGTGACAAATGCAAATGTGCACAATCTTGTATTCAGTGGTTGGCTGAGAGAAAAACATAGTTTTATATTTCCCTGGCACCCAAAACTCACTTAACTCCTCATTCTGGAGAAGGTTAAAAGCAGGTGATCAGAGAGTACTCAGAATGTAAACTCCCACAAGATAGGATCTATGCCATCCTTTGGCCAATGGATACACCTGTGATCACAATTCATATTACTTTAGTATGTCACTTAGCCTAAAATGGAAGGGTGAGTGATTTCCGTCAACAGCACAATTCCTTCTTCAAATGATCTAACCAAAGGAAGAGAAGGAAAAACAGAAGGGGTAGGTGAGGAAACAGCAAGCAATGAGTTTCCACCACATTCTACAGGCCAGGCTCTGTGTCCACTGTATTCACACACATGGCTTTATTTATCTCTTTCCCAAAACAAGCCACCCCCCCCCCCCAACCCCTGGCAACAAAGACTAAACCTTTCAAGTTGCTATTATTCCCCCTTTTACAGAAGTGGAAACTGAGGCTTTGGAGATGACACAGTTTTGTCCAAAATCTCACAATTATCAGGTGGTGGAGCCAGAATTTGAAGACGTGATTCTAGCGTCTATTCTTATAATTACTATTCTAACTATGACACTGTTGCGGTTCTGGTCTGCTGTTCTCTATGGAATTAACCTTCAATTTGTTTTTTTAAAAACTCTACAAAGCTATAATTGATGGGCCAGTTAATTTTGCCTTGTGGTTTACTCAGTTTCTCTCAGAATTCCTTCCTCTCCCCCATTCACTCACAGGGATGCTCTTTATATGTCGGATGTAATACTGTAACCACCACTAGCTTGACCAAGGCCTTGCTAAATCTGTATGATTTCTCACCAGGACCAGGAGATATGCTGGCAGGCAAAGAGCCCTTCTTGTAACATTACAAACAACATAGTGAATTGGGATCACACCTGTGCTAGCTCTGGGAAGGCCAGCAGCATCTCTCGGTCAGGTCAGTGTGGAGGAAGAGGCTGGGCTGATGGAGGAGCTGCCTTGGCATTGGTGTTGCTGAAGAGTGCTATGCTTCCTCTCTATCATAAGTGTACACTGCCATGGCATCCAACTGAATTAATGAGTTTCCTGGGGATTGGAAATGATGCTGTGGAGGGCTTGTTAAACTGGAGTTCAGAAACCCTTCCTTCTGAAATGATGTGCTCTGGCTCCCATCGGTGCGAGCTGCTGCCAGTGCCGTGTGGACCTGCCCTGCGGCATCCAGTGGTCATCCATAAACACATCTTGCTCTTGCCCTGCACAGCCCCAGGCCTGGACCTCACCATCCCCCAGACTAATGTGACCCTTCTCGTAGACTTCCTGGGTGAGCTGAACCCCATTTGTACTGACGAACAAAACTATCTTGGGGGAATGAGGAAAAACAAACAAAAGCAAGATAGAGAGCAAAAAACCCCTCCGGTTTGTAGTTGGAGCCGATCAATGTTTTCATCTGCCATAGTGGGAACAGAACCTGAGCTTCCATTCAATTTCACAAACACTGTCCTTCCCCTTACTTTGAAAAGTAAACAATCACCTTTCCTCCTTTTAAGTGGCAGAAACTGCAAATCACATGATGCCAAAATAAAACCCCAAAACCAAAAACCAAAAAAAAAAAAAAAAAAAACACCACAAGGCAAGCCAACTGGAGACATGCAACTGATTAGAAATATGGTGAAGAAAAGTGCGTCCGTATTAGAGATTTTTGTTGTCCAGCATAAAGCTGGTCTGGGGGCTAGGTGAGCAGACCCTGTGTTCCTGGAATCTGACAGCTACTTGATTGACTCACCAACATTTGCTTTTTAATCCAAAGCAGCTTTCCCATAATGTTCATTTCTTTTCCGCCAGCAGTATTTTAAGCTGAGGTGGGGAAAATTAAAAGCTACTAATTCCTTGGTGAAAAGATCAAAAAAGTACCCAAAAGGCAGCTAAGGGGACTTCTTGTCTCTTTAATTGCTCTCATTTCAGTTTGACTGCTCCCTTGTACTTTTTTGTTTTTACATCTTTTGCTCCAAGTGCCAAAAACCTCCTTTCTCTTGCATTTACGATAAAGCAAGCTACACAACAGTGTGCTGCAAAGAGCTGAACTTGGAAGTGATCTCAATGTCTTACTAAGGTGTGAGCTCACTCTCTTCCCAGGGCTGCACGTGGGAGAACCAGCTTGATCGGGCCACTGGCCAATTCGTGTTTCAAAGGCCAATCCTGGTGAGCTAAATATTATTAACAGTAATTCAGAAGCCTCCTATTAAATTATAAGAAAACTTAGTACCAATATAGAAAACTGCTAATCTATGATCTTCACAAATACTGCCCAGACTGTGGAGGCTTCAATGTGAATTTAGACTGGCCACCTACTCAGACCCTTCCATTTACTGTTTGCATTCCCACAGAACCACATCAGAGTACCTCTGTTAATTTTGCCATCTGCCACAGAATTGGACTCTGTGGAGACAGTAGGTAGGAAAGGAGAAGAATCAATGCCTTCACCATTCTAGGGTTCCAGAACCTATTTTGTGCCTACCTCTTTTGCACATTGTTTTTTGGGTGTGTATTTACTACCATATTTCCTAGTACATAGTATCATTTACTTAATATTTCTTCCTTAAATTAACTCAGTTATTTCAGTTAAATAAATTTATCTGAGAAAAACACAATATTGCTACTTTATAACACAAGGAAGTTTCACAATAGTATTTATATCATAAATAGAAGGTAATAGCAAAACCCAACATACAGTATGAGAAACAAGTGGAAAGCAAAGTATTTACAATATCTTACAAAATGCTATTGCTGGCTGATTATCAGAACAACTGGCCTCAATCCACAGAAAGTGATGGGAAGACCGTATCCTGTTTCTTCCTTCATTATTCCCATGTCTTTCTGCTTTCTTAGATGTTACAGTGGCTGCCACAGAGCTAAATTGTATAATCCCCAGATGTGGCCCTTCCTCGTCTTATTTCTTATGTGTTTATCTCTAAGGAAACTGTGTATATGGGTGTATATATATATATATATATATATATATATATATATATATATATATATCAATGGCTTACCTTTTACAAATGAGACACCTTATAGTTTTATGGATTAAGTTATATATAAGCTGAAAATACAACTGAAATAAGATTTTTTTTTTTTTTGCTACAACTGAAATAAGTTTTAAAATGAGTACATAATTGGGGCATCTGGGTGGTTCAGTCTGTTAAGTGTCCAACTCTTGATTTTGGCTCAGGTCATGATCTTACGGTTGTGACATTGAGCCCCGTGTCAGGCTCCACACCCAGTGTGGTCCTATGACCCCCTTGTAGAGTTTGATGAATTTATTAGAGTAGCTCACAAAACCCAGGAAAAGTGTCCTTGCTATTCACTAGTATATTATTCCATTTTTCACTCTCCTCCTTCTGCCCCTCCCCTGCTCGTGCTCTCTTGTTCTCTCTCTCAAAAATAAATAAATAACTTTTCATCCATACTTATCAATACAATATAGAAATAGAAATGGTTATTGGGATAAAGAGAAAAAAATTGTGCAGTGGACTTCTTACTCCTAAATTTGGTTCTTAAAATTCTAGGTTAGAGTTAAAATTAAACCGGAACTATTTCATGTGCTTCAAATGCATTAACATTTCCAACATGGCTCCTATCAGGGTCAATTTGCTAATTCTGAAGTCTATATTATAAGAAAAGAAAAAAGCTTAATAGAACAGAACATCTTCTGAAAAGTCTTGTCCTCCAAATTTGCCATCACTAGGCTCAATAGAAATTTAGATCTCAATAAAATATTCTCATCATATATTTTTTAGATCTGCCATGTTTCCTGGGGGCTATCACTAATTATAAGCCATAATTCCCCAATTATAAGAAAAAGAAAAAAAAACCTCATGGAAAAGTTAGGCTATTCAAGACATTATAAAATTTCAGCACAAATTTTTGTTTTCTGCTAAAAAAAAAATCATCAGTCTCTGATGACCACATTTTCAACAACCTACCAATATATAGTTTTGTTTTATGTGTGTTTCTGTTTAAAGACATCTTATTTAATAGATATTGTTGATTTGTGAACCTTGAACCCATGGCCAACAGCACTGTGACTCCTGCTTGAACAAAGCCTACCCACCACATGTGTTTTCTCCATAAGGCACACCCCAGTCTTCTTGTGCTTATGATCGCTAGATAGCCCTCCAGCTCTGCACTCAAGGGCCATCTTAAATTTTTTTAATGTTTATTTATTTTTGAGAGGGGGGGAAGGGCAGAGAGACAGGAAGACACAAAATCTGAAGCACGCTCCAGGCTCTGAGCTATCAGCACAGAGCATGATGGGGGACTTGAACTCACAAACCCTGAGATTATGACCTGAACCGATCATGACCTTAAGCCGGGCTTAACAGAATGAGCCACCCAGGTGCCCTTCCAGGGTCATTTTAAGGCATCTTTCACTGCTCTGCACATACCCAGCCTAAGGATCAAAGTGCCACTGAGTACTGATTTGGGGGTTATCGATACATTTCAGTGAGCATGCAAATTACAAGTATGAAATCCATGAGTAATAAAGATCAACTATATTACCAAGGCATGATAGTATCAAATGGAAGTTTTCTCCTTGAGATAATGAAGGCTGTAAGACTGTCAACACTAAACACTACTCTTGCCATGTGATTCAATGTACTTAATGCCAACTGTGTGACCCAGCTACTCCCCTGGAGTATTGCCACTGGTACTTGTTTCATGATTTGGGAGATTCTCCCACATCTCTATAAATCTGAGATATTTGAGATTCTTCTGTGGTTTCCTGAAGCTTGGCCCTGGCCTCTCTGGAACACTGAAGGGTAGCTCACCACCTTTCACAGCACAGTATAAAGGTAGCTATATTTCTTTCCTTACTCCCTCCCTCCCTCCCCTGCTGCCCCAGCTCCAGCTCGATGCAGCCTTCTATCAAATTGTGCTGGGAGCAGGACAGATTTTGTGAACAGCGATCGTAAGAGATCTTTGTAATACCAGGGCTTATGAAGCATTTCAGAAATCTGTCTATCTAAGCCACATTTGTCCTGGTGTGTTACCTGACTCCAGCATTAAGAAGAGGGCATTGGCTAATACATCTCTTAAAACTCAGTTATTCAAGTAATTCCTGCCCTACTTAACGTTGTTCTAAGTCTACCGGTGCCAGGACTGCAACAGAAGGGTGGGTGCTAGTCAAGTCGCTGTATCTAGTACAATAGGAAATAAGACGTGTTCACTTTGAGTCTGCAGTGCAAGTGCTCACCCAATCTTGGGAATTTTTGGACAATGAAGAAAGTACATTTGTGATTTCACAATGTGTAGTCTAGGCTACTGAGGAGGATCATGTCCACCTTTATGCCCCACCCCTAACGAATTCTAGAGAGGTCCTTGGTTGGTAGGGCAGTGAGTATTTCTTCTAACATCATCTCTACTGTTAGGCTGTTGCTTGGTTCCGGGTTGCTAAAGACCTTTTGTCAATGAAGCCTTTGATAATTAACAGAGGACCTCTGAGATGCAGTACAAAAACCCCTCCAGCCAGCAGGCAGTGCTGTCACCTAACCCCCTGCTGGTCTACTTGGCATATACAAGGTTGCATGCTGGATGCTTTCTTTTCACTTTACATTTAGGATGGAAACTTTCTTCTTTCCACCTCATTACCACTTTGATATTCAGTACTACAATAAAGGACTCTAAAGATACCCTAAGCTCTGGGTGACAGCCTGATATGCATTAACACTGTTGAAACCATTAGCTAAGGGCTAAGTTGAGTGCAAGTCACATTAGACATTGATAACTGGCCAGGTAAGCACCCAGATTGGGCCATCACAGAAATCAGATGGAATAAGATGGCTTTCATGCCATTTCCATACGCTAAAGCTTATGTAGCCTACACAACACATATATGTATATATGACTTTTAAAGAAAAGCCTTGTGAGTCTAATGTAGGTTTTTATCCAGATTCAATATCCCATTTTGGAATTATTATTTTAACTCCTTTTGTAGGAAAGACTGTGCTATTCTGCTAATGTTGATAAATTATGCTATAGACTGTATACTACTGAGCTTATTCCTTGCAAAGAAACCTGCAGTGTTTTCTTTGTGAGAATGGCAGAGAGAGTTCTTATAAGGATTAAAGAACTATGTGAAACTTAATTTTCTATTCTTTCTCACCACCACACTCTTGTTGAGACCCTATTTCCTCATCACATTATTCTCACAGATACTTATGTACTCTCCAGTTACAAGTTCACGTTTTGCAGTCCTCCCACTGGCAGATAATCTCCCTTGAGCCATGTTATGCATGTGTTGGTCCTGCTCAACAGCCTGTAATGGCTCCCTCTTGCCCATCATGCTAGCTCTAAACACCTTTGTTGCCATGGACAAAGATCTTCACATTGGTTCTACTCTACTCAGCCAAACTTTTTTTTTCTTCTTTTGAACACCCGTCTTCCAAATATACACTTACTGGTTTCAGCAGATTCCTCACATACATGATATGGGTGCACATCTGAGTATCCACATTCACTTACCCTTTCTAGCTCACAAAGTCTTCTCTTCTTCCTCTAGCCTACAACAATACTATCCTCAATGGACTCTACAGCAGGAGTGGGCCAACTTTTTCTATAAAAAGCCAGATAGTAAATATTTTAGTTTCTACTGTCTATGTGGTCTGTGCCACAACTACTCAACTCTGTCTGTTGCAGCTTGGAAGGGGCCACAGACAGTAAGTCAATGAATAGCGTGGCTGTGTTCCAAGAAAAATGTGTTTATAAAAATAGGCAGTAGGTCAGATTTGTCCCATGGGCCAACCCCTGCCGTCCAACATCAAGACAAACATACCTATGCTCTCGAACATTCAGTTACGTGCACTTTCCCTTGAATGACATATAAAGCTGAGCTTTGGTTCACAATTTAGAAATTAAGCCCCTTGATAACATAGGAAAATAATAGTAAAGCAAGACCAAGCTCATGTTTAAGTGCTTCCTCTGTATGAAACACACTTCCAAAATCTTGGTACACTTTACTGGATCCTCACACAATCCAGGATGTTGGATTCTATTATTATCTATATTTTGCAGTTATATAAAGTAGGGCACTGCAGAGGGCTTGAAGTGAGTTTTCCTCAAGTTGCACGTGTAAAAAGTTGCAGGGCTAAGATTCAGAGCCACAGAGCCCAAGTGCAAAGACAATGCTGCAAACAAATTTGTCCTATCACTTCTCAAATATGGATTATGTCATATCAACACAGGCACATTTCTTCTTTTATTTTTAACATTTATTAAAAATTAATTAATTTAATGAGTGATCGGTCTTCTATGAAAGTACATGTATTTGCTGTAAAGAGTCTGAATGATACAGAAATGGAGAAAAAGAATACAAATGTATCATTGCCTCTTCCAGCAACAAGCATTATTCCCATTGTAGTATTTTTTCCATCTCTCTCCCTACTAAAGGACCAACTTGGAGCTTCCCTGATCAGCTTGCTTTGGACTGGATCAGCCCATCCTCTTCTCTCCTCTGTACATCAAACCAACATACCACAGCATGTAGTTTGTAGGTTGCTCTGTAATAACTTTCTCCCCTTTTGCGCCTGCAAATTGTGTTTGTCCCAAACCTATTGATGCCAGTTGCATTCTAATCTAATTTCACAATTCAGTTAAATATAGCATGAACCAATAAAATAGTGTTAACATAAAGTGTTTTCTTAAGTTCTGTGCTTTGAAAAAAACAACATGCATGCAAATTGCTACAGATAATATTGTCAAATTAGTTATGGATCCAACAGAAAAAAAAATGATGGGGAATATGTAAACATCTAGAAGGATTCAGGATTCAGACTTCTTTGCAAGCCTTTTAATTTTTTTTTGCTTTGTTTTGAAGAACTGAAAAATGAATTGTACATGCTGAATAATGGGAGTGGTAGATGTAAGAAAGAAACAAGTCCATACTCTGAGAAAAAGCTTGGCCTTCCCCTTAAGATCACTGGAAAAAAATACTTTCCTATGTTTTAAATTTTTAGGTATGTACAGATTGATTTTTTTTCACTCTTTGCTTTACTGCTTTAAACCATCAATCACTTGGTGTGGTCATAAAGGATATGAAGGTTTCTCTTCTGCGTGTGTGTTTTCTTTTCACACAACTAGAAACATACTACGTATATTCCTTGGTACACTTGCATTTAATGATATATTTAGAAAATATTTTCTATGCCATCAAATATTCTTACAAAATATAAAACTCCTTCAAAATCTTTTAATGTACAGGTATCATATTTAACCTATTCTCTTTGTTGCACCTTTAGAATTTCCTATTTCTGTTCTTATAAGTAATTCAAAATATTTATTCACTGAATAGTCATTGAGAATTTCCTTACTGCCAGTCACCATTAAACAACTAATAGCTATTTAATATAAATTTGCACACCATTTCCTTGGATAAATTCCTAGAGATAAACCTGCTGGGTCAAAAGTTAACAGAATTTTAAACTATATATTGCTATACTGCATTATACCTACTCCAATATACCTGTTTGCCTCCCAGTCCCTGAGAATAGGGACCATGTCTTGTTTATCTTTTTATCCCACAGCACTGAACACAGAATGTGCCCAGAGTAGGTACTCAAAAAATGTTTATTGAATCTTGAATAATGAATAGTCCTTGACTGAAGTACTTATTTACTAGAATTACAGATTTTTTTTTTCCTAAACACTCCTAGTAAAGTCAATTAAAAATCATTACTTGCATTTGTAACAGAAGGCAGGATAAGAGAAAATATCCAAAAGTGAGTACCACTTTTGTCAAGGATGCATTGAGGGTTTTGGTTAAATGTAGTTCTGAGTTACCAGCAGTTTGGAAACTCACTGAAGCATCTAAAATCTCAGGAGATTTTCCAGTAAGGGCTGGAAATTCTCAGGATATAAATCTCATCTGCCAAGGGACTACCCAACCTGGTTTCCTCTTGCTCACTTTTCCTGGTGAGGAGACCTTATGAAGTCTCAATTGTGCAGAAGGCCCACCATGTCCTTTGGACCACTTGCTCATTGGGCAACATTCATTCTCTCAACAGATGCACTGGAGAGACTACCACAGACATACAGTGTTAAAGATAGGTTTTAGAAGTAATTTCAGAGAAAATCATGGGTGTCTGGATTTACAGGCTTGCAGACTACAGCCAACAATCCTCCACTTACTCACCTATCATTCTGTGCAGAATACACTGACATGGCATTTCTGAGACTCTGTATACCCCTCTTGATCCAATGATTGGGTATTACCTAGAGTTTCTTCTCAGTAAATTATAATTCCCCAATTTGCTTTAATATACTGTATTAGGCAATTGGGGCTGTCCCTGTACTAATTAAAGGATTGTCCACCTATAAGTTGTTTTTGTGCTTTTCCTAGAGCTGATTAAAGCTAAGAAAGACTATCCTTGATGTAGCTATTGAGATGGTAAGTGGAAAGATGAAGAATACAGCCCAATTAGCACCTGGTTTGGTGTTTCTACAGCTAGGTCTAAAGATGGCTATGGAGTAAACTTAGGTGGAGTAAACTTTGGATACCTGGCAATGAAATTCAAGTTATCTCCAAGGTGTATTGACTATCCTGAGCACTGTCAGACAGATATGTATATAACACATTTCATACAAAGAAGCTGGTCTCAGCAGATCTTATCTACTTGAGAACCCAACTTCCTCCCTTCCTTTTCTTTTAAAAATATCAAGGTGGCAGTTGTTCTGATTGGCAAGTGGGGCAGCCTTTCTTGCAGCCATGTAAGAACCCAGCTTCTGCTGTTGGCATGTGGGTCACCTGCTTCTTCTAGGCATGCCCTTATATTAGTTAATTTGTTAGCTTGCTTGAATCACAGTCGAGAACCCTTCAGCTTTGGTTTGCAGCAATAAATTCAACTGACAGCTGAAATTTGGAACGCTCACTTAATATTGATTCTGAATGTAATAACAAGCGACATGACCTTTTGGATGGTGTAAAATATGGCCGCCACAACATCTGTGCCACATTTCTTGCTGTTTAGTAATATGCTGTAACAGCATGGAGCTGGCATTAAAGCTAAGCTTTATTATCAAGCAGATCACTCCATCTCTCTGGCTTCATTTTAAAAAAATGCTTTCAGCTTCTGGAGCTGATATCGTGGCTAATACATGTTGCTGTTTTTGAGACCTCATTTCTCCTTCAGTAAGAAAGAGGAAGATATCTGATGACCAAATAGGAAGGCAGGGAAGAATAGGAAGGACAAGAAAAGCTACCTGACACCCCAAATTCTAATGGACCAGAAACTGACAAAATTCTCCATGGCAGTAGTAGCAGAGACACTAAGAATTCCCAACTGCATCCTTGAAAAATGTCTATAAAGTTGATGTCATTTAGCGATTCCCACAAGATGTGAAAATATCTTTCCTTTTCTCAGCCAACAACTGCCCCCCCCATTAAAAAAAAAAAAAAAAAGATGATTACCAGTGGTACTTGCCCTGACGCCTGAGAATCATTCTAATTTAGCATTGCCCTAGGAAATTCTAAACTAATTTTTCTAGGATGGATACAGGGATGCTTGCATCTGATTTACTCTCACTGTTTTTCTTTGAAGTCTTGGTATCTTTAAAACATTCTCCAAGTAGGCAGAACATCAATTTGTGCACTTTAAAAAATCCAATTTAAGCAGGTTAAAAATTGTCAAAATAGTCTAACCATATTTCTCCAACAGAATTTCCAACCATAGAGCACAAAAAATGCTAAACTTGAAAGCATTCTATCATTTCAGTATATTCCATGGCTCAGACTGGCTTGCACTGGGTGAACAGTAAGGATTTAAATCTCTTTATCACAAGAGGCAGATCTGGACTCTGAAACAATACAGCTTTCTTTTTTCACTGTGGGGATATTTTGACTGTTTGGCTGAGCCATTTCTGGAGGGTACAAGCAAAAAGTTTTAAATCCTATTTCTCTGAAGGGAAGAAAAAAAAATTAAATCATATTTAGGAAGGCTTCTCCTCTATAAAATATGCTTCCAAAATAAAAGACTTGTCAGTAGTTTCAAAGAAGCTAAACATAAAGAATAGGAAATAGTTTTATTCATTCTTCTGATTAATAGGAGACTAATTCTATTTAACAGGCAAACCTGGCTATAGTAGATGCTGAAACTTGGTATGTTGGCAATCTATACAAAGCAAATTATTAATAGGGCACTCTTTGTATTAGGAACTGTAGAAAAAGCGGGTCTGATACTTGGTAAGTGTTTTATTCAAAGAAAATACCAGGTCTGGTAGGTAATTGAAAATGTCAGACTTTGAAGTCCTAACACAAAATGAAACAAGTTGGCCTGTACCCTTTCCCCAGAGAAAGCTAGGAGAACACCCATTAGGATTTACTTCCAAAAGAGTAGAGAGCCATGCTGCCTTAAGAAAAAAAAAAAAGAAAGAAAGAAAGAAAGAAAGAAAGAAAGAAAGAAAGAAAGAAAGAAAGAAAGAAACAGCAGCTAATCAAGCCATAAGTGAGCTGTCCTGATAGTGAGACATTGGTAAGAAGAAAACCTCACACGGCTGACATGCCTTTAGGTAGATTTCCAAGACTGACAGGCAGCTATCACCAGTAATCCATGCTACTTTCTCCCATTAGATCCCAGGAATTATTAGGTTGTTTTCTTGATGTATTATTTGTTCAAGTATTATTTCTTTGAGGAAAGATCAGAAACACTGGAGGCCACTCCTATATTCTAGGGAGCACATATTTATTTATAAAGACTGAGCTCATTATTCATGCATTATAATGTGGGTAAATGTGATTGGATTCTTTTATTGACAGCAGCCTAAGCCAGATGGCTGAAATGCCACTTTCATTTCAGGAAGAAAGGAAGCCTTCACAGAAAAGAGGAAGCCTGGAGTTGCAAGGTAAAATAGTTCTTGATTATCAGTCCCTGGGAATCTATGGCCCCCACTCTATTTACGTATTTATGATTAGAAAGTGAATTTCAAACTAAGGAGTTTTCAAGTACAAAGTCCACTTTGCTTATCAATAGCAAAGTACAAATGGCATTGGGTTCGAGGGACTGTAAAGGGGAGCTGGACCCAGATAAGAAAAAACATGCCAGCTTGAAGATGAGTTTTTGGCTCTGGGTTTAGAATGAATCAATCCTCAAACTTGGCAAGCTATAATTAATTCCAGGAGTGTATCACTCATCTGTATAGTGGCTGCTCCCTCAAATAGAGATCTTATAAAACTCTCCCTGGTGAAATCAGCGAAGCCATCAGACACAGCCATATGTTCAAAGCTCAGAGAGGATTGGTCATGAGGCAGTCGTCCATGAATTGAGATGTTAACTGCCCAACAAAATTTTAGTAGCATAGGTTGAGAGCCTCAGGGTTGTTTCAACTGATACCAAGAAAGCCAAAAACAATAACAAAAACAAAAACCCACATTTCCTCCAACATTTAAATCTTCTCCTTTTATTTTTTTCTCTTCTGGCAATTGACTTCTCAGAGATACTGGGGTGGCTTTGTTGATAGCACCCACTAAGGCCAACAGAAAGGATAAAATGATTGGGAAAAAGTACTGCTCACACAGACAAGGTAAACAGGCGCGAATTGGATTATTCCAACATCCTCCGCTGAGGTAGGATTCACAACTAATCTGATTACATGAATATTATGAGCCACTAAGTATCTTTCTGCAGCAATTACCAAGCTTTCGTGCATAAAAAAAAGGGCATTTTCTTCAGTGCTGGGCTCATCTATCAAGTGTTTAAGCTTCAAAGCAAAAGTTGGAGACAGACACACAGAGACAGACTGAAGTGGGCTTATAATCTATCAATGTTTCTCCTCTCCTCTCCTGTCCCATTTTGCTGTCCTTCCCTCCTTTTGCTTCCCTCTCCTTTCCTTTTCTTCTCTTCTGTTAAATATCAAAGGATTATTTTTATTCCTTAAAATACATTGAAATAATTTTCTAATATAATGCTGTTTTTTCTCCCTTTAAATTCTTTTGGAATCACAACTTGGTATCAGCTGAGAAAGCTATGCCATCCTCTCTCAGCCATGGCACTGCCCAGTGTGACCAAAAAGTATTCAAACCCTAAATTTCTAAGCTCCCTCTTAGGCCTTAGAGACGTAAGATTTAGGGTAAAGATAACAATGGCTGTGTAAAAGTTCATATGTGTTCCCTGTTTAGTCTGCCAGCAGTTAGCTTGGATTGCTTTTTATTTTTAATATTTATTTATTTATTTATTTTAAGAGAGAGAGGGAGAGCACAAGTTGTGGAGGGTCAGAGAGAGAGGGAGAGAGAGAAAATCCCAAGCACGCTCTGTGCTATCAGCACAGAACCTGACATGGGGCTCAAACAGTGAGATTCATGACCTGAGCCTAAATCATGATTCTGTTGCTTAACCAAATGATCCACCCAGGCTTTGGATGCAAACCAAACCAAAATCAGACTTAAGTAAGCCACTGTATGGGAAGATCACATTGATAATGGATGACAACACTGAGTCAAAACTCCTAGAAAACGTTATGGATGAGTCTTAAAGACAAAGCATAATATGTTGGTTATAGGCTCAGGCTATGGGTTTAAAATCTTGCCACTTCCTACCTGAGGAATCAAGTTATGTGACCACTTTAAGCTTTAATGTGCTGAGGCACTGGGAAAATATTATCAATGGTACCCACTATTGTACTAGAGCTGGTTTAGGAAGTCAAGACAAAACTCTTACCACATCCTAGGTAAACTAATCCTTATCACTTCTCTAGAATTATTTTGGACTTTGCTTTCCCTGGCTTCAGCCACCCAGAACTTCTCTCAGTTGCTCACCTGTCCATGCTCCCACCTGTCTCGCAGCCAAACATACCTTGCCTCTCTTGCCTCAGATGTTCTTTCCTAGTTACTGAGCCTTCATTGTTCTGCCCAGTTGACACTTCCTCAGAGGAATGCTTCAGGGATTCCCAGGACTACATCATGTCCTCCCTAGTCCCTAGAATGGAAGCTATGTGAGTTAGGAGCTGAGCCTGCCTTTGACCATTATTCCAATGTCAGCTAGGGATGGAGGACTTGATACATAGTAAGAACTCAGTAAGTAGTAGTTGCTATCATGGTACTATGTGTTATATCTTAAGAGGAGAGGTTGGGAAAAACTAATGTATTTCCTATGGATAGGACACTAAGGCACTGAGAAGGCAAGAAGTGGCATAGTTTTGGTGGCTTTGAATTTTTCAGGTGGACATGATCTCAATCAAATTGTGATTTTAATGAGCAACACTGTTTGCTGAAAAACTCATCAAAATCCAACTGTACACCTCTACTGAGCTGTGATTATTGCCAGGCATGCTAGGTTCACTGGCCATTGTCTTGAAAGCCATCCCTCAATGTGCACTATCCTTGTATTCATAGGCAATAGCCCAGGTATTAGTATTCAAGTTTGATCATCTCTCTGCAAATCCAGTGGCTAAATACATATTTTAATTGAGCCCAGGAGTGTTGACTTGCAGACACGGGGCAGAAAAAAAAAAATCACTACAAAAATGGCAAGTGGAAGCAGCCTTTTGCCTTTGAATGGAATGTGATACTTACAAAACATCAATAACAATTTTCTATTGGGGAAAAGCCTGCAGCAAGAATAACCTGCTTAGGTTTTTAAGCTGCAACTCAAAAATTAGTGTTTCTTTTTCTTTAGAAAACAAAACTGCCACAGTACTCCAGGTAAGGGAGCTTTAACTGGATGAAATCTAATGCAAGTAGTTGTCTGTGATGTTAAGATATGGGAATTGCCATTAGCCAATGAAAAGCCTTCCTTGTCCAAAATGATGTTAAGAGGGCTCACATTGATTAAAATGGGCAGTATAAATCCAATAAGAAATGGAATAACTGGAGTGGGTGAGGATATGCCTTTGTTAAACATCAAATTGTTTATGGACTAAGATTTCTCATATCTACAGCATAAAATAATACATAAATTTATCATTAACACCAAGCACTCCATAAACTATACATCACTCTGCCCATTAATTTCACTGTCATATATACACATATTCATACAAAAATGACTTCAGTGTATATGTATTTCTTTTTATACGATGCCTTTACGTACATTTATTTTCATATGCGAGGTCTTTCTCATGGCAATATTATTTGTGGTTCACTTATCATCACAGCCAATATTTACTGAGAACTTTTTCTGAGATAGGAACTGTTCCCAAAACTTAACATTTATTATCTTAATTGTCACAAGAACTTCATGAGAGAGGTGGACTATTGTCTCCATTTTCTAGATGAGACCATGGAGGTTCAGGGAGCTTAAGTAAATCATCCATGGTCACAGAGTCAGTTAGTGGCTTTGCTGGGATATACCTCAGGCAGTTGGACTGCAGAATACTGGAACCAGCCCACCAGTCTCTACCACATTGTAATCTCATGGTTCACACCATTCTAGAAACATCCCAAGCAAACAAAACAATACTCCTGTGGGCTTTGGGGGCTCCAGGAGAAGCCCAAATATGGCCCATCCAGAAATCATTAAGTCTGATACAGAGTGTCTGCTCATAGCAAACATTTTCTTAATAATCTAGTTATTTTTTAAATTCCAAGGCAGAAGGTGAGATGCCACTAAAATTGGGTGGATTTTTGATCTTTAAAAATAAACTTTATGAACATTCTTAACCTTTCTAGTGGGTTTTCCAACTGCTTGTTTCTGTACCACATAATTATCACATAAAGAACTACCTACTTATGCAGAAGCAAGAAAGAGAAAACAAAACAAATGGAAAACATAGGCATGTTTGTTGTTTCATATTGAGGGTTATTTAGCTTGGATAATAAATCATTACAATGAATGTCAACACTGCACAGGGGAAGGGAGTAGTTAGTTGCATATGCTAATGGAAGACGTGCATTACTAATAAGGAAGAGAATGAACAACTCTAGCCACATGCTAGTTATCACTGCAAATCACAAAGACAAGCCATGTTCATGCAGAGCATATGACTGCTATATGACAGTGCAGGCAAATATTCACACGTCAACAGCAACAGCTCCCATACTCCATCCAAGACTACTGAAGAGTTTAAAAATAAAGCTTTCCTTGTCATGCACCAAGATGTCAAGTTTAAACACATCTGCCAGTCAAAGGGATTTTGCCAGTCTTTACCCCCATAAGTGTGGTCTAAAGGCTTCCAGTGTATCAGAGTTCTAACTGTAAGGAACTGTGATGTTATCCATCAATATCCTGTAGCTTTTCCCTTTAATATAGGTCTCAGATCCACACATCCTCTGCATCTGTATTGCCACTAGACCACCATTGTCTTAATACCGAACTAGAGAAAAATCTTCTTATTGTTTTCTTGCCTTCTTTCTCTCTAGCATAAAATAGTTTGAGGGTTTTTTTGTAGCTTTTTTATTGTGGTAAAATAAACAAAACAGAAAATTTTCCCCTTTAACTGTTAAGTGTACAGTTTGGTGGTATTATTTAAATTCACATTTTTATGCAACCATCACCACCATCCACCTTTAAGAACTTTCTCATCCTTCCAAATGAAAACTCTGTCTCCATTAAACACTAACTCCCCATTCTGCTTCCTCCAGCTCCTGGCAACCATCATTCTACTTTCAGTGTCTATGAACTTAACTACTCTAGGTACTTTTTAAGTATAGAATCATACAATATTTATTTTTGCACCTGGCTTATTTCACTCAGTACAGTATCTTCAAAGTTCATTGTGTTCAGGGACACCTGAGTGGCTCAGTCAGTTAAGCATCTGACTTCAGCTCAGGTCATGATCTTGTGGTCTATAAGTTCAAGCCCTGCATCAGCTGACAACTCAAAGCCTGGAGCCTGCTTTGGATTCTGTGTTTCACTTTCTCTCTCTGCCCCTCCCCTGCTCCTGCTCTGTCTTTGTCACTCTCTCTCAAGAATAAACAAACATTAAAAAAAATTAAAAAAAAAAAGTTCATTGTGTTCAGGCATGTGTCAGAATTTCCATCCTTTTTAAGGCTAAATAATATTCCATCATATGGGTATACTGCATTTTGCTTATCTGTTGAGGAACAATTTGTTTATTTCCACCTTTTGACTATTGTGTCCAATGATGCTGAAATATAGGCGTCCAAATATCTGTCCGAGTGCCTACTTTCCATTCTTTTAAGAATATACTCAGAAGTGCAATCAATGGATCATATGGTCATTCTATGTTTAATTTTTTTTGCAGAACCACTGCGCCATATTCTACAGAGCTATAGTATTTTCCATTCCCATAAATAATCACAAAGTTTCCCATTTCTCTACAACCTTTCCACACTAATTTTTTTAAATATCATTTTTAAAGATGTAAACTGAACCAAAAATATCTCCCTTCCACGGCTTCTAACTGCACTTAGGATAGAATAATAAATCCGTTACCAGGGCTGTAAAGCTCGCCATGATGTGTTTTCTGCAAAAGCTTCTTTACTTCCACTCAACCCACTCTGCCTCCTTGTTTTGTTCTAGACATGCTCATGTACACTTAATTTTTCAAACATGTCAGACTTTTCCCCGGCTTAGGATCTTTGCACATACTAATTCCTCCATATTTTTTCAAGTTCATTTTTGAGAGAGGGAGAGCACGCATGCATGGGAGTGTGGAGGGACAGAGAGAGAATCCCAAGCATACCACATGCAGGGCTCGATCTCATGACTGTGAGATCATGACCTGAGCTGAAACCAAGAATTGGATGCTTAACTGACTGAGTGACCCAGGGGCTCCAAATGATTCCTTCATCTTGAAAGCTCTTCTCCCTCTATTTCCAAGACTGGCTTGGCCTCATCCTTTTTGTCTCAGCTTAACTACCATCTCCCCATCAACAGAACTAGTGACTTCCCTCTCCATAATTCCCTTTTTTCTCTTCTTGTTCTTTCCCCATGAAGCAATGTGCAATTATGGTCTTTTTTCTTGTATATTTTATTATTCGTCTCCATACCTAGGTAGGGATCCTCTGGGATAAGAGCCCAGATCTTGTTGCTCACTGTTACATCCCCAGAGTTGAGCAAAGTTCCTGGCACACAGTAGGTACTTAGTAAATGTCAATTACATTTATGAGTAAATTACAGAAAAATACAGGCCCAGAAACAGAACTCAGTAGCAGGCCACAATGATAACCTCACACAGTTCTGCGAAAAGGTAGGAAGAAACATATCCCATGCAGATATTCATCAGCCCTGGCAACAGGCACTGTGTGTCTTTGGCCTGAAAACCCACACATCTCAATAACAATGGGATCAATTTTGACATTAACACGAATATTACTAAAGCCCAGGAGATACATTTAAATTCACCGAGCTCTGCAGCAGATAATATAAAAGCTCTAACTTGCTCTCTAGAAACAAGAAACTTTCATTTATGGCTTCCCAGCTCTTGCTAATCCTGCCCATTAGGCCAAAATATTGCATTTTACACAGGATGCAAGATCATACGAGAGACTGATGTAATACTCAGGCACAAAACCAGCTGGCAGATTTACCACTGAAATCCCCTCTATTCAGAAGGCACAAATCAGCCTGTGATGCCTTTCTTGACAGATTCCTGTGTGTTCCTCATTAGGGATAGATGAAAGAAGACAACCCTGCATTTGGGGGCTCAACTCCACCTCCGTGCATTTGCATACTCAGTCATTTGTAAATGGAGAGAAACACAGCCCCACATGTGCCCAGAGGTGACTGTTTATTCAGAAAGGTGACTTCTGACATTGACAATAATGTCAGTTTTCCATCTCTATATTTTAAGGTAATGAATCCCTCCTTTAAGTGCTTTCTTTCAGCATCTTGGTTTCCTTCTTTCGATGAGCACAGTGACACCCAGACCTCTAGGTCTCAATCTGAATAACTTTCTGGGAAAAGAGAAAAATGCAGTAAGGCTTCTTACCAGCCCAAGGACAGGCACCCAGGGTTGCTAAAAAGTGAGCACTGATACTGAAGTCCTTTCATATTCCTTAGCCCACCATACTTGACCAGCTCAGGGCTAAAAGGCTCACCCCAGGCTGTGGATGAATCCTTCTCTAAAATGTGGTTTATCCCTGGAGATGTCTCTGGAACATTTGCTCAGGTAGCTGAGTGGTTCATCAGCATAGCAATTTGCCCAGTCAGCTACATCCATCAGAGCGGAGCAGTGTGGCTGGTGGATGGGGAGACTCGTGGCAGAGCTCCCCATGGACAAGTGGAGAAGGCACATTCATCCAGAGATCATAAATATTCATCTTGGCCCTCATCTTCTCTGCATGAGGGTGATAGAATTAAGAGGCAATCCTCCTGGCCCATCGTCTCCAGGTGCCCCTGTTCCACCTAAGAAAGTGCCCTCTTTAGATCTAAAGAGGCAGGCAGATTTGCCACATGTGACTTGGTGAGCTCACTGAAACACAAAGGGAAGAGAGTGCACTCTTTCCAGCTTTCAGATCACAAAGCTTACAAATCCCATCCAGCAGAGGCTTACTTCTTGAGAAGCTACTACTTGCCAGGTGGAATCCGACAAGGAGTAAGACAGCCTCTTGCTCCTTGGAGAACTGACAATCTAGACAATTTAAATTAAATTGCTAAATTAATTTAAATAGGATATAAGAAGCACTATGATGGAAAAAACAGATGGTGCCGTGAGAGCAGGGAAGAGGAACCTTACTTAACTGTGGGTGGCATGGGGGCGGGGGTCACTGAAAATCTCCCAGGAGGAGTGAAATTTGGACAGGGACAGAAGAAACAGAGAGCAGCTTGCGGGATAAAATCAGGCTATAAGAAGTGGAAGGAAAACTCAGCAGTCCTTCAATTTTAACCACAACCGTATGTATTTTTTGCTTTTCTCTGGAGCAGGAATGTTAAGTTGAGAATTTTCCAGCATCTCCCTGTTGGCCAGAATCTATCAAAAGATACCTACTCTATGAAGGCAAAATAAAGTGACACAGCATAGCCCCATCAGCAAGAGTGGCTTGGAAATTGTGACTTTCACTAATGAAGACACCTCTCCCCAAAGAAAGCCCTGATTAACACTATGTCGTTTGTTGGTTATTCATTGGCTTCTGTGCCAGACAAAGATGAGAGTTAAAATGAAACAAGAGAAAGAAAGAAAGAAAGAAAAGGGGGGAGGGAAGCAGTAAATGAATGTCTGTCTAGCTCAACATGTTTGGAGAGTTGACAAAGGCTTAATTAAAGTAAACAGACAATTTACAGTGAGAAGATCATCCTACATGGAAGAAAAATTCTAGGTATTAAATGAAAAGTTACAAGTACCCACTGTCATTTATCACTTACTCAAAGCATGGGTGCTAACAGAGTTAGCAAGCTCCACACCCCTCATTTGGTGTTAGTATGACTTTGGTCATTGAAACATACTGAGCAATTGAAGATCATGTGTTTGTGCCCATGCAAAACATCATCTTTCTTTTTTCTTTTCTTTCCCTCCCCGTTCTACCAGTAACAACAACAACATCATTATCATCATCATCATCATCATCATCAACCCAGCCCCATTCTGCATGCAGTGCCTCACTATCTCAGGTGGTTGCTATGCCCAGGGGCACTTGACAAGTGCCAATCACTTGGTAGTTTGAAGCTTCAATTTTAAACTCTCAGCATAAAGAATATAATGGGAAGAACTAAATGACAGACTTGGGAACTAAGAAAGCTTGCTGGTAAGAGTTATGCCTCCTATGGTCTGAGTAGGTAAGAAACAAAAGAACCTAACAGGATGGAACACGAACCAGTCTATCTCAAGTACTTTTTAAAAGTCTGTAAAGCATTCACTTTCTTGGACCATATTTTTGTCTAAGTGGTGAGCTCTGTAGGGGTTGCCTTCATTGAGAGGGCTGGAATACACACTTTTGCAATGTTGAGCACCAATATTTAATGATGTGTGCATTAGGGGCCTCAGTCCTGGCTTCTGGAAATGCTCTGCAAGGAGAAGGCAGGCCAAAGAGAAAAGTATAAATGTGGAACTTATAAACTAGATAATCAGTGATAACTGAAAAATAAATAAAGGGGAAAGAAAAAAAAATCAACACTTCAGTTGGATTTAGGTACAGTATTTCTTGCATGGCAGTCATTCTTCAGACCAAAAGACAGCAGCTTTTGGAAGGTAAGAGGTAGAGTCCTTAGTGTAATTCTTTTGGTAGCAATGGTTGGAAGAATTCTGATCCTTTGCAACCTCTGTGTTCACTTACTTGAAGCATCTTTAGTTGGAGGTTTTTAAAACTGGGTCAAATAAAGGGGAACAGCACCCTAAACGTTGATGCTACTTTATAACAGATTGAATATGCCATGGCAGTAAATCTGTAAAAACCTTTGCCTAAGCACAGCAGTGAACCAGCAAGCAAAAGCCTTCCGATAAACAGAGATCAATAACAGAACATCTAAAATTGGCTTTTCATCCTAACTTCACCATTGCATGGTGACAATTGGAACTCTGCATTTTGAGGCATCCACTTAAGTTGGAAAGGGTCTCACAGAGCAAGAATAAATGGAAGCAGAAAAGAGGATCAGGAGGCCAGTAACTCTCTGGAAAAATGATTGGCCATTGTAGACATTACACATGCTTTTTCATCTTTCATGTAGTTTCATGTATCTGGCTCAAGAAGCTCCAATGCTTTATGCAGATGAAAAAAACAGAAACAAAACCAAAACCAGATGCTTAGATGGAGATAAAGTTCTCCTATTTTACTCCCACCTAAGAGTAAAATAAGGGTGTCTGGGGATGTGGCAAGAGGGGATTTTTTTTTTTCTCCTGAGGAGCTGGTCAGATGGTTCACTCATTTGTAGAATATCTTAGATCTGTGTATGCATGCATGCACATGTGCGTGTGAGTATGAGACAGAGACTGAAAATTAGTCACTTTGGTTCTCTTCCAGAAAGCCATCTGAGAATCAAGAACAGCATGCTTCTCAAGCGAGCCCCTAGTTAGGCAGTACTTCTGTATCTGCGGGATTCTTTCCGGCAGAGGAACTGCTTCTGGAAACACTCCTAACCCACTGGGAGAAACATATGGGTGAGTCAAAGTTGATTAAAGTTTTCCAACCAGTGATAGTGCTGGACATGGCCTTTCTGACACTGTCTCTGTGTTTCTGTCTCTGGCCCAAGGGCTATAAGGTATTTGTAGGATGCTGCTATGGTGGGAGGAGGATTGGCAAGGCCATGAGCTCTGAATAACTGTCGGGAAGCTCAGGAAGCCAAGTAGGCAAAGTCTAGTTTCCTTAGAGGGCCTTAGGCTGGATGCTGATTCTTTGCATTAGGCCACATAGGTCCTCTGCTGTCTGGAGAGCAATTTTTGTAGGTTCATGCACCACTCAGTGATTTTAATCCTGTGTTTTCAATTTGTTAAGAATCTAAAGCTAAAATATTTATCAATTATAAAGACAAAGTTTTCTTTTGCATCGATACTGTTATTTTAATAGAACACATTCTTTTTCCACTGAGTTTTCCTAAGAGCAGGCTATATACCTTAAGGTGGAGAAACACAACACTGGGCCTTTTTCTGGAGTTAAGAGATTTCTTGCAGAAACTTAGATAACAAAATTTCTTTAGGACACTTTTTTGTTATTCATCATACAGTATATTGGCAGAGAGCCTGCCATGTACCAGGCATCATTCTGGGTCTATGGGATATATCAGTGAACAAACAGACCAAGCTTCCTGCCCTGGTGGAATTTATGTATTAGCAGGACAAAGAAAAAAGACATAATAAAGCATTACACAGCATGTTAGAAACTCCTAAGTGCCATGAAATAAAAAAAGTAAAATAAGGGGCGCCTGGGTGGCTCAGTCAGTTAAGCGTCTGACTTCAGCTCAGGTCACGATCTCGTGGTCCGTGAGTTCGAGCCCCGCGTCGGGCTCTGGGCTGATGGCTCAGAGCCTGGAGCCTGCTTCCGATTCTGTGTCTCCCTCTCTCTCTCTGGCCCTCCCCTGTTCATGCTCTGTCTCTGTCTCAAAAATAAACATTAAAAAAAAAATTTTTAAAAAAGTAAAATAAAAATCAACAGCATAAGGGGGTTTGAGAGTGAGGGGGTGAGTGGGAGAAAGGGCGATTTTTACTTTTCAACAGCATGTTCAGGATAGGTCTCATTGAGAAAGTCCATTTTCAAAATGACTCAAAAGAGGTAAAATGGAATGTAGAAGGGAAGATGCATTCACTGACTATCTTGGTCATGCATAGTCCTGGATATATGTGCCACAGAGGCATTCAATGGCCACTTCTGGGTGGAGATGATGTGGGAATTGCAGTGTGGATAGAGCAGCAAGAAGCCAGCTGTAGGTCATTCCTTTATTCACAAGTGATCCTGAGAATGGCTACCTACAAAGAAATATATTGTTGGCTCTGGGGGGGCAATTAGCTTCTGGGCCAGAAATCAAAATTATAATCCAAGTGAAAGAGAAAACAGGGAGAAAGCAAACAAGTTGGAGAAGCCTGGGCTCCCTGAAACTGGATGTTAGCACCAAGGTCTAACTCACAAAGACCCTATAGCACCGTGGACATCCTTCTATGTTCCTGTGGCCTCTAACAGTGTATTAAATTCTTTCCTTGTCTGACATAAAGTAATAGAGTGTTGTCACTGTCCTGAGCAACAGAAGATGAGATGACTTTATTCCTTGTTCTTTCGGAGGCATGTCACAGTGTCATATTTAAAGATAGAAGAAAAGCACTGGACCTAGGTAAGAAAAACCACAATTTACCAAACCCTTGGGGAGACAAGGAGTAAATCCACTGAGGATAAAATGTACCACATGGAGTCTGAATCGGCAAAGAACTGTGTGTCACTTTCTACTTGAACCAGTAGTTTAGGACAATCCAGCTACCCTCTCTAAACACCCATGGGTACTCTCCAGGATAAAGATGCTCAAGTATAACTGATTTTGCATTCCTGAATATTCATAAAAAATTCAAAAGGAAGAATAAGTATATGAAAAACATTAAAAAAATAGGGACACAATGTTTTATTATTTTATACTCTGAAGCAAAAGAAATCCTGTCTCTAGGTGGGGGCTCATCAGTACCTTTGGAAACTAGTCTCCAAGTTATTCTTGGTGCAGGAACAGCCAAGCACATAGCTGTAATATCAAGCAACACATTCCATGGTCTCCTCCCAGGTCAGCCATCCAGGAACTGGACACCCACCCTGCCGATTCACGTCCCTCCCAGGCAAAACAAAAGCTTCCCTGCACATCCAGGCTTGTCCATCACAGCGCTGTCTGAATTCCTGTTCTATCTGTCCTCACATCCCCGTGACTCACCTCCCCCCCCCCCCAAAATCTGCCCTTCCCAGTTCCTCATCACTCTTCAGCTCTTGGGCGCCAATGACTCTATCCTCAGAAAATTTTATGACACTGTGAAAGGCTCAGGACAATCTTCAATTTTTTTTCCATTTGCAGAATCAGAGTGCTAGTAAGTTGTTTCCATGTATAGAATGTGAGTCCTAACAAATAGCAAATGCTAATAAAAGCTAACATTTATGGAACACTTAGCATGTGCTGGGCACTTAGAAATATTTACTACTGAACGTTATGTGTGCTAAGTTCTCTGAATGCACTGGTATCTTTTTATCTTCCCCATAGCCTTTTAGTCATGAAAGAGAATACTGAGATACAGAGGTTAAGCAACAGTAAGTGGCAGAATTGGGATTTGAACCCAAGACTTTGAACCCATACTTTTAAGTACTCCATCCTATTGCTACTCCCTATGGAAAGCATTATGTTTTTATAAAAGACGTATTCATGCCAAGTAGTAAGCTCTCCAGAGTAAAAACCTTCTGGTAGAAAGACTAAGAGTAGGGCTATGGCTATGTATAACCAGCTGGGCTATGGTTTTAGCTGGAGTTGTTACTGTGCCAGTCAAGGTCACAGCACAGAGCAGATAGCATCTAAACTGCATAATGTGAAGAGAGTTTATGAAGGGCACCTTCTAAAAAGTTGTGGTCAGGGTTTGGGAAACCAGAAGAGATGGTGCAGTGCCCAAGGGCTAGCAAAACAGAGAAGTCATTGCCATTGGCAGTCCTGCAGGGGCAAGGAGAGGGAGGGATTGGAGGAGCCCAGAAAGAGAAAATGGTCTGAAGAAGGCCACCTGAGAGGATGTGTATCTCCGGGACAGGAAAATCCTGGTGCCAAGGCCAGGAGGAAGCTGGTAATGGGTGCCCCTGCCTCCTTTTCCTCTGCCCTCTGATCTCCTTCCATCGAGTAAGCCAGATGGCAGCTAAGGAACAAGGGTGTCCATTGCTGCAGCCCACATCAGGTCAGTTTTAAGGATAGGGAAAAGGTCTTGAAGGGTTCACAGCAATATGAAGGACACATAGGAAATATGTAACATGCCATTATCATGATAAACTGGGACAATTCTCAACCTCCCTGGGACCCAATTTCTCATCATTATAATGAGACAATTGGACCACATGTAATTTACACTGCCTTCCAGCTCTGACATTTCAAGGTTTTATGAATCTACCCTCCACCTATTTCTCAAGAGATTTTCAAAATAACTTCAAAAAGTAAGACTAAAACAGAGCCCCCACAATGCAAACTCGAGGGATACTCTGCATTATTTCTACATATGTGTGTCAATGAAAGCACGAGTGGCTGAGGTTGGGAGGGAATTTGTTCCAGAAAGTCACCAGGACATTGCCTAGCAGTCTAAAAGAAGGCTTGAGAATATGAAAATTGTCTTGGCAAAGGAATTAATGTAACACAAAATCCCTTGCTCTCTTTCTGAAGCAGAAAGAGAGGTACATAATAAAGTACTGCCTAGTACACTAGGTGAATCTTAAAAGAGATGCCTCACATGCTTTTGTGGGATTCTGTATCACCAAAGTTGAAGCCCCATGCCTGTGTTCTCTCAAAGAACCAATGGACATATGCGGTTGGGCACTGAATGTGGATGTTTGGAGGTAAGGCCTTGGTTGGGGAAAAGGAGGGGTGGAACTGGGAAGAGAAGGTTGTATACTACTGAATCATACGAGGCTTATCTAAGTAGTCTTTGCAATTTGCTCCTAGGTCCTTGATGAGCTGTTTTTTGTTCACAAGGTTTCTGGCCAATTCTTGAGGTTGTTTGAAGAGACAGACATCATAGACTCTCGATGAGGGCATCTGCCCTTCTGGGGACACACTTGCTTATTCTCAAAGGCTGAAGTAACTGTTGTATGATAATTTCAAGGATATTCAAATTTCCCCCCTGGTTCCCCCTATCTCTCCCACTAAAATAAATGTAAACGAAATTGCACCATAATAGAATCATTCCTTTGTTTTGTCTAGACTCATGAAAGTTAATATTAACCCTTTATTAGGTTTCTGTTGATTTTCATCCTGAATAAGAAGGAAACTTGCCTCACCTCAAGACCCTTAAACCTAGGGTGCCAAGTATGTATAGGGGTGCATGTGTAGTAGAAAGGCAAGGAATGCTCACTTTGAACTTGACCTATTTCACAAGTATTCTTATAGTGACCTGAAGAGCAAAAAAAAAAAAAAAAAAAAAAAAAAAAGAAAAAAGAAAAAAAATGAACATATGCACATATGCACATATATAAAAAACAGTATGCAAGTAGGAACCTATTTTTGTGTGGTTGTGACAATAATATTTATCTTCTGTTATCAAAGCACCTTCAACCCAATAGATGATATAATCTCAGTCTAACCAGTACCACCTATAGGTCATATGCACTAGAAAATGAAAGCTTGGGACCTGGAGTGGGTTGAAATAGCAACAAGTTCACTTACTAGTTGATGACCTTGGATGAGTCCTTTGCCATTAGTTTCCTCACTTTAAAAAATGGACCTAATGAAAATATTAACACTGATTATGCAGGCTTGATGTGATAAAATGAGATCAATTCAAATACTTATGACAATATAAGTAAAAGCGCTCTGTAGAACCTAAGTTACCCTAAAATGCAAGGGATGATTATTATTATTCCATTTAAATTGATATGACAGCAGCATGCCCTTCGAAGGCAAATGGTGCACCTGAAGATTTGTCAACAAACCCAGCCGCCTACAACAAAGACACCAGGAGTTTCTTAAAAATCTGTTCAGCATACTAAATATCAGATACAGGTCATGACAGGAAGCCACGTTTTGAGGAAAAGTTCAATTAATAGAATGAATCATTTCTCCTCTCTTCGTTTTGCCTATTTTTAAAAATGTCTTAACGTAGAGCCATAGTCAAGGGTAAAAACTAATCAGTGCACTGAGAACTACCACAAATAGGTCTCTGAAGGGTGAAAAAAATGTGACAGATGTACAGAGAATCACTTGTAAGAGTATTTCAGCAACAGAGACAAGATGCTTGACTTAACAGATGTTTACAGTTAATAAATCCCATTTTAGGACTATTTTCACCGAATATTTTTCTAGTGATCTACCTGGCAGCCACCATGAAGGGAACAGAAAAATATTTCATGTCGACAGCCTGATCAGAACGAGAAATCACACTCAGTGACAAGAATTCACTGCTACTCTGAGAGCTGTGGAGCAAAACCAGTGTCACAGCTGAATCCCCTACCTTTTCCTAGGTACTCATTAAAGGGTTCAGCTAAAGGCTCCACCTACTCTGTCCATTAGGAGAGGTCCTTGCAAAGCTCCAGCTGCACGCACTTCAAGAAACCTTTACCCAGAGAGTCTATCACAACTTTCTCGTGGACAAAACTCACAGGCTGAGGTGAGGCACTGGAGAGTCTCCACGAGGGGCGGCCTGGCTTGCATTCAGTCTTGCCAGCCGCACTGATGAGCAGGAGAGGCTGGCCCACCATTGGCATAGGCTTGGGAAAGGGAAGCTCTTCCTTTTGTGTTCCCCTCTAACTACAGAAAATCACCAGCGATCCCAGCCCGACACAGCTGAGGCCTTCTCCAGCTGCGAAGCAAGAACATAATAGACAATATCTGCTCTCCCCTCCTCCCTTTTTCTCTCCATTCCCTGTAGACACACTCAGCATGAGGTTCCTGAGGAATTAGTTGCGGGAGGACGCCTCCCCCGCTGGCAGCCAAATGCCAACTGCACGTCCTGCCCATGTAATGTGTCTGACATTTCTGCATCTCTCTGGGTTAACGTTGTTTGACACGGACTTTCTGAAATACCTCTTTAAAAGGTTTGTGCATGTGTGTATGAGTGTAGGTGTGCACCATTTCTGTTGTTTCATGGCATCACTGCGTGTATTTATTATTATTATTCTAAATTATTCTCTTAGTTGCTGACACATCTCTGCTTTGGCATTTCCACTTAGGCAGAAGTAATTGGTTTCAGAAGGCTGAAAACCCTTATTTGAAACCATGTGCACATTCCTGTTGATGGATGCCATAAAATGTTCAAATATCATCTTCCCTTAAGTAAAACAAGCGTTAAAATCCAGAAGGACGAAGTGTGATTGACAGCATGGCATACTTACATTTTAACTACCTGTTGTCAAATTATTTTAAAGCACCTGTATACGAAATGGGGTCAGTGCTCCTTCTTGGTCAGTTACCTTTACATAGATCTTATCAAGTTTGAAAGGGAATATCTTTCCCTGTACTGGAAAGTACTTTCCATTTCTCATTGTGTTTCCTAATGGGCAAAGGGCTGATTAAGTCAAGATCTCTCTCAAACATTCACACAAGGTGCTGTTTCTGATGGAGAAGACAATAAACAGCTATCCATCATGGTTGGAAGCAAGATCTAGTTGTAGCCCTTATACCCAGAAAGCAAAGCTTTTTTTTTCTTGTGATGTCTTTGGATATTTTTTGTGATTTTATTTTTAAAGAATGGCATGGCATGGCTGCTGAAATGGATTACACAGATGCCATCAGTATCTGAGACAAAAGAAAATTCTACCCAGAAACAATGAACCCCAATGCCAGATGGAGTACCGAAGGCAACTAGATGTCTTGGCATAGCTACAGCAGAATGATCGACTAGGCACACATGTGGGAACCACGTGTGTTTTGTACCACCACAATATCTGCCTATGTGAGGCACCACAAAATTCACTCTACCACTGGTGGAATTGTCAAAGACCACCCTGGAAACTCAGGGCAGAAATCACATTCACAGCATCCCCACGTGATGCCCAGAGGCAATATGGCAGCACAGTAAAGCCTGTAGAGTCTATACCTGGTCTGACTGCGTTGAAATCCCAGCTTTGTCAGCTATTCATTGGGTGATTTTAGGCAAGCAGCTTAACCATACCATGCCTCAGTTTCTTCATCTGTACCATGGGAATAATAGAGACTACCCCAAAGGATTGTTTTGAGAATTGAGGTAATAAAGACAAAAACACTTCAATCATTGATTTCACAAGCATTGCTATTCAGTCTCTTCCTGATTACTCAGCACACAAGAGAGACTAGGTCCCATTCCATTCTTGGTTAGATACTATTGTCTGAAGTTTCATCTCTACACTGAGCACAAATTAAGCTCCTGCAATTTCAATCAATTTACCCCAGGTCTATTAGGAAAGGCACAGCCAGAGAAGTATCATTTCTTCACAAGAAATGCCAATAGTTCTTCACAAGATTTGAGACAGCTGTAATGCATCCTTAGGTCTTGCAAAGACCAAGCCAAGCTTGTTTGAAACAACATTTCCTTATATGGCAGCGGTCATATTTTTCTTCATCTTTATCATCTTTGCTTCATATTTGTTAGCGTCCTTAAGTTGCATCATATCAAATGGAACACAAGTTTCTGGAAGACTATTTCTTAGGCTAGATATGCCGTATCTTTAATCTTAGAAATGACCAGGTATAGTCGATTCATAGTCACATGGCCAGCCACTCATTCTCTTGGCCCAAAATGTGTTTTTCAAATAGAGCTCTAAAGGAGGTTCCCCCCACCTTGATATCAGTGTGAAGGATACACTCTCTTGTGTATAGACCCATATAACTAAATACTTATAATTATCCTGCGGCTAAAGAACCTTCTGAAAAATCAGTTCACAGCTCTCCTGTATGGAAATCTTTATCTGGAACTAAGTTTGCCAAGCACCTGGGTGATCAGCCTAACCACCTTATTTTTCCCAAGATACTCAGAAACTTCCCCAAGCTCACATCAAGATAGGGCTGAGCCATTGTGAAACCATGGGCTAGTACTTGCTCAAGGTCTCACTACATGGCCAAGCAGCATTTTCTGTCTCATGATCTTGCTTATAACCCCAGCCTATTTTTCTTCAAGAGAGATACACCAGTGGAACTCAATAGCTTTTCTGTCATAGTAAATCAGTGCAGCTGATGGGTAATCCCTATTAAAATCAGGCCGTATGCAGGTGTGGGCAGCGATAAATGCTTAGAGTGGTGTTTTTGAAGGGTGTTTCAAGAAGGGGCCCGAGAACTAAAGGAAGACCATGTGTAAGTCTTTTTAATTGCAATCCATCCCAAATTTCTTAGGCTGAAGGCATCAAGTCTTTGTTCAGTGGCACAGACATTAGTGTGGGCCTGCGTGGCTGATGTGTTGACTCAGCAGCACCATGTCCTCCAAAAAGAGATTTGTTTCTAAACCCTTCCTAACTCTGACAGATGACCTTGAGCAAGAAAAGGGGAATTCATTTATTCCTTCCTAAAAATTCACTTATTCCTTTAAAAAAGGAAAGAATTTAAAAAAAAATAAGAAGCCACTTTCTACCTTGCCTGACACAGACAAGGTGAACCTGAATATAATATGTGCATTTGTAGCTTTAAAAAAACAAAACTGAAAAAAGGTAGAAATGCTACTTTTAAAATATTTTCATATCCTGGAAGCAGTTGTAACTAAAATAAAAATAACAACAGACAAGCACAACTCAAGGCAAGGCAAATCTCAGGTCACACGAGTCTTTGGATCCCGCTCAATATGTAAGAAGAGATTTCCCTGATTCTGCTCAGAATGACCTTTTCCTGTTCTCACTCTATCTTGCTGAATTTCATGGCACATCACATACTGCACTGTAATAGTTCTATGTGCATATGTCCACTATGGAACTAAATTGTAAGCTTCTGAGGGACCAGGACAAAGCATGCTGCTTTTTGCCATCATGGCATATTGCATGATTTGACAACCTCCCATTGGTTCTCTCAGTATCACTCTTATTCCTCCAATCCCTTATATCTGCATGGCAGGCAAAATGATATTTTATTTTTTAACATTTATTTATTTTGAGAGAGAGAGTGTGTGTGAGGGAGGAGAAGAGAGAGGGGGAGAGAGAATCCCAAGCAGGCTCTGTGCTGACAGCACAGAGGGGCTCAATCTCACAAACTGTGAGATCATGACCTGAGCCAAAACCAAGAGTCAGATGCTCAACCGAGCCACCCAGGTGCCCCAAAATGATTTTTTAAAAACAAATTTCAGGTCACCTGGGTGGCAGTCAGTTAAGCATCAAACTCTAAATTTCAGCTCATGTCATGATCTCATGGTTTGTGGGTTCAAGTCCCGCTTCAGCATGGACCCTGCTTGGGATCTCCTCACTCCCTCTTGCTCTGCTCCTCCACCTCTCACTTTCTCTGTCTCACACACAAAATAAATAAAACTCGAAAAAGAATCTCATGATTATATCCCCTTCTTAAAAATCCTTCACTGACTTCCATTTTTGTGAGGACAGAGTTTATACCACTTTCTGAGGGTCCAGGAACCTCTGTAGGATCTGTTACCTGTCCACTCTTATCATGTGTCTCTCCTCATTCCTACTCCCTCTTTCTGCCCCAGCAACCCTGTCCTCCTTTCAGTTATGGGAACACATTATTTTCCTTCCCTGTCCACATGTATGATTTCTCCCCCTCCCTCCCACACCCTTCCCTCTGGTTACCTTCTATAAATCAGTTCACTTCTTTAGGGAAGCCTTTCCTCATATCATATTCAAGTCAAGTTTCCCTGATGTTACATACTATCATTCTAGCCTATAAATTTTCTCCAAGACCTTCTGAAGGCATATTTCCTGATCCACTGGTGAAATAGGATATAATCGTATCAGAAAATGTTACATTCCTAAGTTCTCAGAAACCTTCTAAGGAGTGGAACTGTGCCACCAAAGGAGGAATTATATTCCCTTCTGAAAATAAAATATCAGTGCAGACTTGTTTTGGGGTGGGGGAGTTAGAATCTACCATAATGCTTCATCAGCCACACACATCATTTTTACTTAAAAAAAAAAAAAAAAGAAAGAAAGAAAGCCCCAGGCTGTTTAATGAGCTCAATATTTTAAGAAGCTCCCAAAGGTTTAGAGAGGATCAAAGTATAGGTGTATTACTGTATTATAGTGTATTTTCAAAGTTTTAGTTGGCCTTTTTTGATAAACTGCCTCTCTGGTATATCAGTCATTCCCAGCAGACATGTACCACACTTGGACTCCTCCCCTTATAATCAGGCTCAAAACTTCAGAAAAAAGTTGGAGTCAAAAGAAAAGGACCATTGCAGGATCATTAGGGCAACACTGTCACCCACAATTCTTCAGTACATCAAGTTCAAGGAGAAACACCGTGACTCTGAGAATTGGACCCCCTAACTGTGGGTGGCCCTGGAGCCCACAATACTCTAAGAATGTTTATATCAACACCAACTGAAACACACAAGAGCAAGGGACTAAACCAGTCTGGAGTGAGGGCAGGGGGAAAAGGGTGGAGAAATTGTATTTACAGAGCATCTACTCTGGCCAGTTCCTCTGCTAGAGGCTCTATATCCAGTTTGTCATTTAGTTCTACTTGTCACTTGGCTGTTTTGTTAGGATTCTCCAGGTAAGCTGATAACTTTCCCGCTGAATAATGAACCAATACTGCAATTAGCCCCTATATATCTTTTCTGCTTAAAAAATCATCTCCATTACTTACAATATAGAATACAATATACACCCCCGAGATTGGGGGTAAAAAACAAAGACACTCATTCAAAAATACAGGTATCAAATGTGAATGCATAGTCATAGGCAGATTTAACTGTGCTTCTGCCCCTCTCATCCTGACCTGGGAGATGTGGGTCACAGGACTCAGCATAGGATTCATAGAACTACTCAGTCCATAGAGAGCACTCTCTTTCCATTGAACTTTTAACTTCCTTAAGTTCATCTTATTATGGCTATCTGAACATCCTTTTTTCCCTAACCTACTAAAGCATAAGTCCTTTAGAGACAGGACTCAGGTCTTACTTATTACTATATCCCTGTCAGTTCTTAGCATAATGCCTTCTACAGCATTGGTCCTAAATAATATTGTTTTCACTTTTTTTCTCAATTTCTCTAGAGTTCCAGTAAAAGTAATACTTAATTATTCCAATAGATATATAATAAAATCAGTACCATTGTTTGGTATCTTTTAAATAAATGAAGATAAATACATATACAAATAGGTGAATTGTTCTTTTTTTAAATGAATAACAGCAGCCTTTACAGACTGAAATTTCTTTACACATCAACACCTTGAATGTAGGTCACTGCAACTTAGTGGAATTCTTTTCAATACACATCATAAAACAATTTAACTTCCATGTGGGGTAGGGGGAATTTTATATACCCTTCTTATGAGTGAAGAGAATTAAAGAAAAACAGGAAATAGACCAATGGGAATAATTTTTGTTAATGATGACAGTGAATTGGAAGGAAAATGAACAACTAATTTTTCAGTAGGAAATAGTAGAGGATAGCACATTTTCAAACAGCCAGTTTGATAGGATGTGAAAGGTAAAACTAGACTTTTATCCTAGAAATCTTTAAGTAAAAATGATCACATAACTAAAGGTTTCTGACAACTGGAAACTAACAAGAATTAGAAAAGCTTCATAAAGAATTGTGGAAAGAATTGATAACATGCAGAAAGGAGGTAGAATAAGAGCAGTGCCTCTCAAGATTATAAAAAACAGACAAGAACAGGAACATACATTCATTAAAATAAATTTCAGAACTGAGATTACCTGTTTTACTAATTCATGAAATAATTGAAAATAAAAATCATAGAATACTGTTGATATTGAAGACCAAATCTATGGCAAGTAACCAAAAGGCAAATTCCACGTTAGTCCCTTCAAATGAAAGGGATGGTAGTTTTCTTTCCCCACAGGAAAGTCCTCCCCACACCCTCATAGTCAAATGACTCAGAAAAGGCCCAATAGATGTTACTAGAATTTGGCAAAAGTATTCACATTTCAGCTGGGAATAAGCTTGAGGTATTACAGCCCAGAGGCATATCTTTAAGAAAGTTATAGGAGAACATAAATAGATTCTTAGAATAGAAATGGCTCTTTCAGCATAGGTTAATGGAAGATATGTTATCACTAAGTTGGGCAGGGAAAATGGAGAATTGATATATTAGGTTACCCAGGCTTGATAGAGAAATTGCCAATCTTTATGGAAGACTTGCAGAATATTTAAAAAAGACACAGAAGGAAGGGCTTTACGTGTTTAAATGTATCTTTCTCTCCATCTCTCCTGCCAGCCTCATGTTCTAAGTCACTGGGATATATGAATTGCTCCTGCTAATTCTTCCTCCACACATTGGCTTGAGGGGCTGTGTTTTGGCTTTTTGTTTTGCTTGGTTATGTTCTGTTTTGTTTTAATGCAGATCTGGGCATGAGCCTTCTGCCCCTGACAGACATAGACAAATCCTCCAGACATCCTCTTTTTGTGTAGCTTTTTACACAGTTTCGATGGTTTATCTGTTTGCTACCCACTGTCTTGGTCAGCTTTGGCTGCCATAACAAATACCATCAACCAGGAGGCTTAAATAACCATCATTTGTTTCTCACAGTTCTGGCTGCTGGCAGTCTGAGGCCAAAGTGACAGCATGGTTGTCTTAAGAGGAAGGTCCTTTCCTTATTTTGTAGACTAAAACCTCTCACTCTGTCCTCATGAGGTGGAGAGAGAGCTGAGGTCTAGTCTCTTCAACCCTTTCTAAATGCACTAATTCCATTCTGGAGTCTCCATCCTTATTACCTCATCCACACCTGATTACCTTCCAAAGACCTCACCTCCAAATACCATCATGCTGGGGATCAAGGCTTTCACATATGGATTTTAGGGGACAAAAACATTCAGTGCACTCATCTTACCCATAAGAGTTCAAGCTCTAGGAGGTGAGAGAACTCTATTCTACTCCCTACTAATACCTGCATGCCTTGTGCTGTACTTGGAACACTGTTGGTAGTTCATAAAGATTTATGAGATGTATATATATGTATTTCTAGAGGAAACTGTAGATTACCCAATTACTACCTGGGAAACACCAAAAATAAACTGCCTTAAACGATGTTAACATTTTTTATGTTTCCACAGAATATCTTCTTAGTAGCTCATTAGTTGTGTAAAATCCAGCTCTGTAGATTAGTAATTTAGCTCTGCAGTGTCCACATAACTCAAAACGGAAATAGGCAGGTGCCATATGAATTTAAGTGGTTTGGGTATTAGCACAGGTTTTTAAGTAATCAAAGCTCTCAGGACATTTGTAGTTGATTCTCTATAATTTAGATGTGTGTGTATGCGTCTTGTCTTTCCATTGTACCACCCTCAGGGGACCATGGTTGTTTGTACCCTTATAGTGCCTATCCTGGTGCTAAGCATAAAGCAAATAAGGAATACATTTGCACTGACCTATGTATCAGTGTGAAAATGGGTGAAAAGTGACCTCTGGGGCTTCTAGAACGTAGAAGAGAGTATTTCTACATGAAAGAATCCTAGGGCAGATTAGCGAACCTCAAATCCATTTAAAGAGGCCACATCAGGCATTTTTGTACGGCTAGAGCTCGGGAGGACAATGGGGCCTGCTTTTCTGTTACTGAGACTACCTGGCATAAAGACCATGACTTTGAATTTTGGCCCCAGACACATTTTTTAAAGGAGTTGTTTCTTTATAAACCTTGTTTCCCCAATTAAAATTCCTGTCTCACGGGTTGTAAAGTCTAAACATGATGCACTGAAAGGGATTAGCATAGTTTGGGGGCACATTAGCACCTAATATGTGGTAGTTAAGACTTTAGAAAACTTAGGTCCATGTAAAGAAAGGTATGCGAGTGTTCATAAGATCATAATAACCCCAAACTGGAATAAAATCCAAATGTGCATCACTTGGTGGATAAAGCAAATATGGTTTATCCATGTCAATGGAGTACTCTTCAGCAATAAAAAGGAATGAATTACTGATACATGTGACAAGATGAATGAACCTGAAAAACATCATGCCACATATTATGTAATTCCAATGGTAAGATATGCCCAGAAAAAGGCAATGGTATAGAGACAAAAGGTAGATCAGGGGCTACTTAGGGCTGGAAGTGGGGCAGAGATGAACAGCAAATGGGCAGTAGGGCATTTCTCGATGATTGAAATGTTCTAAAAGGGGAGGATGTTGATGGATGTAGGACTCCATGTATTTGATAGAAAGTCAGAGCTGTAGATTTTTAATGGATAAATTTTATGGTATGTGAATTATACCTTCATGAAGCAGTTGTGTTTTTTAAGGTCTATTAGAATGCTGAGGGAAACTAAGGAAGCAAGAGACCCGTCCCCTCCCACCCCACACTTCATATTAGGAGAAGAGTCTCAGGGCTAAGCTGGAACTCTGCACAGAAGTGGACACAGAGGCTGTGGTTTCACTGGGCAGAATGATGGCAGGGCTGGCATTGTCAGAGACTCTTGGGAAATACCTTGATGCCTTCCCAGAGCTGGCAACAGTCCAGGATCATGTGGGGTGGCTCCTGCAGCCAAAGCCCATGGAACTGCTGGCCTGGGGACTGTGGTGTCCCTCAGGGGGAGCCAGAGACCTGCTACCAGGACTATTTGAAAATGGAATATTTCGGTACTTCACATTCCTGCTTTCTCCTCTAGCTTTGCAGTCTCTTTCATTGTAATTGTTAACCAATGGTAGGCAGCTCATTTGAGAAGTATCTCTAAGACTTGCTGTTCTGATGAGGATCTATACAGGCTTTGCTGGCAGCTTCCTGTCTAGAGAGGTTATTCAAAGAGAGACAGGCGATGTTGACACTGCTGCACAGTGTCACACAGAGACAAAAAGGTACCTGGAAGACCATCAGTCAGCCACAAACACGCAAGTCCCAATAACAGGGGAATAATTGACATATTAAAATCTATAGGTCCTAGGAGGATACTAAACCCATCACATTTTTCTAAAGAGATAGAGAAAGCACGGTGCCCACAATACATCAATTAAAACCTGCCATTTCCCCAAAGCTGTCAGCTTCAGAGAGGCTGCCAGAAGTCCCCCTTCTCTGAGGGCGTCTTGAAAATGAGCACCTGGGGCAGCTAGAGCTATTAATAGGTGGAAGGAATGATAGAAAATGTCACAATGCACCTTTCCAAATAAAAAGGTGTCCAGACTTCTCTGGGAGGGAAGCAGGAGAGGAAAATGGCCCAGAGTACTTAAGAAGTTATTGCATTTTCTTTTTCTGAACTCCTACAATATATTACAAGGTAGAGCTTGTCACTTCCAAGGTGTCTGGCCTCTCTGGCTGCAGTGCTGGAGTGTCTCGGAGCTTGATCATGGCTAGCGGGGTCGTCTTGCTTCGTTCTTTTCACGGAGGGGGCCAGAGAGGCATTGCTTCTGTTCCAATCAGGAGAGTAAGGACTGTTGCTGAGCTACAGCAGTGGGAAGGACGGGGATCCCCTGACACCACTTCTTCTACTGCCTGAAACCTAGTCCAGACAGAGAAGAGCACCTGGGAGCCCTGCATTCCCAAGAGCTTAACAGGCATACTCAGAATCCCCCACTATGCTTCTGGATTGATCTCAAAATAACCTCCATGAATTTCTTGTCAGCTTAATGCTTTCCCAATGAGACTGAAGAAACACATTCTAGAGCTGAGGAAATAGGTTTCAGTTCCTGCTAATTTCTAGAATTTGACCTTGGAATTCAAAAGCTGGGTGAGAACGGACAAGTCACTAGACTGCTTTAGATATTCCTTCTTCCAATTATAAATAAAATAGCCCAACGTAATGATTATTCAAACTCCCTTCTAGTTTTAAAATTACTAGATTGTAGCAGTGAGGTAAGATTTTTGCCCCTGGAACAGACTCAAGAATGCTCTCAATGAGGGGTAAGGTCAGTAGTCATTGCTTCAGTAGAAGCTGATTAAAACATCCAGTCTTTTTTTTTTTTTTTTTTTTTTTTTTTTTTTAATAGCAAAGGTTGTTCTATTTTCCTCCAACCAAACTATCAAGCTTATAGTCGTTCTAATTTAACTTTATTACTCTTTTGTCTTGTCAATAAGAACATAATAGTGTCCTTAAAGAAGATGACAGCTTTTTTCTTCCTCTTTGAGGTTTATTTCAAACAATTTTCTTTCTCCCTAATGAGGCTGATCCATGTTTGCAATCACATATTGTGTTCTCTTAATGGGAAGGTTTCAAACAAGGAGAAGAAAAAGAAAAGGCTGCTTTCTTTTATTTATTTTTTGCTAGCCTTTTTGTCAGTTCAAATAGTTACCTTACACATCATTGATGAATCATGGTCCCTGCAACACAGTGTGTGTTGAGAATGGTGCCTCTTCTTTGTTTTTTGTAAATGAGGTCTTGCCCAGCCAGTCAATGTGCTTACACTGCCCCACTTTCTGAGGCCCTGGGTCTCCAGGTTTTCTTCTACAAACGGTAGGGGCCCAGCAGCTTTAAAGCTTTTTGATCAGGTTTCATGTGAGGAGACATTAAACATTAAGTGGCATATTGGAACTACCACTGAGGCACCATTAGTCAACAATTATTGCACTTTTAAACTCTGGTCTCAGCTACCCCCCTCCCCCCAGGAAGTACACACCCAGGCCTGTTATTCAAAGAGAAAAGCAACCATGTGTGCATGATTGTTTTTTTTCTTCAGTGTTGACAGGAGTTCAAGGATTCGGATTGCTAAGGATTTGGTGGCTCAGAACCAGTGTCCTATTCTAATGACCTGCATGGCAAACATGAATGAGTACAAGAACAAAGATGCTGTAAATCTGCCAGCATGACTCTCTTTAGCCTACTTCCCCTCCCCCCCTTTTTTTTCACAAGGTTCCTCTCCCCCAGTTTACTGGAGAAAACCTCCCTCCTCAGTCCCCACTGTGTTGAAGATTTTAATGGGGTTCTGATAGTAGCTGCTAACATACCAGCCATGTGGACATATACATAGCAAGCCCAAGTGAAAGTGTGCTGGGTAGAGTCTTAAATGTCAGGAAGTGATGTTTGTCTGACTTTAAGTCTGTGAACTCCACTTTTCTTTTTGATACTATCAAATCGTTGGGCTACATAATTTTTTATGTTTATTTTTGAGAGAGAGAGAGAGAGCGAGCATGTGCAGGCTAGCAAGCATGAGTGGGGGAGGGGCAGAGAAAGGGGGAGACACAGAATCTGAAGCATGCTGCAGACTCCAAGCTGTCAATACAGAGCCCAAAACAGGGCTCAAACTCAGTAACCTTGAGATCATGACCTTAGGACGCTTAACTGACTGAACCACTCAGGCACTCCTGGGCCAAATAATTGTTTAAGGTTTTATCCAAATCTCAATTCTATGCTAGGTATTATAGGAATGGAGTGTAAAGGGACAGTGAAGCAAATGACTGAGAAAGAGGGAATTCTTAGAGAAACGTAGGAATAAATTAGAAGGATAGATTATTCAACAAGTTTCAAAAGCTCAGCATAAGAAAACTCTAGCCCTAAAATGGAGTTAGTTTAGGTTCCTGGAGAGGAGGGAGAATAATTGATTACTGTTTGTGATGAGTTTGGCAACAATATGCAAGTTATGGTTAGGAGATTGTCAATGAGGAATGGGGAGCTCATATAAAGAGGGCCTGGTATCCCACAGAGTGGTGCTTATTCTTTTTTTTTTTTTTTCCATCCAATTAAAATAAAAAAGGGAGATTAAGTTCCAGGGGGAAGGGGGGCATCTGTTCGTTTATAAGCTTAGCACATTTGCTAGGAATAACTGCAGGTGCTGAATGAATGCATGACTGTCTAAAGTGACACAATTCCTTTCTCATCTATTAAGAACAAGGGACAAAGGATGGGGAAGCATCAGTGAGATTTGGCTTTTTTTCTTCTGGAGAAATGAGAAGATGGGCAGTGAGAGGCAATGAGGTAGTTGAGAAAGTAAAAGGAGTTGCTGGGCCAGAAGTAAGGGTAATGTTTTCAGTATATTGAATCTAAGATAGAATCTAGAGAGAAGCAAAGATGCTGTGGTCAAGTAGCAGGCATCCTTAACATCACCAGTGTGGAGGGGATGTGTGAAGCAGGGTCGCTACTTCCCAGAGAGGGCTCATGATTGGCCACTTCTGAAGAACTACAAACTTTAGTGCTATACATGGAGCCAACAGGGCAATTTCTCCAGATTCCCTTTTCCAGATCATTAATGTGTTTTCTTCTCCAGTCCATCCTTCCTTACACTCCTCATCTAAATTTATTCATTCAACAACTGTTGAGTGTTTAATCTGTGCCAGGCACAGGCAAAGAAGCTAGAGAAGAAAAGAGGCTATGACAGCAAGTCCTAACATACATAGATCTTACCTTTGATAGTCATGAAGTTTAGGAGAAAGTAGAATATCATGATGAAAAAGAGACTGGGTGGAGAGGGTGAAATGACTGCACCTTAGGGTGTACAAGGGAAGATTTCTTCAAGGAGGTAATAGGTGAGCTCTTGTTGATTCTCAGATTGGTTGGGAGGATGCAACATGCGATTGGGAAGGAGTGTGCCAGAAAGAAGAAATAAGAGCCTAGATTTTAAGATGGGAAAGAGCTTGGCATGTCTTCAGAGTCTAAAAGAGGCAGTGTGGCTGGAGCCCAGTAGGTGAAGGGGTTTGTTGAGGTCAAAGTGTGGGATTGTCGTGAAAGTAGACATCATCAAGAGGGAATTAAGAAACTGGTTGGGCACGCTTTTTCTCACTAAGAGAAAAATCAAGATTGTGCTTTATTCTCCAAGATTAAGGATCTGGACACAGAACCATCTCCTGTTTGAACTCTACCAGGTACCTTTTGTGAATCCCTAGGCCTAGTAATAGAGACTAAAGGATGGTTCTTATCACAGCAGTATCCCAATTGTTTGCACAGGTAAGATAGGGATCAAGTAGGACATGGAACAGAAAAGAAATAAGAGAAATGCACGACATTGTTTCTCAAAGATTGGCTGAGCTGAGGTATAAAGCCACTGGGACTAGAAATGGGAAATCCTAGCAGAAGGAGAATTGAAGTTATATAGAAAGGGAGATTGAAAGAAGTAGAGTCAACAAAATGTCAATTGACTGCACAATCCAAGAGCAGACAGGAGAGGCATTGTACCAGATGGGAGTGTGCAAGATGCCTCAAACTCCATTCAGCATATTTCAGAAGCTGCTGTCTCTGACTGAAATGCAAATGGTCCTGAATTTCTGAAATCACAATTATTTGCAAATGTTTCTGCATCCCTACTTCTGTAACCCCAGGTGATTGACTAAATGAAGAGAAGGCACTAACTGGAAAGGCAAAGATAAGGATTTGCCAAGTCATTGTTGATTCAGAGAGGTGATTTCTCAGGGAAATGAAAAGGAGAGAACATTCACAAAGCCAAACAAAGGCAGCTATGACCCTGCATTTGGAGTATAGTGTGCAGGACAATTGACTGCTAGGCTGGCACCCCTCGCTAATGAAAGGTTTTAGAAGTCCTTGTTCACCATCCTGGAACTGCACTCTCATAGCATCTTAGCTTGCACAGGGGAACAACGGTTTCCAGGAGACAATAAGGGTAGGAGAGGGTTACAAAAAATTACTTATTGCACTTTGCTGGGGGACTACACTGGAGGCAGGGAGAAAATCCCATGTGTTTCTAGTCATTTCGTTGGTCAAGATGATGTCCCAATTAAGCACCAGAAACAGAAAAGAACAGGAAGCATCAGCAGAATAGGGTAGAAAGTGATCCTTCATGTTGTTTTACCAGTTACCGGCTCTGAGCTTTGGGGTAGGGACGAGAGAGGGACTAAAGTTTGATTATTATAATTACAGAACTAAGGCTTTTCCTGCTTCCTCAACCACTGTATTCCCCAAAGTCAAGCATCACCAACATAGGAGGAAATGGATGGAAGGCAGCAAAGAGCTGTTCCCAGTCACGAGGATGGAAAGCTGGAGCATTTTGTAGGCTTTTTCCTATTTATGAAGTTGCTTAGAGTTGCTTCAAAGTTGCTATTTAGAACACATCCTTAGATAGAGACTTCTGCTTGTCCAGGACTCTGACTTACACATTACTGGAATCCCACTAAGGGAAAGACAAAGACCTCGAGTTCTGGCTTTCTTTCCACAAGCCTTCGAGAAAGAGAATCACTGGAGGTTACTGCTCTTAGTCCAAAAGAATAGCCAGAAGGAATATTTCCACTCTGGTCTGCTTTTCACAGAAAGACAGAATGACTCAAAGATGTCAACCCATTTTGCAGGGTAAAAAAAAAAAAAAAAAAAAAAAGGACACGGGGCCCAGAAACAGAAGGACTGACTAGTCTCAAATTACAGAGATAATCTATGACTGAGCCCTAGCTGGAAAACCACTCCTGGCCTGCTGGCTGTAACACCACTCTTTCTACTCCTAGTGAAGGGAACACACAAGGCAGAATGGGCTTATCACAAGGAAGAACCTTAGATCATTTTAATGTCATTTTTGTGGACATTATTCTCAGATTTCTCCCCTTTAACATGAACCAGTTTTCTGTGATACACTTTACCCCGCTTATAGCATTCATCCGTGCCTGAAGTACATCTTTCTCAAGTTCCTATGTTGAAGCTCTAACTTCTAGTACCATAGAATGTGACTGTAATTGGAAATAGGGCCCTTAAAGAGGCAATTAAGTTGAAATGAGGTCGTTAGGGTGGGCCCTAATCCAATCTTGCTGAAGTCCTTATAAGAGAAAAATTTTCACACACAGACACCAGAAATGGGCACACAGAAGAAAAGGCCACCTAAGGACACAGTGATAAGGCAGCCACCTGTAAGCCAAGGACTGAAGCCTCAGGAGAAGCCAAACCTGCAGACACCTTGAACTTGGACTTCTAGCCTCTAGAATTGTGAGAAAATAAATTTTTGTTACTGAAGCCATCCAGCCTGTGGTATTCTGTTATGGCAGCCCCAGGAAGATAATATGATCCCTTTAAGAGCTATTTATCAAACACTTAATTCATGCCAAGTCTGTTTAAGACATTGAGGCTACAGTGAGAAAGAATCCACATTTTGTCAATGGCTTCATGGGAATTACAGTCTTACAAGGGAAAAGACATGCAGTAAGTTATGTTACTGATGATTACTTAGAGTCTTGGTATTTCTTCTCAAAGCCAATCACCCAGCTCAAGAAGTCTCTTCTAGGAAGTGAGAGCTCACCCAATGTGTGAAAAAGCATGTCTGACACAACATAAACTCAAACCTAACCTATCACTTAGGGTTCTCGTAGCTCCTGATGGTACTTTCCTCTATGAACAATCAGGACTTCACAGAGCCAGAAGCTTCCACCACACTGTTGCACTGTGAGATAGTGAGCAGTCACACATGGTGACAGGCCTTCCCAGTTAAGAATCTGCTGCCACCCAAGCACATGCCGGGGAGCCAGGAACCCTGAGGATGCTCACCGATGAAGAAAAGTGTCAACAAAATCATGCAAGCAGCAGAACAAGGAAGAAGAGGCAAATAGAAGCCAGGGGTTCAGAATGAAGGGTTGATTAACAGCAGTTACAACTGCTGGGGCCTCCCCAGGTATCCCTTTGACCCCAGAGGGAAAGGGACCAGTTTAATGCCTCCATGAGGCTGTCTGGAAATGAACCTCACAAAGCAGAGGTGTTCTATTCCTCTGAGGTCTCCCTTCCACAGAGGTGATATGTTGTCTTATACTTGGTGTCTGTAAGTGACAGAAATAACCTTGATAGGGTAGAGATGGTTTCTTTGGGTCTCTACTAACTTTCAGTGGCTTTTTTTCTTTTTTTTTTAACAAGAGCAGTGCTACATCAAGAGGCCTGAACAATTCCTAAATTCCTGCAGCCATGACTGCCGAGCTCTTAATTATGTGGAGCCTCCATGTATCATCTGGCTGCCTCCTGCTTTCGTGTCTGGACTCCCTAGCATGATTGTAGACCCCCAGAGGGCTGCATACTCCACAGGACTGGACCCCTCAGCAGGAACGCATTAAATATTTGTTGAGTTGAAATGAAGGAGAAGATTGCCCGCAACTGGCAGCTTCCCAGCTGGGTTCTCTCTTCCTAGGAGGTACCAGCATGGACCTTCCGAAGCAGCAGCCAAACAGTTAAGCCTCTGCCAAAAGACAGATTTTTTGGACTCCCAGGCTAGGGCAGCGGCTCTTGTGAGCAGGCACCATTCAGTAGCCGCCGGCGCTCTGTGACAGGCATGTTCTGATCAGAGGAGAGAGGCTTCCCACCTCCCAGGGAAACTTGTTGATGAGCAGCCTGCCTCTGTATGAAGCGCAGAAGCTTTGCAGGGGCTCAGAGGCAAGGCGCAACGAGAGGACGATCACTTTAGACTTATCCATTTAAAATGCTTTGACGTACTGGCTAAGTACCCAGAGGTGAACTAATGAACTTAAAAATAGGACATGATTGGGAGCGACAGTAGTTGTCTTTCTAGAAGGCAGAAAGATTTGAATCTTAATCCCAGGTGTGACTCGGATGGATTCTACGGCCTTAGGCAAATCTCATAAACTCAGCATCACTTTCAGTAGGGAAACTGGTGCTTCTCTGCAGCCAGGTCCAGCCAAGGTTTAAAAAGCCTAGCTGGCTGCAGCCGGGGAAAGCAGGCTATAGTCCTGCCGGTTGGCCCCTCCACCCCCACCCCCCACCCCCAATCATAAGACCTCCTCCTCCTCCCTTTTGGCAACACTTTCAGCCTCAAGGTCTTCAGATTTCAACAACATGCCTTGAGATCCCTCTGGGGTGGCCTCACTTGGCAGTATGCATTTCAGGGATCTTTCGTCTCCTTAGACTTTATATCAGCACCTCCAGCGTTTCTGTCCCGGGCCTTGATTCTACAGAGGTTCTAGGTGACTGGCTGCTAATCTAACAGCTTACAGCAGAATCCTCCAGGTGTTGCCACGACTTCATATTTTTCCCTGAGCAGATAGCATCTTTTACGGAGACCTTAAACATTTTAACTTGAAGAAGTGAGTGAGAGAGGATTTGTAAACTGGTTTGATAACACGTGGATTTTTTGGGATCTATAGATAGGAACCAAGAATGCAACCTATAAAATCACAGACAGGTAGATGGGTCCTTCTGTGTCCTGTGGCTTTTGGTTAGAAGCAGAAATGTTTATTTCTAAGATCTTTGGTAACATTTATCTATTTTTAAAGGTTTATTTTGTTATTTATGTAAAAATTTTTTTAACGGTTTTATTTATTTTTGAGAGAGCGAGGGAGCGCCAGTGCCAGGGCAGGAGGGGAGGGCAGAGAAAGGAGGAGACACAGAATCTGAAGCCGGTTCCAGGCTCTGAGCTGTCAGCACAGAGCCTGATATAGGGCTCAAACTCATCAACTGCAAGATCATGACCTGAGTTGAAGTTGCATGCTTAACTGACTCAGCCACCCAGGCACCCCTAGATGTTTAATTTTGAGAGAGAAAGAGCACACAAGCGCGGGGAGGTGCAAAGAAAGAAAGGGAGACAGAGGATCAAAAGTGGTTCCATGCTGATATCAGAGAGCCCATTCGGGGCTTGAATCCATGAAACGTGAAGTCCTGACTGCAGCCAAAGTTGGATGCTTACCTGACTGAGCCACCCAGGAACCCCAACATTCATCGAATTTAAACAATTTTTTTCTCCCCTTCCCCACTAGGTTTTAAGCATCCTGAGTGCAGTCTACCACTCCCCATGGCACAGCATTTATCTGGTGCCCAGATAGTAACTGATGAAACAACATGGACCACTCATGGAAATTTCTTGGTCCAAAGTTCTCACATTCAGCCCAACTCACCTTGTTTAAAAAAAAAAATCTCCAAGGTATTTCTGCTTATAAAAGATTTTGTTTATAAAACTGCATTCATTTAGTATAAATTTTCTAACTACAAGGAACTTGACATTTTATTTAGCCTGTACCAAGAAGGTATGACTTCTATTTGGCTTTTTGAAATACTGAAATGGCCCTGTGTGTCCCTATGTAGTTTATCTGTACACCTTGAGAATCCAACATGGGAATGAGTGGGTAAGATTTATGATAAATATTATAGCAAGTTGGATGACAATTTTCAATATAACTGCCTGACGTACCACTGTACGATAGTAACAGAACTGTTTTCTCTTATTTTTTTCCTTACATATAGCCGTTTGTTGTCTTTACAGGACTCCAAGAAGACAAGCTGCATGATAGATACACTTGATTAATTTGTCCATACCACACTAAACATCCAAATATTTAGCTACTTGGAGACACTATCTGACCAACAGTTTCAATTTTTCATTCAGACCGTCTAAATACCAGGAAGACTGAAACAACGTGTACCAGCCTTCCACCAGTTTTGAAGCATAAGAATTGGGTGTGTGCAATGTGGAGAAAGAGCTGAAGGGAAGGGCGGGGGGGCGGAGAGGGAGAATGAACAGAATTGATTTTTGCAATCACCTCTGCTGCGTGCATCCTTCTCTGCCCTACAAAAGAGGGCAGTAGGTCAAGCTCAGTGTTTAATTGCCCCCGTATTCTTAAGGGTGCAGTACAGATTATGCTAATCACCCCTCTTAAATAATTCAAACCACATTAGTGAAAGCTGCAGAGTCACTGCGAAAAATGCAGACCAAACACATGAAAAAGCTATGGAAATGTGGAATGGTATCTGTTTGATATAACAAGGATGAAATGATGAAACACAGCATTCTTTTCCTTAACCAGCCAAGTTATTAACTGTAATTATTGACGTTTATTTACAATAAGCAATCCTTTTCCCTTTTAGATTTTAACTACCTACAGATTACTCCACTTCTAAAAGTGAGTGAATATTTCTCATCCCATGTGATAGAAAGGACTTCGAGATAAGACATGGGTCTTCTCGTGTGAGTCCTCACAAGGTAGCTCTACCAAATCTCAAAGATGATATGATGGGTTGCATGATAAGGAAATTAAGAACTAGGATCAGAACCCGAAGGTGGCCATGAATGCTGTTCATGCCCTGTTCAAAACTCACTTTCATCTGTTTTTTTGTTTGGTATTGTAAATTGTTCCTGCCAAGTATTTCCTCAGTTATAGGCAATCTCTAACACCCATTGGCACATAGTGGAAACATGATCTCCCCAGAATACACCAAGTATGGGGTAGTTTAAATTTGAACAACTTGGGGTCAAATTGTCACTCCACCCCTTACTAATGAGATGTGACCTTGGACAAGTTTCTGTCTGAACCTTAGTTTCCTTACATATAAAATGTAAAGAGAATTCCTTCCCTGCAGATTCATGTACACTGAGTGGTTGGCACATACACCTTGTCAATATGTGGTAGTCAATTCAACTGTAATACAATGGTATTCTTTTTCATCAATGGGACAGCAAAGTCTGAAATATTAACTTTGTGAAAATTGGGATAGTTTTCTGGTCTTAAGCTGACAACCAGAGCCCTTTCTGTTTAAAAGGAATAAATATGCTTGCATTAGCAGCAACGTGTGTAAACCTATATAAACCAGATCATCAGCTTGTTAAGAACTTGACTTCAGAAATCAGGGGACAGGCATTCTGACTCAGGTCTTTCTTCATGTGATTTCCAGAAAGCCTCTTAACTCCTTTGGATCCTAGTTTTCTCATATGTAAAATAGCAGCTTTGGGATACAGGCAGTAGATCAAGTTGTTAGTATCTTTCCCAAATTCCACATTCAGTATCACATTAATAGCTTGACACCAGCCATGGTGAGAACATTTAGACCCTGAAAATCAAGTCCTCAAATGCTGCACACCAGCCCCCACTCAGGCCTGCAGAGCCTGTTAACAATTTACCAGCACAGTGTTGAATACAGATTTTATCAGACGAATCATGTTTAGTTCCCTGATCTTATACTTCATTTGTATAGTTTGCAGTTTTATAGTAGTACTAGTTGATCAAAATAATGGCTGATTGTGTAGCTTCGCCAGTTTGTGTCTTTTGTTTGCAAGCAATGGGAAACTCAGTGCAGTGATGTTGAGTAATTAAGGCAAAATATTAGGTTATAATACTGGAAAGTCTAGGAATATAGCAGGCTTCAAGGATGGGTTAATTCAAAGGCTTAGAACTCTGTTTACATTTCTTGGAGATTCTTTTAGCTCTGGCCTTTTTGAGAGCCCACTTCAACTTCAGGCTGGCTTCTCTCTTAGCAGCTAAAACTGGCAGCAACATTCTGTCCTCACAACTTTATACCCCACCAACTCCCACGCTGAGCTGCGACACCTCAGTTCCAGTTAGGAGTCCTATGAGGCTTTCTGATTGGCCCAGCTTAGGTCACATGACCTCGTGGCTACAAGGATAGAATCAACTGATAGGCTTAGCCTGCATCAGAGCTGCCTGAGTTCTATCTCCAAACAAACTGGGCACTGCTGGCAACGGTGTGAGATGAGCCTGTTGCTGAGCTAAGGAAGGTAACCAAGAGATACTCCTACCTGTATAGGAACATGCTTTTCTCTGACCACTGCACGCCAATTTGAGGAATCAAACGGAGAAGATGCTTGTGTTAAAGAAAATGCAGAAAATCATTTTGCCTTGTCTGCTGCAGAAAAATACTTTTTGATGGGAAAGAAGAATCGAGCATCAAAAAATTCAAGCTAATGAAGAGTTTGCACTTAGGACCATGTATTATACATGTTTCACTACATAATGAAAAATGAGAACATGGCATTCTTCACATGTTCAGTTACCTGTAACCTGATACACCCAAAAATGAACAAGGAAGCCTTTTCACTTTCAAGGCTCTACGTTTCAGGATCAGTTTGTCATATGTGGCACACCTACAGCCTGTTTGTAAACGGCAAGATTGGTTCAGAACTTCCCCGTTCAATGATGGAATAACATTTTCTTGGAAACGTGAGCCATGTCATCGATCTCTGTCAGAAAATTGTCCGTGCACGATAAAGTGAAGTGTCACTCCACGTCACTAACGAGAAATTTTCCCGTCCTCCAACACTTCCAGCCAGGACACAGTAAATGGCAGAAGCAGATCTGACCAACAAACTCTAAAAGCTCACCTCGAATTCAAAAAAGCAAACTGTCAACCATTTGGCAGCAAGAAGAAAAATTATTATCTTTTAAGTCTTCTTAAAAATAATGTATTCGGTTCTTTTTCCCTCTATAATTGATCTTAAATCTCATCATATTGACTAAACAGGGCCTTAAGTGTGAATTTAACACTTTCCAAACCCTCAGATGCACTTAAGTTTTACATAATAGACATTACATTCACAGGGGACACATTTCTCCCTGGACATCTTTAAAAAAATCTAAAAGAAATCTAATTAAAATAAGCACAAACACTGTAATGGCCCAGTGGTTTTTATATACCCTGCTTCTGGCAGTCGTCCTAGGTGCTAGTAACGACCATCTGAAGGAAAGCTAAATACAAAATACCTCACCAATCTGGAATTCAACTACCTCACGATTTTGTGGATTCAGAGCTCAGTTCCAAATCAGGAAGCACTTTTAAGTATTTTTTAAAATATTTTTGAGAGAGGGAGAAAGGGAGGGAGGGGAGAAGGAACAGAGGGAGGGGAGGGGAGAGGGGAGAAGAGAGGAGGAGTGGGTAAGGGGCAGAGAGAGAGGGAGACACAGAATCTGAAGCAGGCTCCAGGTTCTGAGCTGGCAGTACAGAGCCCAAGGCAGGGCTCAAACTCGTGAACTGTGAGATCATGACCTGAGCCGAAGTCAGAAACAACTAACTGAGCCACCCAGGTGTCCCTCAGGAAGCATTTTCAAGGTGATCTCTTGGCAGTGAAAATATATATCACAAAGTTCAAGCCCTTCCTGGGTTTTTATTCCTCAGGTGACTTAAGTCCTCATTTATACACTGTTTAATCTCAACTTGCACATCAATTTGTCACATATGGCTATTTAGATTTCCAAAACCTGAATTACAAACAGGCAATTAGAAAAACTGTAGAACAAATGTAACCCTATGCATGTAACCAGATATGCTACAATAGAAATGAAAAGTGACAATCATTTATTCATTTAATATTTAATGAATACCTACTATTCACCAGGAATTGTGACAAGGCAATAAATACCATGAAAGCAACAAATGAGAAAGTGATGTTATACACAATTAAGAACAACAACAAGAAGGCTTATGGACTCAACAGCAATAGGTTGGGACCATTTAGGAGGTAAGCAAATAGCGCTGTTTATCTCATAACAGCTCTGAGAGATGGATACTTTACTGACCACTCAGAGCCCATGAAAAGAGATTCAATTGTATCAAACATTCTGAAAGGCAGAAAAAACATTTTCAAAAGATGAAATGGTTTAAACAAAAAAAAAAAATGTTTTTGCTATGAAGAAAATTAAGCTACCAATAGGATTACTCTTTCTGAAAGTATAGAGGGTTGAGATTTACCCTAATCAGACCCGGACTGACAATTACAAGGTTCAGAACAAGATGAAGATCAAAGAATAACTTGCTTTATATGGGGGGGGGGGGGTGGGAGGGAGGGGAAAGTGGGTGATCGGCACTGAGGGGGGCATCTGTTGGGATGAGCACTGGGTGTTGTATGGAAACCAATCTGACAATAAATTTCATATTAAAAAAAAGAAACATCTCTAGGTTTCCTTTTAAATGGAACGCATCTATATTGGAGTCAGTTCACTGCAAACATTTATTGCATTCCCACTATGTGCCCCCAAATAGACTAGAAATGATAGAGACGTTGTAAAAATCATATATATGACATAATCTTGTCATTTTTCTAATAGTTTACAGTTCAACAGATTATTTAGTCCAGATTATTTAGTCCAACTCCTTATATTTCAGGAAGACATTCAAGTCTAAATTGATCTTCCTCAAGAAGTTAAATTCATTGGGGTAATCACTCTCAGCACCTGTGAAATATATTGCAGTATTTATTCAATTATTTTTTAAGCAGTTACTATTCAAAGTCATTACAGGAGGCACTCAATAGCTGTGAACACAAACTAGCATTTTCCATTTCTGCCAGGAGCCTCTGATCAAGAAGGGAGTAAGTGAAGAGCTTGATACTTTTGAGTAAGTAAGTGAAGTGCTTGATACCTTTGGTTCAAAATGTTGACTTTCATAAGAGGATGCCACAGAGATGTAGGGAAGGGAGGGACCAACTGACTGGTTAGGCAGAACTTCACTGAACTCTAGCAGGGCACCATGTAGGCAGGGCACTATGGTCCAAGAGCCAGTCCTAAGCTTTGAAATGCATAAACTATAGGTTAATTCAGTCTCCTAAGTGAAACTAGAGTTAACCATACTCACAAGAAAATGGTTTATACACACACACACACACACACACACACACACACACACACAAATAACTTGCTTTAGATCTCAAAAATCTGAATAAATGATCATGCACTAGAAAAAAACAAAACAAAACAAAACAAAAAAACATTAGAGCACAGACCAGAAAAGTCTCAGTCAGCAGGTGCTGACAAATTTCAGCTCCATGGAGCACATGAAACTCGAAAAGAAGCAAACATCTTCTATCTCAGAGAAAATTCTATTGATACAGGTAGAAAAAAAATCAACTCTTCCCAATTAGAACTGCCCCCCCCCCCAAAAAAAAATGTCTTGAGGATAAAAACATTTTAGGGCAACTGGTATACTGGTATGGGGTTTTTAATTGGTATTATTCTGATATCAAAAGTCAAAGATTATTTGCATCCTCCAGTAAGACAATTAACTGTGAGACATCTGACTTTGGCTCAGGTCATGATCTCATGGTTTGTGAGTTCAAGCCCCTCATCGGGCTCTGATTTGGTATAGACCCTGATTCAGATTCTTTTTCTCTCTCTCCCTCCCCCTCCCCTGCTCTCTCACTCTCAACAAAACCTTAAAAAGAAGACAATTAACTGCACAGTGTCTTTGTACATTGGAACTATGGATGTTTCTGTCCAAAGAATCCTTGAAACTATACAGAAATCAGAGTGAGACTAAAAGGCTACCAGACTATATTACAACAGTGTATGGAATATCTTGTAACTTAGCAGACAATTTTCCTGCGAGAAGCTTTCTCTTGAAACTGTTAGGAATCCAAGTATATTCATATGCTGATTATTCTGCCATTTGTATTGCATACATTTAGTACAGCAGAGAATAAATGCAACAGCCAGTTTGGTAAATTCCTCTGGGGGAAAATGGGAGTTCAGCCTGTTAAGATAGAGTTTATTATGCTAATTTTTGGTTCCAGCAATAAAAAAAAAAAAATCAGCTTTTGTTCACAAACAATTGGATTGATAAAATCAGTACTTTTAGTATTGGTCATAGAAGTCCATGGAATAAACTGAAAACATATCTAATGCGAAGAAGATTTAAATAGAGTATACTCTCTGATGGTTTGGTTCCAGGTTGACAGGTCAGTGGGTAGGGAAGCAGAGTAGAAAGATGGATCACATCGTATAATAAAGAAACACTTTATTCATCACAAAAAGTCCAAGAAATTTATACATAATCCACCAGCTACAATGGTTACTTTAAATTTGTCGGATGATAGTAAGAATGGGTGTTTACAGAGAAACTCTTCAATGGGAGGCTGTCTTCTGGTTTTCAAAGCCAATGGCTCACAAACAATATATGGTCAGAAATGAGCTTAGAGATTGATAGTATTACTCCTACCTTTGTCTTCACAGCCTCAGTCAGAACTATCCTAACATCCTCAGTTGACCTCAATTCTGTAAATTGCATAAGTGGCCAAAAATTCCCTTCCCTGCAACTATTTGGAAACCACAAGGTATTTTCATAAATAGGTTTCTGTAGTATGCTCCAATGAGAACATTTACACTGCAAGAACAGAGTCACTAGCAATTCCAGTTGAAAGCTATTGAGAAGACAGAGGATTTTTAGGTTGTGTCATGGAGAGAGTTATTTCCAGTGGTGGAGAAGCTAGGAAATTAAGACCCATAATATGAATACTCTATATCTTTCCAATAGAATGCAATGCTTCTTGCTATGAGGAGCAGAGAGAGTTCTTTATAATCTCAAACTCCTTTTTTTTTAAAATGTTTGTTTGTTTACTTAGAGAGAACTGGGAAGGGGGAGGGGGGGAGGGAGGGAGGGAGGGAGGGAGAGAGAGAGAGAGAGAGAGAGAGAGAGAGACAGAGAGAGAGAGAGACAGAGAGAGACAGAGAGAGAGACAGAGAGAGAGACAGAGAGAGAGACAGAGAGAGAGACAGAGAGAGAGACAGAGAGAGAGACAGAGAGAGAATCCCAACACAGGGCTGGAACTCATAAACTCCGAGATCATGACCTAAGCCAAAACCAAGAGTCGGACACTTAACCGACTGAGTCACTCAGGTGCCCCTTAAACTCCTTTTCTAAAAGGAAAAGTATCTCAAACAAAAAAAATCTCCAAAGATTTCTACAAATATGCACAGCATGGTGGCATAAGTACCATGTGGGCATTTACTGCCAACCAGAAAATGACCTTCATTGAGGAGGAGAAATATTCTGAGTATAATTTCCTATAAACTGCTAAATTGAAATTTCTATTACAAAACACAAGCTAGTTTTGACAAACTGAAAGAAAATACAACAGATTCAATAACAGGGCAGAACAAAATACTCATAAACCTCCCCTTAGGCCTTAGACAGTCATTATTACTTTACCAGGACCATATTCCAATCTAGAGGAGAAAATTGATTGTTTAAACAATATTATTTAACAATCTCCCATTAATTGACATTTCCCAGTTGTTGGGTTCACCCAATTACATTAGCCTTTAAACAGGCAGCACACTTCCATAATTTTTAATAAAAATGGCCATTTTGCAAGATTTAACTTGCTAAATAAGGGTATTAATTTCAATAAAGCAATTAGCACATTTACATAATTTGATATTGTTATTTTAATAGAACACAAGAGCTTTAAAAGGCAGTTTCTAATACAGGAAGGAGAATAGTGGCCTATTCACATGCAAAAACTAAACTTTAGCTCCCTGATAAAAAGTTAATAATAATAGGTCTTTATATTTTAGAAATAAGTAAAATTAGAGAGTCAAGGGCTTGGGAGTCAGCATTCAATATGCTTCAGCATAAACACCTGGACAAGGAGCCAAGGTGGGAGGAGAAGGCAGAGAAGGAAGTCCCTTACAGGAATACCAAGAGGCTACTCAAAGGTGGAAAATGGTGCCTAGGTTTTTGATGATGTTTTTGCAATAGAGCAGTTTGGTGAATGTGCAGTGTTGACAAGGATGTTCAGTTAGAGCGCAAGGGAAGGTAATAAGAAGTAAATAAAGCAAAGTGGGGTTACCACTGAAAACATACTGCCAAATTTAGGTATGTATTGAAATGAAAGCATTTGCCTTCCTAATGATGTCTACATTCCAACATGACAAGTGTCTCTTCCTGGCAACTGCCTGGCAGTATCTTATGGCCAGTCTAGCCTGGGCTGCATCAATTTTATTGGGACCTCTTCCTCAGTTGTAGCTGAGGCTGGACATTTTTAGGAGCCTTTGTGGTTCCCACCTACCCTGTCCCAGGAGTGGAGTTGGGGTTCATTTTTGTTGGGTGTGTTGGTGGTGTGCAGGCCAATAGAACTCCAGTATTCTATGCTGTAGATGAAACACAAAATGGAGCACACTCTGCTTAGCCACTCCATTTAAAATTAAGAAGCTTTACCTAATGCTTATAAACAAGGAGAACTGACAATTCTTAATGAAATAAAATGAGGGGAGGTAGCTTAACTTCATCCTCCTCAGCCTTCTTGAGATAAACCTTGCCAAAAATGAGGGGTAAGGGATGAAGCAGGGTGGAAGAAAAGAATTCTAGGAATAGGAACAGTGTGTGCAGAAGGCTTGCATCACAGCACTGGCCCTCATCCCAAGAGTCAACTCAGTCTCTTTTTCACGTCATCTACATTTAAAATGGTTATGTGGCATGCTACCTGGAGCCAGAATGTTGACAAGGCCTGTGAGACAAGTCCAGTTAAGCTAAGTGCACGCCCACAGTCTCAAAGCAAGTTCCTAATAAAAGGTGAGTATCCAGCACCATTCTTAGCACTAAATGTGTTCATGACACGTTAGAGGAATCTGAATTCAAACCTTGTCTAGCAATGTTGGTAAGTTTCAGAATTGAGGTGGGTATGAACAAACACATATCTATGTTATAAGAGTTGTGATCCTTTCTGCTTCTCCACCACAGTGGATAAATTGCAGGTCTATGACACAGTCTTTGATTCAGGGGGGTCTCAGATGATGCCTATTGGAGCCCCAACAAAATACACAAAAAGAAATGTCAAGAAACTAAATGATTTATTACTGATTCTGCAAGCTTTACTTTGGGTAGAGTTGGAAGCTTCATTTTGGGATAACCATTTAAAATTTAAAACATACAAATTTTGCATTTGCACAGCTGGGGTTTCTTCAATAAAACATATTTATTAACCCATCATGATGACTTATTCTCTCAATTAATTACTAACAACAGAAATTCAAGCAATCAATTCTACAGGATAAAATTGAAGCTAAGGGAACTTGAGATGGTTAGAGGCATCCCTGGTCATCAGCAAGCCTCTGCAAAGAAAGGCACAGTAACGGCATAGATTTCTAAAAGTTGAAATTATTGTGTTTTTTAAAAAAGGAAGAACAAAGGACAGGAAAAGAGAGGGAAGGAAAGAAGTCCCTCTGTTATAACTTAGAATACTGGGATCATCAAACCAATGGCATCATAATGCCTTCCCCCATCAGCTAATAGTCTAGGTGGGTGACTAGACAGGGAGAAGTGACAGTGGAGAATAACTCTGATGCAGACAGCCGCTGTTGGGCACCTGGGGAGGTACATACATCACTAGACAGGGAGATGGGGCAGATGTGGAACACAACCCTTGGGAGTGGCCTTGAGTTGGCCCTTAAAGCATGAGTAGAAACTAGGAAAAAGCAGAGGGGTTGAAGTTGGATGGAGGAAGAGCATTTCAGGCCAAAGCTACTTTAAGGGAGAAAGAGAGCAAGACTTCTCTGAGGAAAGGAAGGAATTCAGGGCAATGGTAAGCAGCAGCAAAAGATGTCTCAGAAAGGTAAACAAGGAAAAAAAGGCCCTAGACCACTCCAGACCCTGGGAAGCCAAGCCCAGCAGAAATTTGCAAGCTGGGAGCCAAGGGTCAGATTTGCATTTGAGAAGACCTCATTGTGAGGCTTCACTAGAAATACTGGGGGAAGAAGGGAGGGAGTCTGAGGATGGTGTTGGTGGGGATAAAACCAGGTACACATACCAGAGATATGTAGCCGGTGAAATCCACAAAATTGATACTTAATAACGATTTAGCATGAGGCATAATACAATCACAAGTATTCACTGGAAGAAAAAATATGCCAGATAAATATGAAAATAGACACCATTTAAAGTTCACCAAAGAAGACCTTCAAAGCCTCTTTTGACTCACGAGGGCTTTCAGGAAGTACAGACATCCCCCTTTATCTTTGGTTTTGCTTCTCATGTTCAGTTAGCTCCTGGCTCCCACCTCTTACTGTTACCCTTTTCTGGACAACATCCCATGGGATCTTTGTACACCCGATTCTTCTTGCATTTAGATCTCAGCACCAAGAGAAATCTTCCCTGATAACTCCACCTTAAGTGGTTTCTCTCTCTTATACATGCACACCTCTCTTCTGTTCCAGCACTCTAGGATTTTTTTTTTTCTTTGAGAACACTTCCCAAAATATTTTACCAAATTTCTTATCTCCTTCCTACTTTACCCCCAGTAGACTGAAAGCTACATCTTATTTGTCTCATATACCCCTCTTCTGCTAGTACCTGGGTTATGTCTGAACCATAGCAGGTGCTCCATAAAATACTTATCACGTGAATAAATGAGACCCTTACAATTTTTTTTTTCATTTTATTTTTAAAGGAATTCTGATTTATATAGGCAGAGATTCAGATAGGTTAAGAAACTTGCCCAAAGTCACAAGCAAGTAAATGGAACGACTATTTTGCCCTCAGTCTTTTTCAGTTGGTAACAATGCTGCTGGAGACAAAGGCAAGTCACACTGAAGCTGAACAGGTGCGCTATGTGAATAATTTGGTATGTGTACTAATATTTACTGATTTAAGACACAGTGAGATATATAAAGCAAGAATGGACCAAAGGGAAAGAACCTATCTGTGATTTCACTGCAAAAACTATCTTAGGTCAGTTACAAAGTACTCAGGAAATTCACTTCAGATCAAGCAGGTAGTGACAAATGCACAGAGTCAGGAAGATAGGGGAATTCACGGATTTATAGTCTTGTGAGTATTAACACCGAAATTTACAGCCGCACTGGACACTGTCTTTTACACTATATTCAAGTCCTTGCTTAGTGGGATATATATCCAATTTGGAGAAATGAAGGCTTGTTTTCTTTCAGACTTTTAAAACTAAGTATCAAATCCCAATTATGTGGGAATACTGTACTGAGTGCTAAGGACACAGCAATGACGCAGATTAGTTGTGGTCCCTGCTCCAAGAGCTAACTTTTTAAAGGGAGACCCCAAACTCACAAATATGTGGGATAAGTGCTATGAAGGAAATAAACAGAGTGATGAATTAGAAAATTCAGGCAGTACCAAAAACAGGACTGTCAGTAAAAGGTTCCATGAACATTACTTGTGCATCCATTTCTTCAAAAGATATTGAGTACCTACTAAATGCGTATTTTAGAACCTGAAATTATGGTAGTAATGAGGGAAGTGAGGGAGGGAGCATTGCATACATCTAGGTGAAGACCATTAAGATAAGGTACATCAAGAGCAAATGGGAGAATGTTCAGTCTGTTTGAGGGATATGGGAAAATCGGAGTATGACCAAGAGAGGGTGGGAAGAAGAGGATGTCTAGAAGCAACTGAGGCCAGATTGTGGAGGGCCTTTGAGATCACTGTAAAGACCTGGGCTTGTATCCTCAGTGAGATGAGAGGCCTTTGGAAGGCTGTGAGCAGAGCTGGGACCATTCAGATTGTAACCAGCGCCCTCTGGCGGTTGTACGAAGAACACATTTATGAATGAAGCAGGAGAGGCAGGAAGAGTTTTGCAGCCAGGAGTGCCAAGTGCAAAGATCCAGAGACAGGGCAACTCTGGCACTTTCCAGAAACAGAAAGAAGCCTCATGTGACCATAGAACAAGGAATCAAGGCAGAGGGTGGCATGAGATGAGCATGCAAGAGCCCAATCAGGAAAGGCATCAGAATTTCATTCTGAATATAAGGAAAACCATGGATACAAGAATCTTTTTATAAAGCCAGCAAATGCCTTAGGCCAAGGCTCACTTTATAATGCTTTTCTTTGCTCAGTTGGCCTTAGCCAAGAGTGGGACAGTAAAGTGCGTTTTATAAACACTAAGTACAAAAATACCTTAATTTTTCAGTGTGCCAATAGAGTTATAACTACTCAACATACAACCTCATGCGAATTTAATGATAGATGCAATGATTACAGTGTTAAAGTCCTTCAAGACTAAAGAAATCGAATACTACCATTCTAGTTCCAAAGAGGGTTTTTGTAGTTGGCTGCCTTATCACACTCTCATTACCAATAAATTTCCTCATTTCTCCATGACTAGTCATAATGGAAACATGCATTTTCTGTAATTTAGGAGAAAAAGATTCAAGGTTCAAGTAGAAACATTTTTAAGAAAGTAGATAAAAACTTTAGGATTTTTCAGCTCTTCCAGACATACCCCCTGCTCCTCCTTTTTAGTCTACAACAAGTACCCATGAATGAACAAGGGTCCATTTTCTATAGCTTTCATGGAAAATGAGCAATACTTTATTCTGGCCACAGCATCTTTCACATTAGAAAGCCTGGCTTGATATGCTCAAAGAGAGTTTATCTCCAATGGGTACACTGATGGGGTTCAAATGATTCCTTTTACCAAATATTAACAGCTAATCATGCAGCCAGCCATAGCCACATGCTTGCTGACACTAGTAATTGTCTGCTTGTAGTATTCAGTGCTTGAGGGAAGGCACAAGTGACACAGCTGAGCTTCACTGAGCTAGACACACAGGCTAGGGGGTGACACATGGGTATTCATAGCTGGAAGTTGACAGGGGAGATGTTCCACCAACTTCTACTTACCTCTAGTCCTGGGACAAATCTTACTCAACATCTTTGGGAATTTTATTTCTACAGCATGAATGGAAAAAAATGGAGCTGAGAATTTCATGTCTGGGTTAATTTAATTTTAAAGCTGAAGAAGGAATGACTCATGTTTTAAATACACTTAGAAATATGCTTTTCTGATTTTTGAGAATCATTTGGAATTTCTCTGAAATCATATCAGAAATGAGGAAGTCAGTCATGGTAGACATAATAATGAGCTCCCAAAGATGTCCATGTCTTAATCCCTAGAATTTCTGAATATGTTACCTTCCATGGCAAAAGGGACTTTACAGATGTAATTAATATTGAGGACCTTGAGATAGGTAGATTATCCTGCATTATCTAGGTGGGCTCAATCTAATTCATGAATCTGTAATAAATGGAGAAACTTTCCTGGCTGCGGTCAGAAGGAAATGGGACAATGAAAGCAGGGTCAGAGAAACATGGCATTGCTATCTTTGAAGATGGAGAACAGGGCCATGAACCAAGGAGGGCAGGCAGCTTCTAAAACTTGGAAAAGGCAAGGGAAGATTCTCCTCTGGAGCACAAAGAAACGCAACCCTGCCGACAGTTTGATTTTAGCCCAGTGCAACTTGTGTCAGACTTCTGACATCCAGAACTAGGAGATAATAAATTTGTGTTGTTTTAAGTCCCTACCTGTGATAATCTGTTATGGCAGCAATACAGAAACTAATGCATAAGGTTGTTAGTTGTGTTTGATACAAAATTAAGCCACTCAGTTTTTCATCATTCTTTTCAAATGATGTATTACCTTTTGTAAAACGTGCTAAATAATGATAGCTGATTATATTAACTGACTTCTCTGCAAATGGAAATGGGGATTAGGTATAACATCAAGCTAATGAATGGCTGAAGGACAAAAGGTCCTAAGGCTTTTAATCCCTTAATACTATGGTAAGTAGGATCAAAAGAGAGGAGATAGAAGTTTTCTCCTAGAAAATTAAGTAATTGGGCTACTAGAATTCAGGGATTTATTATGCTAAATACACATGCCTATTTCCTAATAAATTGCCATTTGTAATAGATTACTGCAGATTTCATTCTGACCCAGCACACACCCTACTTGCTCTTCTGCATAACGCTCCTTCTAGATCGTCTTTTGAGAAATGCATATTATGTTCAAGTAACTAAGGGGCTTTAGAGCTTCAGTATAGTCTGTAAACATAAGTTGTCCACTTCTGTTTTTCTGGTCTTCTCCTTTAATTCAAAAGCTCCGATGTTAGCCCAACACCTCTATTTAAATTATGGCTCCACATTCAAGCAGAGAGCACACATTATTCTTGTTCTCTTTTGAAGACATCTTTTAGGAAGATGCACTAAAATAAATACATGCAGTATTTCAGAGGAAAAAAATGCAAGTGAATAGAATCCTTTTACAAACAATGTAATCAGATGTGAGCATCTGCTCTAACTACTTACTTATAAACACGAGTGGGGAGAATCACTTAAGTATCAACAATAAATTCAGTTCAACAAATGTACTGAGTGCCTACTAGGGAAAAGCCTGTGTTAGCATATTGATGTGACGTTAGACTTTTGTCATTCTTACTCCTAGAGATGGTAGGAAGGGGCTATGGACTAGAACATTCTTTTGTTTCATCACTGCCCCCAAAACCATTAAGATGGGGTACACGCGGTCAGGATGCAATATTTTGTGCCCACATGTTGTTTTTCTTCCCTATATGCATGGCTAGGTTTTATGTTTGATTGTGTGTGTGTGTGTGTGTGTGTGTGTGTGTGTGTGTGTGTGCGCACGCGTTACACAATTTAAGGTCAACTAAGTCTACTTTTTTTCAAATAAATATCATAGCATTTGTCACTAAAAAGTAATTGATATGAAAATGTGATTGGTGTTTCACGTACTATGTTTTGTGGAACATTTTAACTTACTGAAATTTTTCTTGGGAAATTGGCTTTGACAATGCTTTCTTTTTTTAAGTAGGTTTCATGCCCAGCAAAGAGCCCAAGGTGGGACTTAAACTTACAACCCTGAGATCAAGACCTGAGCCGAGATCAAGAGTCAGATGCTCAACTGACTAAGCCACCTAGATGCCTCAAAGCATTCCTTTTTATTATTATTATTATTATTATTATTATTATTAAGTATTCGTAGCCTTCTGTAGTACAGAAACCAATTTACATTTGTGGGTCACAGAGCTTCCTGAATTCACTGGGACACACAACCCCTCTTCTTCAAGCACATTTCTTTCTCCCCATCTCAAATGTGTGTTTATCCTGTGGCATGCCCTTGGAATGCAGTTTTGAAAACGTTGTTTTAGAATGGGGCTTCCTCACCTGGGCACCCTTGGCATCTTGGCCTGGGCAGTTCTTCGTTGGGGGCAGCGCTGTCCTGTGCATTGCAGGATGCTCCCAGCATCCCTGGATTCTATCCACTAGATGCCAGTAGTGTGAAACAAAAATGTCTGCAGACGCTGCCAAGATCCTTTCCCGGGGCAGGGGACAAATTACCCCCTGGTTGAGAATTACTCTTCTAGAGTGTCTGCTAAGGCCCTGGAAAGACCATCTTTTGTGTACTTAAATGCAAATATTCTGGTTATGTATTTTTTACTTCCTTCTTGCCATTATGCCCAAACATCACCCATGGCTTAGGCTACTTATTGTCGGTCATTCTGCACTCATTTTTAGTACTTTAAACATTCATTTTGCCTTTCACCTCCTGAGAAACACATTCTCTCCCTGTGGAAATTTAAGCTGGTCAAGGCATCCCCCTATACTTCAGGGCCCTCCGAGATAAAACCTTTAGGAACTTTTCTGACATCTTAGTGTTGTCTTAAACTCTCAATACTTGTCACCAAAGAGCTGTCTTTTCTACCTAGTCCTTTGTGATAAATCATTGAGACCAAGGGTACTGACTTAAGAATGGGGCTTGGTCCAGTGGGAACTCCACAAGCATGTAGGCCAATTCATCTCACAAAGTGTTTCCATTCTAAAATTCACCTTGAAGGATGGTGCATGTTTTATTAGGAATGGGATCTCCTACCTGACAAAATTTCTTTCATCTCTTCTATTTTAACTACATTTCCAACATTTCCTGTCCTTGATTTTTTGTGTAGAATTCTTTACATCCTTCTTTTATGTATATACTTGTGAATACCTAAAAAACAATTTTTAACACATGAATTGAGTTCAACATCTAGTTTAGTTGTACACTTTAAGAACATAAAAACTAGAAACAATAATTATTACTACTTTGGAGCCTGTGTGTCTCCAGAATTGTCCTTGTTTTTACATATTTTGTCTCCAATTCACACCAAAAAAAAAACAAACAAAAAAATAACAAGAAAAATCTGGCCAATTAATATTACCACTGTGTTGATAAGGAAACTGAAGCTCAGTAAGGGTGAGTGAAATGCCAAAGGTCACAAAACTCGTAAATTGTGAAGGAAAGAAGAAAAAAAAAAAAACAATCAAACCCAACTATTGATTCACACTTGACTTTCTTAACTGGAGCTTGCTTTGTTGTGCTTGGAAATTGGTTTCTCTCTAATTTGTCTGAACCATGATCTATGATATGACCTGAAAACCCTTATTCTTTTTAACATACAATGGATAAAATGATTCAGATATCAAACCTCACTCAACCTTTGAATTTCCTATTTGACTTTAGCCCCTTTTAGTCCCTGAGGGTTATGCAGTCTCTGTGCTTTTCATTACTACCAATGGTTCATCTGGGATTTGTTCATCCCAGGAGATTTTTCAAAGCACTTTAACATACATTATTTCTGGTAAGGCAGAGAGGACAGGGGTGATTGCCCTGTTTTAGAGAGGCAGACACCAAGCCACAGAGACGCTATAACTTGCCCTGGTCAGCAGCTCTTCTGCGAGTGGACCAGCAACAGGACCCAATTTGTCAGACAATAAGCCCAAAAATGTTCCCCTCACACCACATGCCTTCAAGAGAGGTCCTCGGAGCAGGACCAGTTCTACCACAACAGAGAGAGGGATGGAAGAAATTATGAGGACATGTAAAAAATACACTAAGACAAAGTGGACGATGGCTTTCCAGATCTTCAGTCTGTGAAGAGAATTGAAGTCCTCCAAGTTATGTTAGAGAAATGGTGTCCTTTTGATTCAGGAAATAGCTTTTATGGTATGACTAAAAGCAAATTCATATATGGATGATAGATATTCAGAATTTCAGAACAGCCAAAACTTTAGAAATCACCTACTTAAAATTAAAACTCATTTGCAAATTAGCAGGACTAAAAATCTAAGAGGAAAAGTAAGGCTGTTTGACAAATATAGAACAACTCACTGTAATTCCAAGTTCAAAGACACACACTGGTCTGTCAGAGTGAAGTTCTTTGCCTGCAAGTGCCTTTCGTGGTAGTACCTGTGACAATATTTGCCCCACAGAGATTACAGACCTTGTTTATTTTAATCCCCATTTTTCATATTTAAAAACTGAGGCTTAGAGTGGTGAACTCAAGGGCACAAGTCTGTCAGTGATGCAGTTTTAATCCTGAGAGAGGATTCCAAAGATCACTCTCTTTCCTTTGCTCTCATTCCTCTCAACCAGAAAGGGAAAATATGGTGTCCCTAAAAAGCAGAAAAATATCTTCCTTTTTAAACATTAATAAAATCTCTAAAAAGATAAATGGTATAAAAACTGTAGCATGCTGGTAAAAGGCATTCAAGAAGGCAAAGAATTCAGAGTATGAAGTGTGTGCCAAAGGAATCGTTCAATTACAACTCTTAGGTTATTTTAGGATCTCTGAGAATATGTTCAACCTATTTCTAAGTCATCTCACTTTGAGACTTTAAAGCTGAGGACGTAGGAGGGGTCAGTTTATAGCTAAGTATGAAGCACTCAAAATAGTGAGTTTGTGGTCAAATTAAAGAAAGCGGGTTAGTGTGGTCCAGTAGTACTGGAAAATGTACAAATCTGAGTTAAGATGGCTTTATGTTAATTGCAGTCACTATTGCAGTCACAATAGGAAATGGAAAGGACTTAAAATTGATTTTTTCCTCCAGAATTTTGTATTATAGATACAGTACTGGCTTGCCTCAGAAAGTTGAGTTCACCCAGCTCCCCGATACTAGTGCTTAGTGTCCATTGGGATCGCTAAGACTTGCATGAAAGAGAATCTTCTATTTTACTTTTGCTCATTTCTCTAGAAGCCATTCAACTCATTTCATTAATTAAAAACATAAATAAAATACATTAAAAAAAAGCAAAGAAGCAACTTTCTGAGCTCCTTGACCTTGGCTCATTCTGCATTCCATTGATCTCCCCACCCAAAGGCCACAATCTGGAAGTTACGTAAATATTAACAATAAAAGCCAATGAGTGAAACTGCTGTTAATTTCAACTGACATTAACCCATTGCTGATGAACACTCATATCTTAGTAATAAACTCTCAGATGAAAGGCAAGGGAGTGATGTACATTTTACAGACATGGCACAAAAATGAGAAACGGGTGGTACTCAAGGAGATGAAAGCTGAAGTCGACAGACTACCAGATTGCTGGAAAAGACATGAATGTTAAAGAGATACCTAGGGATCCTTCAAAATAGTTTTCCAGTCAGCATCCACACTCAAGTGACTTGTTCTCAAACCTTCCTGACAGGGGTCACAAAGGACCCCTCCATATCCCTGTATTCCCAGGCTGGTTTGGCATGAATGGGAGATGATATTCCTCATGGCCTGGAACACTTCTAGCACACACTGGCAGCTGCCTGCAGTGTGTGCTGCTGCTGGAAGGATTCTACCATCCCTCCCAGCTCAACTTCCTTTTGTGTTATGACAGCAAGCACAGGGTGCCTCATCTTTGGACCTCCACTGTCCTTCTTAAAAGTCCCATTTGCAAGATGTAACTTCATGAAACTCAGTAACTTCAGAGGGCATTAGAAAATTAAAAAATTGGGGCTCCTGGGTGGCTCAGTCGGTTAAGCATCCGACTTCAGCTCAGGTCATGATCTCATGCTTCGTGAGTTCGAGCCCCACCTTGGGCTCTGTGCTGACAGCTCAGAGCCTGGAGTCTGCTTCAGATCCTGTGTCTTCCTCTATCTCTCTGCCTCTCCCCTGCTCATGCTCTGTCACTTTCTGCCTCAAAAATAAATAAAACATTAAAAAAATTAAAAAAAAGAAAATTAAAAAATTCTCCAATAATGGAAACATTCTAAAATAACTGAGTCCCCAACCTGAAATGGATCCCTTATGTGTCACCAACAAATACTAGAATGTGGCAGCAATATATTCTGTATTTAGCAGCTTGCATGACGTATATAAAATGAGAACTGAAAAAGCCAAGTTTTGATTTCGCTCCTGGTCTTATTTTGCTACTTGGACGTTTTTTTCTCTGCCATTTTGACCCCATCATTTATTCTGGATAAATGGGTTCTATATGGAAAGGTATAGGAAATTGATTGAGAAATTAAGTTGGCTTAATTGTATTGTCCTTGGAAGTATTTTCAATTAAGTATTCATTAATTTTGGTACAATTCTGTTGAAGATTTCTATGTTCATGACCATAAAGTCAAAACATCCTAGGGGTCAAAACACTGAAAGTGATGTTTTAATTCTATTGCTTTAAATCCTTCAATGGCTCATTTTGGAATAAATGGATTGTGATGGCCTCTTTTATCCCCTTCCCCATTTGAGTCTCTACATGTAGCCCATGTTACCCATCTCCAGAGGCAGACTTCTTGAAATATCCTCAAAGAAGCAAGTGGTCCCCACCTTATACATACATACACACACACACACACACACACACACACACACACACATATATACACACATATATACTTTTCTCTCTACTTGGACATATCATCCCAGCTATGTTAAACACCTCTTTTCTTTGTCTTACGATAGAGTTTAAACTCTATCTCTTGGGTCTATACTGCCAAGCCAGCTATGTTTCTGCTATCATTTCCTTAGCCTCCCCTACCCTCCCCCCCCACCGCCGCCGCCCTCCCCACTCACTATCCATCCATTACTATCCATCTATTTCTGTACAGATTTTGTGTAATATTAACTTTCCTGCCTTTTTTTTATGAATGTTTATTCATTTTTGAGACAGAGATAGCATGAGTGGGGCAGGGACAAAGAGAGAGGTGTCTGATGATCAAAACTGGTCTCTGTACGGATAGCAGTGGCCCAATGAGGGGCTCAAACTCACAAACCATGAAATCATGACCTGAAATGAAATTGGATGCTCAACCAACTGAGCCACTGAGCCACCCAGGTGTCCCAACTTTCCTGTCTAAGACCATGAGATCTTTAAGTTCTGGGGCTATGTTGGCATCTTTAGAGCCTATCACTGCATCATTACAATTAGTATTAAGTACTCAAACGTCTATTAACAACAAAGAGTATGCTGTTTACGGATCATGAGCAAGGTAGAAAGTTTATAATTATATACATCACTACTCCAGGTCTTTTTGAGCTAACATTTGGAAGCCCCACTTATGTTATATTCCCCAGCTCACCCATCTTGGGGGTGAATGCTACAATAGAGGGCTGTGGAAGTGGCCCCATGGCTCTGGGGCATCAGCGGGTGAGAGAAGATAGAAGACTAGGAAAATATTCCAAGAATCATACAGGATTTGAACTGCCAGAAGTTTCCTCTGTCTGGCTAGTAAACCTTAATAAGTTTATTCACCTGGTCTCATTTTATCACAAAAGCCAGCTCCTCTTACTGGTCTATTTTTTAGGGGCCTGCACTGCAGTGGCTTGTTGGGCTGTATACAGATAGCTCTCAGAACCCTGAGCTCACAGGCCTGGGAAGCCCAAGTCTCCCCAAAACAAGAAAGGTAGAATTCAAGGGCTTGGGCAACCCAGCCAGGTAATCATTTTCTTGTTGTTTCCAGTCTGTTCCACTGATTTAGCAGAGATGAGACCCAGAGATGCCCTTTCTCAATTTCTGAAACAAAAGCCAAACAGGGAAGAGATAAGATCTATGAAGAGTAATGAAGCCACTCCCCAATCCATGATACTTCATGCCCAGTGAAGAAATCACTTTAATAAACTCTCTCCTTGGAATGCCTGTGTGGCTCAGTCAGTTGAGCGTCTGACTCTTGATTTGGGCTCAGGTCATGATCTCACAGTTTGGGAGATTGAGCCCTGCATTGGGCTCTGTGATGACAGCACGGAGCCTGCTTGGGATTCTCCTTCCCTCTCTCTCACTAGTGCACATGCGTGCTCTCTCTTGCTCTCTCTCACTCACTCTCCCTCAAAATAAATACACATTAAAAAAGAAAATCCTTTTAGTTCTACATTCCTGTTTCCTTGAAAAAAAAAAATCTCTGCAGTCTAATGCAAACTGGAGCACTAGAAAGTGCTGGAACATAAAAACCAAGATCCCTCACAAGGAAGTTATAGCCAAAGAGGGTTAGAAAACACATGGAAATCCCTCCATGTGATTACAGCCCAGTTTTAGGTGAGAAGTCTGTATGCAGCTCTCAATTCCATGTCCCTCACTTATTACAACATGGACAGCCAAAGCCAGAAGACAAGGCCAAGGTGACCCTTGTTTTTTGAGGGTTAAGCCTCAATGATTTGATGTTTCTTCTATTCAGGCAGGTTATGAAAACTTCCATATCTGGTACATAGGGACCGCTCAATGCTCTTGCAAAAAGATAAACACAGGCCTTGTCAAGAGAAATTTCATATTCTTAACAATGGTGAACTATACAATAATCTCAAGAGTCTCAATACTGGGGAGAATAGGAATTGAAAAAATGGGAGCAAAGGAAAAATTTAAGGTGGGAAAGGGAGGGAAAGGGTATCCAATCTAGGATTGTATATGTGGATATGTGTGTGTATATGTGTGTCCCTATGCACGCATTTGCATGTATGTGACAATGCATATGCATATGTATGTATGCACATACATACTATGCATGTGTGTATACATGGTATGCCTGCAGGTATGTTCAAGTGTTTATGTATGTTGCACATGCACACACATGTGCAATGGTTCATAGGCATTTATGTGCATACATGCATATGTGTGCCTGTGGGTACATGTATATGCATGCATATTTGCATGTGGTATGTTCATGTGTGCCTGTGCTTCTGCGTATATGCATATGTGTGAGCCTGTGTGTTTGGTATGTGAGATCAGTACCCTATGTCCAAACTGGTAAAATAATTCATCAGGAAGATAGTACAAGCCAAGTGAAATAGGAAGCTACAACTACAACGGTCTCAAGCAGCTTTGGCATAAGAAACCCTAAAAGAGTATTAGGCACTGAGAGTAAAAAGTAACTTCCTGAAGTCTATGCTGTTGATTTGGCACCTCTTACCAGCATTTTATATTTTAGAAGAAAGGAAAAATAATCTTTCTAGCAGGATGGAAAACATGGCAGAGGCTTGAGGAAGTCAGGACTTTGTAACATAGACAAGGAGTGGGTATATTAGCTGAAAAATACACACACTATTGTATTCTTTTCCAAATGCTATTAAAATACATCCATAGACATACATAAGTGCGTACATACACATAGCAGCACCAACTGTGAGACTGTGAGGCAGGAATACACTGTGTCCTGACTATCTTAAGCTTGATTTGTATAACCAGATGCGTCAACATGCAAACACTAAAATCCAGAGCTAGAGTGACTTTATCATTTAATAAGAGAAACATGTACACGCTAACACATATGGGTATTTGCTGAAAGAAATATTCCATCATTTTAGAGCAAGTTAATTGTCTTTTCCACTAAACCCTACTGGGGTACAAACGCTGAAAAATGTGTTCTCATTTGCTCATGTCTAGAGTCATGTTTTATTCCATATTAAAAAAAAAAAGCCTCTTCAGTTACAGGCTTTTCTTCCCTTGTGGTGTTTCAATCTTTACTGAAGCTAAGTTTATGTAACTGATTAAAACTACTGAGCAAAGACATCAAAAAACCAATTCTTAACCTAAGACAGAAACAGGCATCATGCATCTCAAATACTTCTTTATAAAACAAAAAATAAAGAGGGCACTATGACCTGAATAGAAATTTTCTCAACTGACCAAGTTAGACTTAGCTACAAGTGCTAGATAAAGAGAAGCTTAATGCTAAGGTCAAACTTACTAGCTTGTCTTACTTATAGGATGCACTTTGTTCTCACATTTTCATATTCACATTTCTGAAACTGGAATTAAATTTGCATTCATGTGTTTATTACCCCCCCAACCCCTTATTAAAAAATACCCTAACAATTACTGGCATCTCAAGACTTGTTAGTATAATATCTCATCTAGCAAAAGACACAGTTTGAAATATTAATGAGGTTTACCTTTTTATGTTTTTAACTTACTTTCTATCCAGTAATTCACTAGCCAAAGAATAGAAATGGAAGTAAAGCATCATTTAGGAGCTACTTAAAATCTTGCTGATTGGAGCTTCACCTACTTTATCCTGACCTTCTCTGTGGGTGAGGAAATATGGCCTCTCTTGCCTTTTATTGCAGGATGGTGAAAGCTGTATTTATAAAAAAATACTTTTATAGAGATAGGAATTTTAAAGTAACTGATTTTGAACCATGCACAAGTTTTAAATAATGCATTGAAAATAATTTTCACACAATTGATATAACAAAGCTCGGTAGTGGCAAGATAAGAAACCACCTTTTTCTGAAATCTCAGTGGAAAGACAAGAATGGAAATGATAGAAAGGCAGGAGGTGGTGGGATCAACAAACTTGAGAGACTTCAACTTGCATGACCTTGATATCCAAAGTCAGTGGCAAAGTCATTGTGCAAAGAGCAAGTGGCTGGTAATAGTGTAAGGAGATGGGCTCAGTGCAAAACAAGAGGAAAACGTGATGGGAAAAGAGGGGCAAGAGTGAGTGAAAACACTAGGCACAGCTGATTTTTATAGGCATCACTGCATGGTTTTCAGCAGCTGGCACAGCATACATGGACAACTGGTTTAATGCCCAGAAAATAGCTGACAAGGTAGGTATGGTAAAAGGTCAGGGGACAAAATAACTAAAGCACATAGCTGGAAATACTGGTCAAGAGGCCCACACCAAGAAGGATGGAAAGAGTGAATACCACAGAATGCCTAGAGAGAGTTATATTGAAAAAGGACTGGGTTTCAGGTGATCCATCAATTGGAATGAATGTGAAAGACCCTTTTCAAATATGGAAAATACTACATCCTTCTGTATCCACTATCCTAAACACTATCCCTGGCCCAAAATGCAGTTGTTAACCTTAGTACATTCTCTTCCAGCTCAGAACCTATCCACGGTCTACTCTGAGTAATTCTACATCCTCAATTTTTCTTAACTGTATCCCCTCTTCTTCATAGCTATTGCCATTGGCATAGTGGTTAACATTACTGAAGTCTGTCAGAGGAACTTACATTTCAACTTTTTTTTTTTTTTTTTTTTGGCCACTTATTGGCTAAGAGAACTTTGGTGAGATAATTCATCCCTCACCTTCAGCTTTTCCATCTGTAATACCTGCTCTTTTGAGCACGTGAATAAGATGATTCAAGTAATGTACCTAGCACTGTGCATGGCACCCAAGAAACGTTAACTATTTCATAAATAATTGGTAGCTATACTATTATTACTTCAGTTTTAGTTTACATCTCCATCTTTCCACTAGTGTACTGCAAAAGTTCATTAACTCGTCTTCCTGCCTCCTGGATGGACTTCCTCTCAAATCCATTTATCATGTGTTTCAAGGTGATGTCTATAAAACACAGGTTTTTTGTCACTTTTCTGTTTAAGAATCTTGTGATGGTTTCCTTATGTCCTTAGGTTAGAATTTGGATTTATTAACCGTGCCAATAAGGTTATTTAAAATCTGTCCTTTGTTCCTTCCCTACAACCTTTCTTACTCTTTATGCTGTTACCAGTTTGGGGTGTGTGTGTACACGTATGTATATGTATTTATATGTATACACACACTCATACGTAAGGTCTCTTGAATTTCAGGTTCAAAACAGGAAGTTATAATGTTTCACTTCTTTCTCTCCTTTCATCTATCTCTATGTCAGTCTACCATTCAATTCTACCGCTGTAGCAAACCCTTTGGGGGTTGTGCCTGATTCAGAAAGACTCCCCTTAACTTACCCGTGGGTGTGGGATGCCAGAGACTTAACTTCACCACCTAACTTGGCATTCTTTGTTCCAGATTATTGGACCAGATGTGGACACTTGACCAAGCTGGATCAAGCAGAATCTTTTTCCTTTCCCGCTCTTACTCACTTGTTCTATTACCTTGAACTATTTCTAAAATAGGTTTTGAGAGCCACTTTCTCAAAGATGATGTAAAATTTCAGGGTGTCAGCAGTGCTATTCTGCCATGTAAACTGAATGAAGGAAAATGGGTCTGTTATAATGGTAAAGATATGCAGAGACAAAGAAATTGTCCTAAAACTCATTTTTGCATTCATTCTAGCTCCCTTGTTGCACGAACAAGCAAGTTTGTGCCTGACCTGGATGCACTGGAGGGAGTGCATGAAATGAAATTCATACGAAATACAAAGGATTATGCTTAGAAAAGGAAAAAAATATTTTTTATAAAACCAAAGTAGAAAAGTGCTGGAGAGAAAATGAGAGAAGACCAAACCACCTGGGAAACAGGAGGTCACACAGGCAACCCACATTGTAGGAAATGGGAAGTACAAAGCAGGAAACTGACTTGGTGAAGGACATGTGGGACTGGAGTAGGAGGAGACAAATGTCCACCTTCTGTTCACCCCCATGGTCTCCTCCAGAGCTCAGGTTCAGTTTTGGGGTGCACTTGGATTCAAATGCTGATGTGTTCACCTTTAGAGAGGACTATACCTGAGAGACCTCTTGAAGCACAGACCTGACTCATGAAGGGAGGGCCTCAGTTCTCAACGTGTGCATTTAACGAAAGACTAAGAATACTTGGGGGAGGTTTCTTAGGAGATGGAAAAATATGGAATTTGTATGAGAAGAGAATGGTCTTTTGCTTTCTTGTATCTTCATCTGTACTTTCATTGTGCTTTGCACTTTACTAAAAAGCTGTGAGAAAGTATTAGTCAATGTTGGCAAATGACCCCAATTATGTGGCACTGCACAAGTTTTATTTCTTGTTCATTGCAGGACAGTACAGATGGGCAGGAAAAAGGGGGAGTGGGCTGGAAGGAGGCCTCTGACCCATGTAGCCACTCAGGGACTCAGGCCCCTTCTTGTGGTGGCAGGCTCTTCTAGGTCCTCCGACCCAGCTCCTCTCCATTCCTTCGGCCAGTGCCCGGAGAAATACAGAAGAGGATTGCATGTACAAGGATTTATTTTCCATGTCTGGAAGTGGTGAATGCTATTTCCTCCCACACATTCCATCGTCAAGAACTCACACACACGACTATACCTAACCTCAACAGAGGCTGAAATTGAACTTCAGTTGTCTGCTCAAGAGGAAAAGGGATAATGGATTCATGAACAATTAGTGAATATTTGCCACTTGTATTGTACCATTTCACCCTTGCAATTACCACTCAAAATTAAAAGGTGCAAATGCTATTGTTCTGATAACATAGTATATACGTGTATGGCAAGTAGGTATATGAAATACATCCCCATTTCCCCCACCTCATGGTAGAAAGTACTCTTTAATTGTGACTTTTTGTTTTACTGAGTCTATATACAAGGATACGAACTTTCTGACTATATTTTAGGCAGCCACTAACCACCAGTAGGAATCTAGTTTTCTTTCCAACTCTACACTGTCTCAACAATGATTAAAATTTACCCAAGACAGCAAGAAAGTCCGGTTCATATTCAGTGATCAGAGAAATGGTTGGACCAGAAAACTGTCAGTATCACCCTTTTGCATTTGGTTAAATTGTAGCTTCTATTTTACCTTTACATAAGTCTCTGAACACCCTTTCCCTACGTGCTGGGGACTACCTACAAATCAGAACTACTTCAAGACCTATAAAGGCTATGGTGGTTTTGAGTCCTCAGGAGCAATAAAGTGTTTTGTTACCTGTATACATTTTCAGTCCGGTTTGGACCTCCACACCAAAGCCTAATGGAATACAGCAGTTTAAATGCCCATGACTCCAGGCAGGGTTCAAATACTAGGTTCTAGAATTTCTCAAGGTTTATCCTGTGCAATTCATGCTATTATTTGTGGTGTGTTTTTAACAACACCTCTATGTGTTACGAGTCTAAAACATTGCTAAGCATAGAGCAGAGGACGCAACTGGGTACTACCATGAACAGCATGAATTAATCCTAACCTAGTGTTAGAAGAAGCCATCCTTCCCCTTCCCACCACAACCAGTAAGTACAAAGCTTTGCTGTTTATTCCCTTTTAGTTTCAAATTCAGAAATAAATTACAGTGGTAGATAAATGGTAAGAAGAATCTTAGGGGTAGACTCCAAGGTAATCAAGTCAATAACATATTCTGAAGTTCCATCCAGAATAACTAGTAGGAGGAAAATGAAATATGAACACATAGATTTCCATCAATTATTCTACATTTGAAAAATTAGTTTCATGAGTTGAGGTATTATTTTTCTGTTTCATTCAAATATGTGTTCATCCATCAGCTGGTTTTATATCAGCATTAGACGATCACCTAGTTTGATCATCACGCACCCAACAGCAACAAGGTAACCACAACTAAAAGAGTTATTACAAGAACAGCAATAATATTTACCATTAAGAAATAATTTCTAGTCTTCTAGCACTTTTCACATTCCAATACACCAAGATCACAGAGGTAGTCAGCATTGTAAGTAAGGGGTTTTCTTCATCAGGTGCTTCCGCAAACTCAAAGTAATATAAAGTTTCTTGACAGTGACTTTTGCCAACTTCAAGTTATTCCAACTCTGATCAACGCACATTACAGAATTGACTTGAAAACAATACACCCGAGCTCCTCTACCTCCATTCCAGATTCTACCAAATCTAACACATGCCTTCTCTCCTACCTGAGGTGCCACTTCTTGGCATCCTAGGAAGAAGGCTCAGAAGACATCACATTTCAACATTAGGAATTCTAGCTCAGAAGCACTGTACAAAAATTTTTAGATACACAAATAAAGCTGATTCTTTCAACTCTAACACAGCAGCAAGAAGTAAAACCAGTTAACTCATACAACGTTACTGTAATTCAAAGCCCCCTTTCTCCATTTTTCTGGCCTGCACATCCCTCTTCCATTGTGGCCCCTTCCCTTTTTGTCATTGCTGTTTCCATACCCAATATTGGTATTATATCTTCTGTTTGAACATATTTTATGTTCCTAATTATAGTGAGGAGTGAGGGTGGAATATTCTTTTATGAGAGGCATTTACTTTTCCCCCACAAGTAATGACTTCACTCCAAGTAGTAATTTTTGTATTATGGGCCTTATATTAAATGATGTATGAGGGATGGCTCCTCTTGGGGAGGATGTCCTGTGATTATAGCCCTCCAAAAAATAAAATTGTTCAAGTAAACACAAAGTTGGGTAAGGTCGTATCCAGAGAAATTATCTGTAGCAGCAAATAGGTGTCATTGGTCAAGACAGGGGCCCAGAGTGCAGAGGAGACCGAAAAGATGACAGCCATGCCCCCCTGCAAGGTTGGTTCCACAGACGAATTCTACCACAAAGTTCTCTAAGTAACCAAACTCAGAACTGTCTGCAGGTAGTTTTTTACCTTAAAGGAAGGGCTTCTCTTAGTTCTTTCACTCCATGTCCTGCTCTTTCCTTCTGTCTCTTATGGCTAAGAGAAAGGACTGGAAAGAGAGGTATCAACCAAAGTAACAACAAAAAGCAAAACACGTTTTTGCCCTTGTTTACCCTCCCCTAGTAGCCTAAAAGAAAACTATGTGCTCCATCATACAATGACCTAAGCTATTGACACACTTTCCTAAAATAAATCAATGAGCCTATAGACCAACTCACTGAAGTATTTGTTGGATTCTAATAAATACCTTGGGGTTTGGGGGGTAGATTCCCATGATTCATTGCTTACGTACAACACCCAGTACTCATCTGGGGGAAAAAAATGGAAACTTTTCTAAATGATATAAAGTAATCTTTCTTGAATAAAATAAATTGTACCCAATTCACCTGTTGCTTAAATAAGGATTTAATGTGTTCTTTTTAAAGCTGTATACAATTTACCTAGCATATATTATACATGGCTTTGGATTGGAAGTTTCTCAACCATTTGTAGACAAGGCAAGGCATGGTATGAAACTATGACAAAGCAGACTGAAAGGGCTGCTATGTGCACGTGGTTGTGTATGTATGTTCATGCATGAGTGCAAGAGAAAGAGCAAGACAGGCATAGAGCTAAAGCTGGAGTTAGCAAGAAAGCACAAATAAAGACACTTGAAGAAAACAAGAGCAGCAGTTCTTGGAAAAACATTTACGATTTAAAGGACTCACATTGTGGCAAAAACACTCCTTTCTTCATTAAAACAAAGTGAAATTCAATGAGAGACATGGCCCCATAGAGCGAAGCAAGACCCAAACCAGAACATCAATGTATCAACAAGTATGTTGGTAAGGTGGAGGTGTCCTTGGACCATAGAGAGAAGACCTGGAAGGAATGAGAAGGCACAGCTTTCCCAAGGAATGACGTGATACTCAAACCCAAGCCATTCTTTCTTTCATTACCTTGGGTATGCGATTTAGTCACCCACATGTGGAAGATCAAATGCTATTTCATTCGTGTGAGTGAATGGGCAAGAGTTAAAAAGATTTGCTCATTAAATAGTCCAATCAGCATGCTGTATCAGTTATTATAGGTGTATTAAGCCTTCCTTTGCCATTTCAGGGTGATTCCTCTTCTGCATTAAAAAGATGTCAATAATTCTCCCCCACATCTCTCTGAAGGCAGAGAACATACTTTATAGTTTTCTCTAACTGTTGCAATGTTCAAAATGGTGTGAAAATTTCTTAAATAAGCCAGTTCCTTTGATTAAATCAGGATATACCTCTAGTTGCTAAATCAAGTATTCTCTAAAAAGGGACTTGTAGGTAATAACATTTAAAGAAGTATTTATTTTTAGTACAGTTCAAGTTTATTACACAATTCATTAAAATAAGACAATATTTATAGAGTGAGGCAGGCAAATCCTTTCCCAGTGAAAGCAGAAAATACTACAGTGCAGTAATAATGAAAGCTACAATTAAGTGTCCTACTAACTAGGATGCAGGCACTTTGCCAAACACTTTATTACACATCAATTCAGTGAACCCTTATGACAATGAATGAGGTGAAGACTCTTTGATCCTTTCTTTTCCAAAGGAGGACACAGAGCCAGAGCTTAAGTGACTCGCCCAAGATCTCACAGGTGCTTCATGACAAACAAAGCCAAAGTTGGCCTGATTCCAAAGCCAATGGTTTCAAACATTATTTGTCAGGAATCCATGTTATTTTTCCTTCTCATTGAAGCTTCACAGAGTTAAAGAGTAATTGCTACCATATGCTAATTTCATGCACAGTAATTTGAAACGGATATAAAAAAATCATGATAATGCTGCTATTTTACACTTCTACCTTTCAAAGCCGTTCAGAGTATTCATAACTTCATGTTTATACAGCTTTAGCCAAGTCAAAAAGGTGCCTCATTTAACCATGAATTTGCAACTTATGCAAAAATCCTACATGCTCCAAGGGGGGGGGGGAGGGGATGCAATGGTTGAGAAAAAAATGCAATAGCTAGAACACAAATATTCCATTTTCCATAGAACTGCCACATTTCTTGTGTACATTTCTCCAGCAGCTGTTGTTTACGAAGGTGCTACTGGTCACACTGAAAATGTGGCAGTTCTGTCCTATTAACAAATATTTTTACCTGAATAATTCCTGCTGTTCTTTTGAAACTGAAATTAATTCATATTGCTTTCCCTCGTTTCCCCCAAAACTTACCAGTTTTTTTTTTTTTAAAGCAGAGAACAACTGTGTGTGCTGGTGCTGAACCAAGCACATTTCTAAAGAGCGATTTTATTTTTCTAGCACAAGCTATACCAAGAAATGGGATAATGGTACTGAATATACAATCAATACATATTCAAATGGAATCAGTTTATTTTGCTTTTAAAAATGTATCCCCTCAAGATGGGCTGAGTTGTGATATTCACCATCTATTGCTAATGGTATCAAATCATTAATGACTGGCTTCATGCTTCCTCTGAACAAGAGTTTCATATAACTCAGACTAGAATGGCCACACTGATTTAATCACCCATTCTCGGCCCCAAGAGAGGATGCTTGCTTATACGCATACTGGTGTACAAGAGCAGTAAGGAGCAAGACATCGGAAGTAGTGTGCTCTGGGTTCAGATCTCAGTCCAGTCCTTTTCCAGGTGAAGCTTAAACTCACTACCAAGCTTATGCATTCTCAATAGAAGTGGGAGAATATTAACCATTTCAGAGGCAGAGTCATTGCACTGTCCTACATCCAGAGCTGCATAGAGGTCATAGTTTGTATCAATGGGGACTTTGTAGATTTGTACAGTGAGCAACCAGAACATACAAAGCCTGCTGAGGGGTTGTGGGGATTCAAACCATTATGTGTCTAAAATAGCCTAGCCCCTAGTATGTATTAAGTTCCCAGGGAATGCTAGCTTTTTATTATTTTTTAACTTGGTGTGTATGATCTATTGCTTCTAGTTACACATTCTAATATTTAAAAGACTTAAGTACTATGGTCCATGTTTCATCTGATTCCCCTATCAAGGGGATTTTTTTAAGTTTTTTGAGTTAAGTACTCTTTCTATCTTTTTAGATAAACTGTCTTTGCAAATTTCATTTCTCTTACCATGATTTATCAGGTCTCTGAAGAGGTCTGAAGAATTCAAGATGCCCTCAAAGGCACTATGTAAAAATTCCCCCTAAACCTCAATATACTAATGCATTTGGAGAAGTGAGTTTGGAGCCAGACTGGGTCAAATCCAGCTCTATTTTTAGCTCTTTCATTTCTCCAAGTTCATCTGTTAAGCCTCAGTTTTCTCATTTGTACATTGGGGAGAATAATTCTTACCACAGAACGTTATTGGGGCTGCTGAGGAAGACAATGCATAGTGAAGTGTTTAGCAAAAGCCTGGCTCATGGGTGATACTGAACCAATCACCACTACATTATTACTAGCTGCTAGTCTGTATCTCTCAGCCACTGGCAGAGGGATATTAGATCCAGAAGCCTCTTAAACTTCAAGTCATGCCACAGGAATGTTGCCCCATGAACTCAGCAGGGTTCAGAATTCTTAGAAAGATAATCAGCAGGGCATTGTTCTAGTTCTATCTTTGTTATTGTGGAGACCTGCTCAGCATACTGATTCTATAAACCTTAGCAGCTTCATCTGTAAAACATGGCGATTAGATTCAGGGATGTCGAAAGAGGTCTCTTGAAGTACAGGCTTCTCTGATTTAAATACAAGGTAAAATAGGCTTAACTTTTGTTAGGATTTTTCTCTTTTTAGTTACCTCTTTTAGAGTTTGGATGCTACACATGTAGCCATCCCTGCTCAATGTTCACAGCACATTTTGTTGATGGGTCTAGCTATTCTTTTTACTGAGCTTGGAAGAGACTTCAGAATCCTACTCAACACAGTATACCAATGTGTTGAGCCACTATCAACCCTTTGGCTTTTGATTTGAAGAACTTCACATATTTGCAATCTTAAGTACTTAGAACTGTCTTTTGTAGTAGCCCCGTATTTTTTTCTTGTCACTACACTTAATTTTTTGTAACTTGCTAACCATTGAATGGATTCTCAGTTTGGGCAAATTTACATGTAAGATACCTAATTCTTTTAAAAAAATAAAATTTTCAGCCCTTCTCTATTCCTCCCGCTGTGTGTTTCTAAGCAATGTGGAGAGGGGGGTAAGCCACTGAATAGGCAACTGTAGCTGTAGTGTTCGAAGCACAATGGCACTTGGAAAATCAGGGGCTAGGTAGATGGGTGGAAAAGACATGCAACTAATTCTGGAAATTAAATAATTGTTTCTAGAAAAGGCCATGGGCAAGAATGTTCTAACGTAGGGAGGGGTGCACCCAAAACCTGATGGAGAGACAGATACTATAGCCTGGTTGGGAAAGGTTAGATCATTCAGAACAGCCAAGCATACCATAGAGTGGACTGGGAATATGGGAGACACAAAATGAGAAGGTGATCAGAAGGCATGATGTTTTTAAAAAAAAAAAAAAAAAGAAAGAAAAAGAAATTCACTACTTTGATTCAAGAGAGAACTTTAAAGGTAAAGACATAAACAAAAAACACCCCCCCACCACCACCCTGGGCTGGGGGACAGTAATGGTAAAAGGAATATTAGGGAAAATAGCTCTTTATGTCAAATTATTTCATATAAATAAAGTCTCATATAATGAGAAAAAGGGCAGAGGAGAAATTCCCCTCTATAGCATTTGGAGTTAGGTTTATTGTCCTGTCCACAATAAAGGCAAATACCAGAGCACTTGTACCCTAAATGTGACAGCAATTAATATACTTAGAGCTTCTCAAGATTTATTTTTCGGTGTTACATAACCCAAATCATAACATCTTGGAATGGTGCTTATGCCAACAGATTATAGGCACATAGCATTAAAGAATGAGAATTCCACTTGGTTGATTCAAATTTATCTATGGATATGCCCAAATATGCCAGGCACTGTGGTAAATGATGGAAATAAGGCCATGAACGAATTAAAATGCCTTCAAAGGGCTTCTCATCTAGCCTATAGACATTCATCAACTGTTGAGACAAGCACTTACAAGGAAAAGTTATGTATAGAAAGAGGATCATATGAAAGGACACTTTAAAAAGCAGGACTCAGGGAGGCTGTAGAAGTTTAACACATTCTGAGTCCTAAAAGGCGAAGAAGAAAAATAAGGGGACAGAGCCCCAGGTTTCTCAAGTGGTAAGACACGGGGCACCCTGTGGGGGCATTTTTGTTTGCTTTAACTAGTGGGGAGGGGATGCTCCTAGCACCTAACCTAGAGCCCAGAATTGATAAATATCCTGGGATGTATAGGTCAGCTTCCTCTAACTGAGAATTATCTGGCCCAAGTGTCAGTAGTATCAAGGTGAGAAGCTGAGCTAGAGTGAACAGCATCTCTGCCTCAGGCCTCACAGCGGCAAGAACCAGGCAAAGGTGCAAACTGAAGGAAGGTCAGGGGCTGCACTGAGGCAGGAGCATGAGCTGAGGTCCCAATATGGCAAGGACCACATCATGTCTCACAGGTACAGAGTTTGGGTCGTTGTTTTGCCTAAGGCAGTGATGAGCCTCCTGAGGTATTTAAGCAGGACAGCCACAGGCTGATTCTCTTAAAATTTACTGGCATGTGAGTGAGATGTAAGAAAAAAAGGTGAAAAGTGAGGTAAGAACCCAGAGAGGCATCAAGAGGAGACTGGGATGCTAAATATTAGCAAGGCCTCGGCATTAATGCAAACATTTGTAATCACAGAGCAATTCATCATTTTAGCTTAGGAAGTTTTATCCACCTTCTTTCAGAACAATACCGCCTAATCTTTGCCCCATCTGTTTTCCTATTTCTGTTGATTTGTCTCAACATTTATGGAGTACTTTCATGTAAAGAAAGGGGAGGGTCACCATTTTGGATACAGATGAGGAAGTCAGCTCCTGATGGTACAGTATGAACATGCTAAGCATTAAAAGGTTAAGATAAAAGATGTGGTAAGAAATGACAGGAGATTATATTGTACTCTTCCATAGATGATTAAGAGAAGCAATTAAACTACTCTTGCTCTGTGTATTTCAAGAGTCATCTCAAGTTTTAACCTTATTTTACTTTGGCTTTCCTATCTCAGCTGGCTCTGATATGAGTAGGTGGATGGGGAATTTGTGTGTTTAATTGGTTTTCTTTTTTCCTCCCTCCTCCAGAAACACAGGTATTCCTCAAAAACCAGTCACAGATAATCAAATCTAGATAGCAACTTCCCAAATTCTAACCCTTTAATACACCTCTCATGATCATTGCCAGTTCACTTATCACCTGAATTCTTAATATTTTTCTGTAAATACATTTTTTAATCACTGTTCTAGATAGAAAATCCATTTAACTAGACATAAATACAAGTTAGATTAAAAAACACAATTTAAGGGACTCAACACAATGTGGGGAAATTCAAGCTAACTATTCTTGTCAGATAAAGAGACCAACAGGAAGCTGCTGCATTAAAAAAAAATCAAATTCACAGATTTTAGAGAAGTATTCACGTCTATCATCAAACAGAAGCTTCCCTAATGGCCAAGAGTCGGCAATCTGGCCTGGCAATTGTTTTTGTACAAATGGTGAGCTAAGAATGATTTTTATGTTTAAATGGCTAGGGAAAAAATCCGAGTAAGATTAGTATTAAATGACATATAAAAATTACATGAAACTCTAGTCTCAGTGTTTATAAAAAAAAAAAAAAAGGTTTATTTGGAGTCACAGCTATCATTTATTGTGCTGTATCATACTATCTACAGCTGGGTTCTTTTTAAAATGGCTGAGCTGAAGAGCAGTTACAGAGACTGTATGGCCTGCAAAGCTTAAGGTATTTACTATCTAGTTTTTTTTAAATAAAAAGTTCGTTCCCTCTCCTGTGTGATCCACATCAGGCACTCTACCTAAAATTACTGTGTACCACCTGTGGTATATATAGCTCTAACACTGGAAAATTCTGTCCTGTGAATGAACATTGCTTAAGACTGGGGTTTTGCATGCCACACAAAAAGCAATAAAGCTCCAGAGAAGTAGGTATCCCTTTGGTAAATGACAACATCAAAAGCAAGAGTAGATAAATATTACACAATAATATACAGAACGCATCCAAATTTCTGGCTTTTAGATGCAGACTGACTGGAAAAATGAATAGAAATAAGTTTGGTGACTGTTCCTGTTTGTGTACAAACAGGCTATTTATCTACTTGTGAGAATGATGATGGGTTTTTTCCTCCTTATAAACAGTGAAATCCATTCTGATGAACACAGTGATAACACGGTAAAGTCTCAACTTCTATACTTAGTTTCACTTAATGCACTTACCACAGCTAATGAGAGCTATTCGTGCACACCTTGAAATTTAAAAAAATGTCCTAATTCTCCAAAGTGTGGGGAATGAAAAAAATGATTAGCAAGCTCTGTCTACACCAACAAGGCTACCACCACCAACTCATTTAAAGCACAACATACTAAGTAAGCAAAGCAATGACAGACTGAATAAGTGCATCATGATAACTTCTCTGAAGAAAACAACACTGTGCTGTTATATAAAAGCAGTCAGGGGCACAATATGCCGCTAATTTATCAAAGCTAAGTACAAAAAATAAAGCTGAGTCACCTTAGACCTGCGGAAAGTGATACTCCTCTGTTGAGTGGAGACCTCCGAATCTCGGGCATGCTGTGCAAAAGAATCACCACCTTTTATAGCTTTTAAAAGCCTGATTCCCAGGCCCCGCCCCCAATTAACCAGCACCAGGGTTTAGTAAAGATGCTCAGATGATGCCAATCGGCAGCCACAGCTGGGCACCATTGCTAGCCAACGATCCTACTGTGGGCCCCGCTGCTTGCAAGATGTTAAATGGGCTCACTTGGGATGAGAAATTGAGTTGATCAGGTGCACATGAGGTGGAATGAACAAAAGGAATTCTAGGAGGATATCACTTGAGAAGGCTGATGGGTTTGCAGATCTCTGAGAATACTAAAATTTTAACTTGAGGTTTATAGTGCCTGTCTAAAAATCTTAAGTTAATGGAATGTAAAAAGTTCATCCAACTAATTAGTCTGTTCTGTTTCCATGACTTAAGTTATTTTTAAAAGTTAAAAGGAATGATTATGCCAGGTTCCTTGAATTCCTCCTTAAGCTAAATCTTTGGGGGAACAGGAACTGGGAGTAAAGGATATTCCCATAAGTGACAAGCTGTCACACATGGCGATGATAGCAGTGCTGCCCTAGTCAGTACACTTTGAGATATAAATCAAACAAAAGGCATTGAAGGCTATCTGCATATTGGTTTTGGTGCTGAGTACAGAATCATCTGAGCTATATTTCTTCCACCATCATCCCCAGATCCCTTCACCCTGACTCGTGCTTAATAACCCTTGCATTAATCAGCATGGGTTTTGCCCAGAAGCTTCTTAAAAGGCAGATGACAGGGGGAGGAGCATCAGTTGTTAGCATATGACAGTTACCCAGTTCTCCAGCAACAATTCCTCAGTTTACCCATTGAGACTAATCCTTAGGAGATTAATTTTTGAGTCCTCTGAATCAAGCCCAATTTTTGCTTCTAGGAATCCAGTCTGTCTTCCAGGAAAATTATGCAAGTATTTAAAATTCTCTTAAAAACTGAGAACAAACTGAGGGTTGATGGGGGTGGGAGGGAGGGGAGGGTGTGTGATGGGTATTGAGGAAGGCACCTGTTGGGATGAGCACTGGGTGTTGTATGGAAACGAATTTGACAATAAATTTCATATTTAAAAAAATAAAAATTCATTTATTAAAACTTCTAATTTCATAGAGCAAATGTCAAATAAAATTTGGCAGAGGGATTTTTTTAGCATGAAAAGTCTCATTATTCTCACTTTTTCTGCACCCCATCAAACACCTTTGGCCAATGCCTCTCTTAACCAACGGGGACAAGATTTCTCACACTTTGGAGACTTAGTAGGGCATTTTCTGGCAGTGGAATGGTATGAATTAATATTCCTGGAGGCTATGATTTTGCATATATGGAGCACCATCTACACAAAATGCCAGGCACACTATCCTGACAGCTCATCACAAACCCATGAGTTAGACAATATTATCCATGAGTTAGACAATATTATCCCTAATTACAGATGAAAGAGCTGAGCCTCACAAAGGCTATGTAAAATGCCTCATATAATCAGTGGTCATTCTATGATTCATACCCAGGCTGCCTGACTGTAAAATATGGGCTCCCAGTCTCTATACTGCCAACTGGATACATGCAGGGCAACCAAGCAGCACTTCTGGGTACCAATGGAAGATCTCACAATAGCATCATTCCCAGCACAAATGGCTCTGTCATACTAGAGGCTATCTGCCACAATGCTATGGTATAATGATGCCATTGTAGAAGAAAACCCAAGGTCATTTGACAAACTCTCAGCAGTTCACCATTTTCTTTGTTAACCTATTGATCTTTTTCTTGGGGAGGAAGCATGTGACTAGATAGCAGGTATTCCTACCATATCCCAAACCGGTTATGGATAAATACAATTGTTTCTACCAGAAACACACAAACAAATTGGATAAGCTTTTGAGGAATATACTTTAAAAATCATGGGTACATAATTAATTGCTTGCAACTCAGGAAATGTGGTTTAAGTGATGCTGACAATGAAGTTCTGCCTTCAGTAATATTCCCCATGGGAGTAATTCTCATATATTGGTCTAGGCACTGGTTGTGTCCAGTCACTAAGATGCTTATTAAAAATGCAGATTCCTAAGGTTCACCCAAACTGAATCAGACTATCCAGGGGTGATGATCTGGAAACTGTGTTTCCAACAAAGCCCAAGTGATGGTAGTATATAGCCAGAATTAGGAACTAATTCACTAAGTTAGAGTGAATAGCGACAATTGCCTCGCACCAATCCATTTGACTTTTTAATAAATATTTACTGAGCGAATACTGCCTGCCAAGCACTGTGGAACTTGGAGAACAGGCTGTGAACAGGGCAGATGAGGTTCATCATATGGAGTTTACGATCCAGTGATGGGCAACAGCAGTAAGCAAGTAGATATATGCATGAATGAGATAATTTCAGGTGTGGCATTACAGGCTGGTAAAACGGGAAAGAATATGGTGGTGAATCAAGGAGGTAGATGATTAGATAGAAAATAAAGGCAGAGAGTGAAGAAAGAGGCATCCCACTTTCCCAAATGGTACTAGAAAAATAGCCCAGACATTAACCATGCAGGCAGTTTCAAATTTCATATCCCCAGTAGTTAGAAATTAGGACAGATCAGTCATTGCTTATCACATACCTGAGGCAAGGACAATGTCTTGGGGACAGATGGTTTGACACTAGGCCTGAAGTGCCTCAGCCTATAATCTTTCCTCTGGCTGTGGGGCTCCACCCCTGTAATCTCCCCAGAGACCTCCCCGGAAACCCCTAGTTTTTCCATCCACCAGGAACCACTACCTCTCTGCCTAGATGTGGGGGACTTAGGGTTTGAACCAAGTTCTGTTTGATTGCAATGACCATGCTCTTTCTAAAAACTGTAAGATGAAATAGAGGATTAATATTTGGTGGGGGTTATTGGTGGTTGGGCAGCACAAGAGGATTGAAGAAATGGGATACAACAGAAAACTCTTGGCCCATGTCCTCCTCAGCTCCATGGTCATTCACACTATTCACTTTAAACTGATCTTCACCAGGTAAAATGTCTGCTGATGGAAGACACAGTGTGACTTCCTCAGGCCTCCACTTCCATGTCTGGCTCTGTTTACTTCCTTCTCTTGAACCTTTCCAGAAAAAAAAAAAGAAGGAAATGTTCTTAGTTGTTCTAGTTCTTAGTTTTTCCACCTATAAGTGAAGTTGTAGTGAAAGCATATCTGTAGTCAGAGGACTAATAATTCTTATAAATTTTGCAGTTGAAAAGAGGAGAGATGATACCATAGGTAGATGAAGGTAGGGGAGAATATAAATCACAAGGGCATGAGATTGAATGGCTATGGAATAAATAACTTTTTCCAGTGGATCCCAGTGTGTAGGACACTGGCCACTCATGAAAAGATAATAGGTGTGATAAAGTGTCCAATAGCTTTGAGTCTCTATAACATTCCCACTGGAAATAACTTGTTTCCAATTTTCCATCAACCTTTCTGAGTACATTAAGAAGACTCGGTTTGTTGCTAGCATATATATATATATATATATATATATATATATATAACTTAAACATTGTATCTATACATAAAATTCTACTTGTTATTCTGGTGTTCCATTCTGAATAGTGATAAAATGTTTTCATTTCAAGTATATTTAAGTTAAAAGGGAGAAATGAATTTAAATAAAGATCAAGCAAATAAATTATAGGTGGTATAGATGTGGCTAAAATGGTGATGGAAAATGGCTGAAGTTTGGTAAATGCTATCTAGCACAATCTCCTTTCTTTACAGGTAAAAAACCCTTAGGTCCAGAGAACTGAACTAAGTCACAGCCACACAACCAAGATATCAACTGACAATTTAGTACAGATTTGCTAGTAAGTCTTTCCCAAATAAGTACAGTACAGTATCTGTCAGAATTCAAAAACTTTCTAGCAAATCTGTTCTGTATACCAACTCAGGAAAAACAGAGAAAGAATAGGTGTAAACCCTCCATCTGTTCTTTCTAGTTGTGGGCCAATAAAAAGTCACCAGATGTATCTAGGGGTGCCTGGGTAGCTCAGCCGGTTAAGCATCCAACTTCAGCTCAGGTTATGATCTCGTGGTTCATGGGTTCAAGCCCAGTGTTGGGCTCTATGCTGACAGCTTGGAGCCTGGAGCCTGCTTTTGATTCTGTCTCATTCTCTCTCTGCCCCTCCCATGTTCGCTGTCTCTCTCTCTTAAAAAATAAATAAAATAAATAAATAAACTTAAAAAATATTTTAAAAAAGTCATCAGACTTATCTAAGCTTTATTTTCCTCATTTGTTGAAAACAAAGAAACCAACCAACAATGCCAATACAAGCATAACAACACTTACCTTGGAAAGCTGTAAAAATTAAGGCATGTGACAATGTAAGGGCCTGGCACACAGAAAGTGACCATATAATGCAACATTCAGTTCTTTCCTCCTGCCCCTCAAAATATGTTTTGAGATTTGAATGTCTGGAAAGCATGTATTCCTTCCTAATTTCCACTTCTCTCATGCCAAGATGATTTTTTCCATTCAAATAAGAGGTGGGGTTCCCAGGTTCATGGGCCAAGAATTGTGTTACACCTGAGGGACACTTTTTACAGAAAGAAAATTAGTAAATTATTTAGTAAAAAGAAAAAAAAAACTGAGAGTTTTTTGTTTGTTTGTTTTTGCTTTTTCTTTTTTTGAGAGAGAGAGAGCTTAAATTGGGGAGAGGGGCAGAGGGCAGAGGAAGAGAGAGAGAATCTTAAGCAGGCTCCCTGCTGACTCTGGGCTTGATCCCATGATCCTGGGGTCATGACCTGAACCAAAATCAAGAGTTAGATGCTCAACCTGAGCCCACCCAGGTGCCCCCACTGAGAGATTTTAAAAAGAGCACATGAATAGGTAAGAACTGAGTTAAGCACTTTTCTCTTTCTGAAGACCGATAGAATTTAATTAGAACAGGACCCACTTCTCCAAATATGCTAACCCTCTGCTGGAGACCAGTGAAGAAACTGGGTGGGGGGGTGGTGGAGATCATTTAAAACATCCCGTTTTCTTCTTTAAAAGATCTATAGAGGGGCACCCGGGTGGTTCAGTTGATTGGGCATCTGACTCTTGATTTCAGCTCAGGTCATGATCTCATGTTTCATGAGACTGAGCCCCACATCAGGTTCTGTGCTGACAGCTCAGAGCCCACTTGGGATTCTGTGTTTTCCCCTCTCTCTGTCCTTCTTTCACTCATACTCGCATGCTCTCTCTCAAAATAAATAAATAAACTTAAAAAAAAAGATCTACAGAGATAATTAAATAAATGCAGTGGTCATCTCAACTTTCTTTGTCATTGCCTGTGTGGATGTTTGTGGGGACCATGAAAATGTGCCCCTCACATCTCCTGCTGTGGGAACAGAGGTGACGAGAGCCACAGTTGCTGTCCCATTGGGATCCACCATTGTATCTGTGCTGAGGCCAGGCTTCCCACAGCCTGCTCCTAGTCACTGACTAAACACAGTGGAGAAACTAACTTGAGTCCATTTCTGCAGGATGCAAGTAAGCTCTGATAGGCAACTTTGGCCTGTGGACTCTTCACTGTCCTGGTTGACACTCTTCTAGAATATGCTGCTGTCCGGGGCTCTTCTTCCCAATCCTGGTTCCTTCCCACACTCCTGCCACTGGTGTCAGACTCATATTGCCATCTGAAGGCTCTCCCCACTTCTACACCTGTGCTTCAGCCTTCACAGGTGTCCCCCTACCCCTCCCCCCACCACCAAATTTCTTGCATATCTAATCCTGTCTTAGTGTCTGCTTCTCAGAGGACCCAAAATACACAACATTGTTCCAAAAGTTTAACTACTGCCAAACAGATAACTCTGCCCACGCTTTAAAATGAGTAACTAGCTGGGGATTCAGACATGTCCCATTGGTTACAATAGAAAGGGAAAAAATGTTCTGTTAGCATTTTGTGTAAACTTATGACCACATTTAATCACCCAAAGTGTACCTTCACTGACTACCAGATGTGTCATTAACCATTTCTGAAAAAAGTGAAATAAAATCACCCAGCATGAGAATGCTGTGGAATAAGTCAATACTAACAGATGGTGTTTATTTTGTCACTGCTTGTGTTAAAAAAATTACCACCTAGTTCCATCAAATCCATTTCTTTAAGGTGGAAGCTTTATGTAAAAACTGCTACAGAAAATGCAATATTTTATCAGCTGTCATTGAGTTCCTTAAAATATGAGCACTTGTTTTCATGGTTTTCAGTTTTCTAGGACATGGTGCAATACGCAGGAGATGGGTTTGTATAAATCTGACACGATGGAGTATTTTGCCAGCAGCTCTGTCTTGCAACATGCAATCTGTTTTGTTTTTCAAACAAAGTTGGGACATGAGTCAGTTGGAACACAAGTGTTTCCAGGATCAAGATAGAAATTCCTCAATTAAACAACCTTCTGCAGTGTGATATAGTCTACATAACCAACAAAAGGGGACCATTTAAATACATTATCCCATGCTCATTTTAGACAGAGTCACAAGGAGAATCATGAAAAATGAGGAGTTAGAAGACTATGTAACAACAAGGAAAGTTCACAACCCATCAAGTGAAAAAAATCATCATACAATAAGTAAAATATGATGCCATTTTTCTTTCAAAATACATACACTGAGAAGTAGTCCAACAGGGTGGCTAGGAGAGGTAATACTGAGCCAGGCTGTGTGAGTGTAAATCCGGGCTCTGCCCCTCTCTCTCGCTACCTTTATAACCTTGCTGAAGTCACTTGACCTGTCTCTATCCCAGGTTCTCCACGCATCAAGGGTGATAATAAGAGTGTCCATATTTCATGGGACTCTTTAGAAGATTAAATGTAAAATTTTTTAAAGTGCCCAGCACAGCATGTCATACAAATATTATTGTTATTATTTTAATTTTTACTACATATAATTGTAGTAAAATATATAATTGAGAAAGTCTTGGAAGCATATCTCACAATGTTGATAGTGACTCTTGCTAAACAATAAGATTGCAGATGATTTTCAAGTGTTTTTTTTTTTTTTTTTTTTTTTTGTCTTGGCTTATTTGTTTAATCTAATGTTTTGTCACACATCCCAAGATATACCATTTGGAAAGGAAAGGAGAGAAAGGGAGAAGAAGGAGGAAAATTCTCACATGTTTTTGCCCTACCAAATTCTGCTATTATAAAAAGTGTGTAATTGGCTAAAGTGGTTTATTTTTTTTTTTAAGTCTTAAACTCAAAGTACCTTGATCATTTAGAATTTCTCTTTAAATACCTTAACTGAAACTTCGGTGAACTCTCAACCTCAGTGCTAGCACACTTAGTGAACAAAATCACATATCAGTCAATGCGATGATGGAACAAAATGAAAACACTAGGTAAACAGAGAGAGTGTGTTTCCCTGATAATAAGTTGGAGGATCAGTGTACTCCCTTGCCGATGCTTCCATTTCACCCTTCCCCACTTTATAATGGCAGCTGAGCCTTGTCATTTTCTTTCAGAAAACAGTGGTCTCTGTAGCCTTTCTGCATATGTACTGACAATTATACTGAATGAACATATTGGTTATATATGCTTATATGCTCTAAATAAGTAAATACAATTAAATGTTACATACGTGCCATTTGATTTAAAACAGCAGACTTAAAGAAATCAAACTTTGTTTCTTGATACCCTGTAGTACACCTGAGTCAATTGGCTCTGAGGTTAGCAGAGAACACATCACTAAAGCTCAATAGCAAAGTAGCAAATGAAAAAATTAAAGTTGAGATACCACTACCGCCATGCTCTAGGTATCCTTTTTGTTACATGTGTCTGACGACATGTTCTAAGACATTTGACAACAGATTTTTCAACAAGTAGGAATCTGGTGATGAGACTGGGAGTGTTCTAGAATCTGGCTTTGTCTCTTTCCCCCAGAATTTCAACAGGTCTTTGGCAAATGGGAAGTGGGGCTTCTAAGCTGAGAGACCTCTCATGTACCAACAGGCCTTAAGCTTCACTTGTTAAGGTTTAATATCTAAGTTAATGTCTAATATCTTTAATATCTAATATCTTTAATATATAATGCACCAGTTCCTTTTAATGGCTCCAGAGTTCCAGCAAAGTTAAGTGATGGACAAATTGTACTTTTTTCTTAATCTTAATAGTTAGGTTGTCCTTCAAGAAAATTCCAGAACACATCTCTGAACATCACCTCATTCCATGAGATTGGCCCTTGTGATACTGAATGAAGTTACCATAGAAACTCATCAAGTCCCACTTATGCCAAGACTTGCCTCCCTTTTCTACTCTGTAAACATGTTTCCATTTTTAAAGCCCTCGCTCAATCAAAGTGACTGCTGTGCAGAACTACCTGGAGAAAATAGGCCCTCCACATAAACATGCAGCAACCTTTGGGCTATGATGCCTGAGAGGAAATAAATCTTAACAAATGTGCTACAGCTCCTTTAAACACTTAAGTCATAAAGACATGCATCATTATTCACCCAAGATAGCAGACTTTTCCATCTCTAATCTAAAACATTAAGGATAAGAAAAGTCAGAGGCTCTACATAAAACCTGTTTTTTTGGCTATTAAAGCATGAAGTTGCATTGCTTAGGCATTTAATAAGGAGTTGCCCTACACTTCTCACATGAATATACTCAATGTGTCCTTATAAAGATGTCGTTTGTCATGGGATGGATAAGTGGACTGTGGCAAATAGTAGTAAGTGATCAATAAATTCCAAGTCTTATTATGAGTCAGGAACTATTCTAAATGCTTTAATGCATTATCTTGTTTAATCTTTACATCAATTGTATGAGAAAAATAGATTTATTATTCCCATTTTATAGATGAGGAAATTTGATGCTAAAAGGTGGTAAGTGACTTGCTCAAGGTAATACTACTACTGATGGCCATGCTAGATTAGAACTCAGGTTATCGCATTCCACCAGCTGATATTATCTGGTTCTACAAGTGGGTTAACCAATCATTAACACTCTGTTGAAAATCCTAATGGGTGCTCTTATCCAGCTGTTGTGTTCCATTCCCTCTATAACCCTTAGCCATTTTTAGAAAGGCAAATGTACCCTGTAGTTAGCAACATGGACACAGCTTTTTCGTTTTTTGATCACCTATCACAGACTACTGTGTACCTATCTGTCATGAATTACCTCAACTATATGTTGTTTAGATGATGTTTAGAATTAAAACGTTTTGAAGATTTCAATTTAAAAAGGCTTTTGTGTTTTCACAATACTTTTGTAAGCTCTGGGACCAGGTAGAAGCTCATAAGTAGAAGGTAGGAACGAAAATTCTCTGAAAAAGAATTACCAACGTATCAATGAACTGGCAGTACCAACCACTGACATATTGAAAATGCATTTCCTCCCAACAGTACTTAAAATATCATCTCAGGGATTCCCTAGGAAAAAGAAAATTAGAGAGGGGAAAAAAGAGTGAGAGGGAGAGAATATTGCTTGCTTGATTGATTCAAGGTGGAATGTAAAAACCCAGACTTACATGTACTTGAGCTATGAAAACAGAAGAACAGACTTTATGTTGGCATTGCAGATTTGGGGTATGTGGACACAAAAAGAAGAGATAACTTTTTATCTTCACAGATGGCTTCATTTTTTTTTCTCATTAAACCATACATTTGAGTCACTTTAAAAAAAATACAATTATATTCCACAGTACAAACATTCCACAATTCCCTTTTAAAGTTGGTTTTGGAAACTGCAAAGTTGGACACTAATGAAAGGGAAGGTGTAACTATCGATGACCAGCAAATCCACCTGAGGTTTCCATGAGTTTTGTTTTAAAATATGAGCCCAGGATAGAAACCACCAAGATAGCGCTGAGTACTAGTTGAGAAATAATGATACAGATTTCATAAGATCTGATTTGGGTTGCAATTTGACCTCTCTACTCACAAACCATGTATTCCTGAGCCAAAGTCTCCTGTCTACATATCCCAGTTTATCTCATCCATACAATGGTGATATTAATGAAATCTGGACATTTATTAACAGAACTTTCATGAATTAACTGAGATAATGTATGTGAGGGTGGTTCAGTATAACAGGTGTTCAATTAAGATGCGTCTTCTTATGACAGTTACAATAACTATTACTAATCTTATGATCAGTGGGAAAAGGACTTTCGGTGATCAAAAGAAATAATCCAATTTTCCTACAACAGCACATAGCACGCTTTATTCTTACAATGAAATATTTTAACTAAATTCTTCCATTGGTTCCCACCTTGCAAGAGAAGAATAGACAAGAGTATTTGTGTTGAGGAATGTTTTCTTAAATATTACTCAAGCTCTGACAGTACAAGATTTCTTCATTTGTTGAAGACTCATTCTCTCACCTTCGCCATTTATACTATGAGTGAAATGTCAGTGTGTGCCATTATTCTTGATAATTCTTGATGCAATTTTGATGCTGAATGTACAGGGAATGAGCTAGGAGTTTTCTGAATGCAAAAGCTTTCTATTCTGTGCCAATACCTAGCTGATGGCTCTGCATGTGCATACCCACACGAGACTCAACAGCCAGGTAGCTCATTTGGAAATACCATCAACTAACTGGGACAAGTAGCCAAGGCTGAGGCCATGTGTGTGCTAAAGACTTCATCAGAGAGGCTTGAGTATGTAATTTGTGCTTTTCCTCATCAAAATAAATTTGAGTGTTGGTCAGGATCCTTTTACTAAATTATGACTGCAGAATATGAGCTGGCATTGTTGATCTCCTTGACAGCTGCAGAAGACCTTCTGGTTTGCCTCACCGCCACATCCACACAGTGTGTGATGTGTCCTTTTCAAAGCTTGGGAAGACACAGTCAGACACAATGGTGACCCAGCCACCCAAAAGGAATTTCTGTTATCCAAGTACTACATGCATTTTCAATTTAAAATTACTTCCAATTACATTAGAATCATCATAAATAAGAGTACAATGTGGTAAAGAGTGAAGTTGGCAGGCCATTCATAGATTGATTGTTATTAAAATCAGCATTATTATGATTCCATCAATTATTTCTACACTTTGGAACATTTTGTTTTCTTCTAGACCTCTTTATATGCTTTTGTGACTTTCATTACAATGTCAGGTGTCCCTTTCAAAGGAACATAAATTTCATGTCTGACAAATATGGTTTTCCCTATCTCAGGAAACCATTCTATTTTGGGACATGGAGAAAATGACAATGTTATTCCTAATGCTGGTTGTGTTTACTTCCTCACATATACCTATTTATCAGCAGCTTTTGGGACTCCATTACAGTCAACCAGATATTTATATAACAACAACAACACACTCTAGTTTTTAATGATGAACATATGGGCATTGTTCTACTTCACATGAACAGTGTTCTTCTAAGAGATTAGTCACATTTGTGCAGCCAGGAAGTTAGATAATATCATAGTAACCATCTTTCCTTTGAGCAACGAGGACATAGTAGTATAAAAATGGCAGCCAAGGCAGTGTCTATTTTCTTGACTTTTGTATCTATGATGCTTAGTGAGTAAGAGAGATATGGTTCTGCCTGCCACAAAGTACTGGCAGAGATGGGCAATAAATATTCAACCAGACAAATATACACAATTAATACAGATTATGATAACTGCTATGAAAGAAATAAGTGTAGTTGCTACTATTATTATTCATTAGTACACAACACTGTACTAACAAACATCCAACACATTAAAAAGATGCCATGTATTTCAACAGCAATAGGGATATATATATCCCTATATCATTCGGTTGAAAGGTTTCATTTGGGGAAAAGTAGGTATTATTTTCTTTCTCCTTTGTTATTCAGTTGTGTATCTATAATAAAACAACAAAGGGTAACCATGGTAAATTTATTCTCTCCAAAGTAAGCTATGAACAAAGAATCTGATTATATTTTATCAAGTGTCTAAGATCATGAGTCTTACTGTTATGTCCAAGGTCCACAACTTGTCTAACACTTCCACACATACTTTGCCCAAAGGGCTATAGGCATCACTTATCTCTCCATCACTGAGCCCTAGAATTAGTGCTCCCATTCCAGAGAGAGTTCTCACACTGAAAGAGAATTACATAGCTGCTGCTGATCTCCATACTAGGTCAAGACCTGTGTGTATAGATATAAATGGTCAATAAAGAATCCCCATATATAAGGAACATCAACATTATGAAGCAAGAGAAATGCCTATCTCAAAGGAAAGAGTTTGCCAAAATCCAACACAAGTTCTCAAAATTATTTATAATTATTAACCATAGAGAAGTGAAAAAGGATATTGTGCCCATAACAACAGGTTTTTATGAAAAAGCATTCTCTCTTTGTGTGTATGCTCTTTCTCTCTCAACATAAACAGCACACACACATACCCACACACACCCCTCCCTAAGATAAGGTTTGCACTCCAGAATGGCAGTAAGGACAAAGCTAAAAAGTAAATGAGTGATTTGTAAGTAAAGCCTAGGAAATCGTCTAGATATAATTCAAAATTGAAAGAGTTGAACATATCTCTTCTTCATCTTGGCCAGTTTTGATGAGGATGTCAATGTTGGCTTTCCTGCTGTCCAAAAGTTGAGCATTCCTATGTAGACTTTCATACGTCAAAATGACGTAATGAAGCAGTTACCACTAATTCACATGGCAAAATTTTTGAGCATTCCCAGACCCCTAAATTACCTCTCTGAGGCTCTTCTGATACCTTAGGACACATCTTGCTAACGGATGCACAAAATTAAAGCACAGATGCTCACAGACACGGTTCAAAGCTGTGGCAGCTTGATGCTGAGATGCTGAGTATAATTTTGGGGGAAGGAGTTTGGCAGCACCACTGTGGCTGCTCAGGATTCCTGTTGCCTCTATAATGACTTACTGAAAAACAAACATTGAACCCTATTTTCATTTCTTCCTTTTTTGTGTATGTGTGTGTAAAAGTGAAAATCCTCTTTGGATTTCTTTTTGTTAGCAAAAACAAATACTAAAGTAGGTCTTTTGTAAAAGCAAAGTGGCATAATGCAAACTTTCAAAAAGGCAAGGATACCTATATTCCTACATCACTGGCAGTAGAATCCAATAACACCTTTTTTGAGGGCAATTTGACTATATATATGCATACATATAAATATACAAATATATCCTTTGATCTAGTGAGTTTCATTCTAGACATTTGTCCTATAGGAATTAAGCATTGATATAAAGATGTTCATTTCAGCATTGTTTATATTGGTGAATAAAATAGATAAAATTACAAATGCCCATTAGTAGGGGAATAAATTCATTATGTTTCCATCTGTGGATAAACTGCAACTGTTAAAGGAAATAAACTAGGGAATATTTCCTAAATGGAAAGATATTCATGGATATGTTATTAGAAAAAAGAAAGTTTCCAAAATCTATGTAATGTATAATCACCTTTTAATAAAGAAGAAAAGAAGAAAAACAAACTCTGTGTATGTGTGTGTGTGTATGTGCGTGTGTGTGTGTGTGTGTGTGTGTGTGTGTAAATCCTAGAAAAGTTCTAAAATAATTCAAACAATACTATTAGAAGTATAATTTGGACTTTGGGTTTAGGGAGCTTACCCAGCAATTCGTAAGTGTGTATAATTATAGGGTAAAAACCTCTGGTTTCTAAGTTTAACTTTACTATTGTTTTAAAATATAAAAATAGAAAATTGAATTTGAAAAAAAATTACATAGTTAGCAACTTAAATCACAACTTTGTGTTTTGTTTTGTTTCTGTTTTTGTTTTTTGTTTTTCATTTTAATTCCATTGTAGATAGCATATGGTGTTCTATTACTTTAAAGTGTACAATAAAGTGATTCAACAATTCTATACATTACTCAGTGTTCATCACAAGTATACTCCTTAATCCTCATCACATATTTCATCCATCCCCCCATCCAACTCCTCCATCCATCTCCTCTCTGGTAACCATCAGTTTGTTCTCTATAGTTAAGATTCAGAAAGCACAACCTCTTTTGGTTGCAATTTTAGTGAAAGTTTTCTAGAGGTATGAACATAATAACAACATTATTCCAAGACAGTTTACAACATAGAACCAATTAAGATTTATTCCCGAATGTGTGCCAAGCACCTAAAATGTGTCAAGCACTGAGTTCAGTTCTAGATTTATTAAAAACTGCCTGTAAAAGACTCATGGTTTTACTGGGGATAGAGCAAAATAAGTCACTGTAATTCAGAATGACAGGGGTATATGCTAGATGCAAACTTGGATCTCAAAGTCCTGCCACTTCTGCCTACTAAGCATTACCCCACCTGTCTGGTGCTGTGTGTCCCCAGGCTCTCCTGCACCCACAGCATCTTAACTAGTTCCCTCCTATCCTCTGGTTTTCCCCACTGTGGGGAAATCTCTTTCTTGGTCCTTAACATGGCATCTGAACTGTAACTCACAGGCCCTTCGGGTATCTTGGTCTCCCATGGCCCTCCCACTTCATTTCTACCCTCCTCCTTCTTGCCTTTCAAATTACCACTCCCTCATTTGCCCCAAATCTTGTAACTCCTCTTTGCCTGGAAACCTCTTCCCCAACTCTTCGGCTGAATTTCTACTTATCCTTTAGATTTACTGCTTTTATAATTTTTTCAGGGAGTTTTTATTTTAACCCATTAGGGTCCCCCATATGTTTTTTCTTTAAAAATTTTTTAATGTTTATTTATTTTTGAGAGGCAGAGAGAGACAGAGCATGAGCGGGGAAGGGACAGAGAGACACACACACACAGAATCTGCAGCAGGCTCCAGGCTCTGAGCTGTCAGCACAGAGCCCAACATGGGGCTCGAAGCCACAAACCATGAGATTATGACCTGGGCTGAAGTCAGATGCTTAACCGCCTGAGCCACCCAGGTGCCTGATATATTTTTTTCTTAAAATCTATTTGTTCTTGTTTTCTCTATAAATCTGCAAGCCAGAGAAAGACAGGGATCATTTCTTTCTTTATCACCATCCCCAGTGCCAAGTACTGTACCCAGCGTAAAACAGGTTCAACATTGGCTGAAAGAATGGAGTGATTAATTAAATGATTAGGCTGGAAACCCTATGGGAGCACTAAGAAGGAAAGTCCACTGAAGCCTGGAGGATACTTTCTCTAAAGCCTGTGTTTTGAAGAATGACAAGGAGAAGACAAGGAAATGCACAGACTTCTGATATTTAACCAGGTGGTTATAAAATCTGTGTTCTCTTAAAAATAAAGAATATCTTGGCCAATGAAAAGAGCTAACTTTTAAAAGAGCTGCTACCATGATGATACATAAGCCATAAATGCTATTTATTCCATAAAAGATTCCAGCCAACCCTAGGTGACCACTGCAAAAAAGGTTTGGCTTTCCCTTTTCTGCATGTGGAGACAGAGACTACACTTCAGACTCGTCATCCAGATGATCAAATTATTTCTGCAGAATATTGACCTAGAACAAAAATCTAAGATGCTTACAATGTTATAGGGTATCAATTTCTAATAACCCATTTCAGGAAAACAGCCTAAGAAATTAGTTTCTAAGATTTCCCTATTAAATTAACCTTCCTAAAATAAAATCTTACATTTAGTATCAATAGAGAAATTTGGTTAAGAGTTGAATTATGAATACAATACATTGAAATTAATCGTCATTATATAATCCCTTAAATAAGTCTAATTACTCCTAATCTAAACTGAATAAAAATAATGTACATATTTGCAAAAGAAGCGTATTTATAGTGTTTGCTGATAACATATACATTCATGGCTGGATTCCTGAATTGAAAAAAATGCTTTTATTTTAACAGCCAGAGCTTTGAAATCTAATGAATTACCTATTTTATTTTTATCACTTGAATTTCACCATATGAATGTGGAAAAATAAGTATCTTATGCAATGCAGTTTAACATATTATTAATACTATTTTTTTCCTAGGTAGATCTTGAAGACTGTATAAGTAGATGATAACACGGTAAATCATATTTTAAACTTAGAGAGAAGTCAGAAAGGCTATAGGAAATAGTCCTGTGGCAGCTGATATGAAATTATAGGTACTTCATCAAAACCCAGCCAGCCACAGCTACCTCATAACTCATGCTTAGAGCTTCATAATGTGATTAGGTTTTCAAGAGGGTGCATTTGTGTTTTGGTTTTCTTTTAATCACTTTATGTTCAGCTTGGCTTCCAACTGACTACTGATTGACTACAGTCATCATGGCGAGAATAAAGAGATTGTCAACTTTGCTGAAGAAAAGTTATTAAATTTTAGTTTTCCTAAAGGGAAACATTCCCTGCAACAGTAATTGAAAAAAATAAAATCTTTATTGACATTCTTTGAGGGAAAATACAATATTCAACATTTAGGCTGAAGCTAGATAGGTAAAGGAAATACAGATTTGAAGCAATTATACAGACAAAGTCAGGCAAGAAAATTGGCTGCAAGAGAAGGTGTCTTGTCTGCTGTTATCCTGTTCTGATTGGCAGCAAGGGTTTCTACTTTTTTTAACTTTCACTTAGTCACTCACATACTCTCTCCACAGATATTTAAGGAATGTTAAAAATATGAGTCACCTTTTCCCTCAAATGAGATGCAGGCTAATAGTTGGAAGGGTGTGGAACCAAAGATTACTAAACAAATAAGTAGACTTCAAGGGGGCAAGTGCTATAACAGGAATACAGACTATGGGAACACAGAGGAAAGAAAAGAATGACACTGAATGTAGAATCTTCTTGTTAGCTATTTTTACGAATCTCCAGATACTATACTATTGCCATTGAAGTGGAAAAGGCTCTGCATTGAGTATTTAGGAATCTTTTTCTTAGAGCTTATTTTGAGAGGCAGGACTTATCTGCTGTATGTGATAACAATAAATGTTTCATATCTGGCTTTTTAAATCAAATACTTTTACCTGATTAAAAATATAACACATGTTCCTTATAGAGAATTTAGAAAATACAAAAAAAAATTACAAAGATGAAAGAAATAGAGAATTCATCAGTAATGACACTGTTTTAAGATGGTCATAATTTTATTTCATATATTTCTAATCTTTTTGTGTGTGTGTGTATATGTGTTTCAGTTATATGTGTGTAATGAAAGTTATTCTTGCCCGTGACATGAACAGCCCTAAACAGACTATTTTGTAGTCTGACATTTTAAATTTTATAACATATTGAAAATACCATTCTATATTTTAAATGTTGTTCTACATCATAATTTTAAGAGTCACATATTATTTTATTGCATTAGTACATCAATTTATTGAACCAATTGCCTACTGATGAACATACAGACTATTTCCTGTCCTACATTATAAAAGATGTAATAGTTTAGATAAGTGAAATTTGGGGAAGAGAGCTTAATCATTTTAACCATACCTTGTTCAAATTTATCTTAAAATCTGATATTATCAATAAGTAGATTTACAATATTTTCTTTAATCATTATTATATATTTTTTTTTAATTTTTTTTTTTAACGTTTATTTTTTTATTTTTGAGACAGAGAGAGACAGAGCATGAACGGGGGAGGGGCAGAGAGAGAAGGAGACACAGAATCAGAAGCAGGCTACAGGCTCTGAGCCATCAGCCCAGAGCCCGACGCGGGGCTCGAACTCATGGACCATGAGATCGTGACCTGAGCTGAAGTCGGACGCTTAACCGACTGAGCCACCCAGGCGCCCCTCATTATTATATTTTAAACCATATTTTGTAACTGTATGGTCCAAAAAACCCTGACACTTTCTATAAGCCTTTATGTTGAAAAGTAAACTTTAAAAAATAATGATGTTTTTTGAGTTGTGAGACTTGAAAATGTGAAGAAAAGAGGGATAAGGTTAGTACACAGAATATTTGCCATAAATATCTATAGATTTTGCTGGAGGGAGTAAAAGTTTAGGTTCGATTTATCTATCAACCAATAGAAATGGAAAAATACTATTAGTCCCCAAAATAGTAATTATTCAATAATTATTTAATCTATTTATTCCAGTACTAAGTCATGAGAAATGTCTTCTTGCAGAAATTCATAAGGATCTGTGCAACGTAACAAACAATGTCCTCAATAACATAGTTGAAGTAAATGTAATTTTTGTTTTTGTAAAACCAATTTTTTTTCAAATTTTACTGATTATTAAGAACAATTAAAATAAACTATATTGAAGGACTCTTCATATATTATATTCATATATCTTAAGATAACTGGAAACACTGGAATATTGTTAATCATTGTTACACTAGGAGCTGAATAAGAGATTTGATGACATTTCTTTGTCCTCCACATGTTGAAAGGCAAGTGGAAGAGTCTGAACAGAGCACAGAGGGAAAGGCCACTGACTTCCTGGTGCCCTTTTCTGTACAACATGCATACATTTAGTTGAGAGAATTACCTACAGACATAGGCTGACACTAAGAGGTCATTTTCAGGTACTCTGTTCTCACATAGTTTAATTAGTTTGACTTTTTCTTGATGACAAAACATTAGATTCATAAAAAGCCTAGTATAATCTCAAATTTTTCAAGGGCATTTCAGGAGTGAGGAAAATGTATCTTTAATTCCATGAAGCATTGTTCCAGCAAAGGATAATTTAATATGGTGGATTACTGAAAACATATTATTTATGGGATATGAATGCAGAACAAAACTACAAAGAATAGTCACTTTGCATAAAATTTGTCATCCCAAAGTTCCCTTTTTAGCTTCTGAAATGGAATTATTTGCCATTTTTTCCAGGAAGCCTTCCCTGAGTTATATCCTGTGCAGACATGAATGCATGTATTTTGTATGTGACAGAAAAATTTTATACTTACTATATTGCTTTGTACACATTCTCAAGTTCACTTAGCTTGTCAAAGTACTCCTGAGTATCAGGTATTAGAAATAAGTATAAAGTATAGGTAAGCTAAGTTTTCCTTTTGTAACCTACACTTATATTCCTAAATAAACCAGGAGCCATGTCTGCTATTTTTTTTTTTTTTGAGGGCTGATTTATAGGGTAATGTGATTAGCACTGTGCAGAGAAGAATGAGTAAAGAAGGGTGTTAGTGAGTGAATAAAGATGTTTAATTTCAAAGGAAAAACCTCTGGATTAAAAAGAAAAAGGCTGAAGTTTGAAGTGAAGATAGCAGAGGTGGAAAAAATATAACCAAAGATTCACAGAATGAACCTACCACCAAAATGGTAATATTTATAACATTCACATTCTGGAAAAATTGACCATGTGTAGAAAAAAAGGTGCCATGTAAATAGATATAACAAGTTGTTGCCATGATGTAGGCAGTTTTTCAAAACTGGCTTCTTGAACGTGCTTGAGACTTCACAATGCCTATTCCAGGTTATTGCCAAGTATCATGGGGTCAGTAAACACTCCAAAGGTTTTGGAAATTCAGACTGACCTCTGGCATTTCTATATTACCCAGGTGACCTAAGAAGTGTGAACTCCCTGGGATGATGGGGAAACATAGAGGGAGGAAAAGTTTCTTATATAAGTATTGATCTGAATATAACAATATTTGCCTTGTATTCTCTATATGAGAATGTGACTTTCTGACTTAATGTAACAACTGTCATTGCCTAACAAATATTGAGCATGGGCTAGATCCCTTTGAGCTAGGTACCAGTATTTTTTCTAATTATATCAATAGAAGTAAACATTCTCTGAAGAATAATCAAATTCTAGGTAGCAAAACTGGGATTCTCACCCCCTTAACACGTGTATATGGGAGGCTAGACTGTCACATAAAGTCCTTACACTGTGGTCAAATAAAACATCCTAAGATTCTGTAAATATGGATCATCTTCAACCCCAGGGATGCTATGATAAAACTGAGTCAATCCTAGTGACACTCAGACATAGGAGTGGCATGTAGTGGAACATTCAGGCCTGGCTCTTCTAATTACAGATCAACCACCTGGTGCAAAGATGTGTTGTGATGTACATATGAGTTTAGAACGAAAATTGTTAATGGAAAGATAGGACCACTGTTGTCTGAACATTCCTTTCTCTCTTTTTGTAAACCTTATGTGGCAATTTACTGTCAAATTCTACCTCCTCAGATTTATTTAAACATCAGCAGGTATACAAAAGTCTTTGTGTGTCACACCAAAAACAGGAAACAAGATACTTTATCTTCCCATTTCAAAATAAGCACAGACCATTAATAAACCATGCCAATCTCGTTAGACTACAACACTGCTTTTAAAAAATCTCATTATATCATATTGGCATTGGGCTTACTAGATATTTTCAGAGTGCTTACATATTACTGGGGTGATGTGTTTCTTTCTTTCCACCATTCATTGGACAGCACATCAGTTTGACAGAATGGGTGTTCTAAGTTGAAAATTTACTTTCTCGTATTTGTTTTTTGAGACAGTGAAATACAGAATGCAAATGTGGGGAATGCAAATTTGGAGCTGTCTGGGGCTAGAGCTTAAACAGAGCTCAACAACATAAAGATTGCGGTGTTTTGATAGGGAGACATTTATAAAAGCTGCAGTGCTGACAATATGACCAGCTAGTATATAAACACAATCTAAATTCTTGGTTTAGGAAGATTACATTTCTGTTAACTGATGCTCTTCTGATAAAAGTCCAGACACAATTATTCCTGCATCTGCATTGATCAATGCTACTACCACCTCCTGAGTACTAAGAGTTTTACATATTTATCTCACTTGATCTATCCCTAGAGAGAGATTCTATTAGTGCCCCCACTCTACAGGTAAGGAGGTTGAGTCATACAGAGATGATATACTTTCCTGTAGGTCACATGGCTAATAAGCAGCAGAACCTTGGTCTCAAATTTTTAATATCTTATTTTTTCGTGTGTGTGTGTGTGTGTGTGTGTGTGTGTGTGTGTTTCCCTGACTTCAGTGCTGCTTTTCAAATAAATGTTTTGGACTGTCTGCTTTGGGTGTCTGCCTCAATGGGAAAGGTTTTTGAATGTGTTACAGGCATCACTTGGGGATCTCTGCATATGTACTTTCACAGGAATAAACATTGTGGGACACCAAATCAAAGGTGAAGACCTACAGAACAAATGTTCAAAGATGTCCAGGTAGAACAAAGGTGATGGCACAACTGAATAATCAGTTTTTGACCCCCAGTGACCTGACCTGCATAATCCTGGAAATTCATTTGTCTCCATCAAAAGGGCAGCTGAGTTGACTAAACTGCATGCAGGAAGGTCAAATGGCTTCAGTAGAGTGACTGGAGGCAGATATTCAATGCTAATATCCACACACAACCACACACCCTGGAGTTTATTCCTCTGTTAAAGAGAATGCAATACAGAAATTCTACTCAGCAATAAGTTAGCTTTTTCAGGAGTCTAATGACATCATTATAGAATATTCTAACTTTGCTCTGTGGATACAATGTCATTAGTGCCCCTGGGGTTTAAACCATGCTATCTCAGTTATTCTACACAGCTTCTCTCCATGTTATATCCTCTCCCATATGTCAGAAAAAAATGAGAGCTTTTATAGACACAAAAGTGTCTGCAGTAGCCCCAAGAACACACAATATTATTTTATTCATCAGTTGTCAAGTGCCTGCAGGGTTCAAAGAGACAGGTCAACAGAAGGGTGTATGTTATATGAATTGTTCTACACTAAAAAAAAATAAGATATTTGCAGGAAGGTGTCTCTAGGAGTCAAATTTAATAGAAGCTGCAGATTTAAGTGGAGTCTCAACTTTAGTGCTTTTCTGAGACCACCAACATGGAAGTCAGTATGTGAACTATGATTTGAAATTCCCTTTCAATGATTGAATATTACATTCTAATGTGTCCACAGCATTTTTTTATGCTAAAAGCTGAAGCATGACCATCATATTCTTGCCAGCAATCTCAAGTACTTGAAATACAGTGTACCTAGTTGGTGTTCAGTATATCTTAGGGGCTTGGTAGAGATGACATATGTTCCAGAGAAATTCCCCAGTGGGAATGAGGGATGCGGATGAGCATCCCTCTCAATCAGTAGTGAGCAAACTTGTATTGGCATGGGGGCCAAGTAAAGTGTTAATGGGAACCATTTATTATTCTAAAATTAGCATAACTTCATTTTCCCCTTACTGTTAAAGCAGTATACACACATGGAAAAATTGACACAATACTGAAAAATAAAATACATACATTTTCCATTACTTAAAACATAAAAGATATTAAATAATAAAATATAATTTAATTATTTTATTGAGTCCTACCTGTGGGTACAGGCATAGAAATGGCCATGTGATAAATGGCATCTAAACAATGGTTATACTGCTATACAGTGAGTCATAACAGACATGACTGTTAGTACTTTTTACACCAAGTCTTGAAAACAGTATAGAGTATCTTTGAAAATTCTATGCATTGGGCATTGAGGGATTGGGGAAGGAGATTTGGTCTGTCTTGAGAAATCAGCATAACTGTTCTGATGATAACAGTTAAGTAAATCATCAAATCTTTCTGCTTTGCCTAATTCTTGGCTTGCATCTCAGTAATTTTCCTCAGCAAGGTTTTTTTTTTTTTTCTGTCATGCTATTATACATATATATATATTCTTGTATACTTGGGTCAATAGTTGATCTGAAGTCCTTTCCTGGGAGAAATAACTACCTGAATGTATGCCCACATTCACACCTATAAAGATATATTTTCATTTAGGAATCAAACATACTAGCCCCTCATTTGATTTTCAGATCATAGAGATTTATTCTCATCAACTAAGAGAGCATATTACCATGCCAAGACTTCATCATACAGCACTGCCTAAGATTTTTCAATTCTAAGCTTCTACTGAAAGCCCTGCTGAGAGAAACGATGGGTTATAAAGCTCACCTATGGGATTAGTGTTCCATTCACTTCTCTAGTACTTGAAGTTAGATCATCAGAAGGTCATGTGCCTGAACCTTAGTTTTTCATCAAGGGGAATGAATCTATACAGAATGAGATTCTAATTGTATGTCATTGGCTTTCATCAAAGGACACTATAAAATAAGTGCATGTAAAGTCCACTTGAGTCTTGGTTATCAAGAAAAGCCATGGACAACATTGCCTATGCCATCAATTTATATCCCTGATTAAAAAAACAAACAAACAAATAAAGCTGGACATGAAAAATGTATCTTGAAATTTGGTAGCTGGAAGAATTTTGTCTTAAGAAATTTCTATGTTTCTCTAACCCCTAAACCCATTTTGATAAAAACAAAACTAAAAACTACATAAGTAGCATGACCTTAATATACCAAAAAAAATCAGACTTTAACACTTAAGTTCAATATAAGCAGTTATGTTGATCCTTCTGGTTGATATATTCACAGTCTATTTTTTCCCATCTTGTTTTCTATTCTCTATCTCATTACTTTGATGAATATACCTTATAGTGTAGCTATTTCAGATATTTTTATGCAAAGGGGGTAACAAAAATTAATGCTGGTTGTTGTGTTTTTGTTGTTGATTTTAAGTTATCTCCTGTCTATTTATTTTTTTATTAGAGAGTTTATCAATGATGGATGGTATAGACATGCATGTAACATACACAGACACATGCACATGATTCCTGGGAAATTCAGCACATAGGGCAACGATTTTATTTTACACAGTTTGGCAGATAATTTAGTTTGATAATTTACAAATATAAACATGAACACATAGAAATATTTTTTACCTTATAAAGAAATTTTCATTTTTTAAGTTCTGTAAATTTGCTATTTGGACTTTATCATCTCTTTTTCTATGACTTTTTAAAGTTTATTTACTTATTTTGAGAGAGACAGAGAAAGCACAAGCAGAGGAGGGGCAGAGAGAGAGGGAGAGAGAAACTAAAGCAGGCTCTGTGCTGTCAGTTTAGAGCCCGATGTGGGGCTCGAACTCACAAACTGTGCGATCATGACCTGAGCTGAAACTGAGAGTGGGACGCTCAACTAACTGAGCTACCCAGGTGCCCCTATAATCTATTTTTCTAAAGGGACATTCTAATGATAATAGTTACTATTAATCAAACACTAATTCAGTGCTCTGTGCCATCTATATATTTAATATGATTATATTTGTTCTTTATAACAACTCTATCTAGGCAAAGTTATTATCCCCATTTTATAGACCAGGAAGATTAATCCAGAAAAATAAGCAATTACTAAGAAATTAGAATTAAGATATGAACCCAAGTCTTGCTAAATCCAAAGCTCATATTTTAGGGGTGCCTGAGTGGCTCAGTTGGTTAAGCATCCAACTCTTGATTTTGGCTCAAGGCATGATCTCACCGTACATGACATGGAGCCCCACGTCGGGCTCTGCACTGAGAGCTGGGAGCTGGCTTGGGATTCTCTTTCTCCCTCTCTCTCTGCCCCTCCCCAATGCACACACTCTCTGAATAAATAAATAAATGAACAAACATTTAAAAAAAACAAAGCTCATATTTTAATCCACCATTCCATCTTGTCGAATCTAGGCAGGTCCAGGTACAGAGCTTGATCTTTAATAAGTTATTTCAATAACACCAAGTCATGGTATTATTCCTGCAGGAAAGAGTACTATCAGCTTTCTTAATTAGACTTGAAAATGTACATCTGTTTCTTAGCAGTGGAATGCCACAGACACTGGAATCACGGTTGAAAGAAAGAAGGAAAGCAAAGGTTCGGCCACTTTTAATTCATAGGATACTTCTCCGGGCTTCAGTCATTACATCTTTAAGGTAGAGTTAGTGACACCTTCCCTAACAGTTTTAACAGGGCCATAGTGAATATCAAATAACGTAAACACTGAGGCAACATATGGTCAAGTGAAAAAGCTCAGTAGAAATAAAAGTTAAGATATCTTAGAATAAGAGAGTCTTTGTATAGCTCTATAATTGTGTTAAAAATATATCTTTATATTTTTAATTTCTACATAACTGACTAATGAAAAACACAATTGCATGTCCCTGTTTTTGCTAAAGATCACACTCTTTCTGAGTCTTTCCTGTATGTGTTCTCAGTGCCAGAAATATGGAGTAGGAAAAAGAGGGGCAGGGTGAGTGAAACACCACCTTTTGAAGCATATCTTGCATCCATAGATTAAAAATTTCCCATCTGCAGGATGTTGCCCATACTACACAGTGTAATCTTCTACAATAAGTGTTCCATTGTTATATATCAGTTGATAGGCCATTGGCAAATAAGAGTATAACACCAGTACAATTTAGAATTTCATTGGTTAATACATAATTTCCCCCAGCACCTTAATGTTTTGTGTTAGAAATGACAGCAGAGAAACAGAAACATGGTTGAAGGCAACAAGTCAGAGAAGAGTGCAGTGGCCACCCCATGACTTCCACTTAACCCACATTCTTACTTTGGTTCATTTTGCCTATGTTCTGTCTTGGAAAGATTTATTGTATGATTCCCCCTGATGTTTGTGTATTTTGCTTTTATTTCCAGAGCTCAGCAGTCTTTACCTTTCATACTTTTTAACCAATTTACCTTTCACTTTTTTATAATCAATTTATATATATACACACACATACACATGTATACATGTACACATAAATTAGAAATTTAATAATACCCTACTAGTGTTGTATTTTTTAGGATTGTCATTGTTTTGTTGATGCTCTGGTTACCAAGTTGTATAAGCTTTGAATGGTTGGCCTAAACTTAGATTTAGTGTAAATCACCTTCTTATTTTTTAATTATCTTTTTAGTGCTTGATTTTGCACTAAACAAGATTTTTAAAGAATGAATGTGTTGCATTAGAGCAAAAATGCAAGCACAGGTATCACAGGTTTGTTGTGACGATTAAATGAGATAATGGATGAAAAACATTTATCTCAGCACACTGTGCATAGAGAGCTCAATAACAATAACTGTCATGACTCGACATGTTCCTGTCTTAGGAAGGGAGTTTGTAACTTCTATATTATTGGCAGAGTGAATCATTTGAGAATTGTGAATAATATTTAGGGAAATATTTGTGGCCATTATGTCCATAATATTTCTGGGAATATATCTCAATAGATTTGATTTATATAAAATATATAATATTATAAATTATATACATAATATATATTATATAATGTATTATATATAATATATATCAGATGTTGTAAAGGAATGATATGATATGATCATGGGTATTTATAAATTTAATGGAGGTGTACACACACAGTGTTCATATAAACATACATGAAAATCTCAATATAAATTACAACAGGTTCATAGTTGCTAAATCTGGATGGATGTCAGAATCATTTGTGGAACTTTAAGGTGATATACCAGCTGAAGCACCACCCAGCTTGTTGATGAGGAGGCTTGGGATGGCAACCAGTCTGTGTAGTTCTATAAAGCTCTCCATATGACTCTGACCTTGGCTGGGCTTGAAAAAAATGTCAAAACCTTAGTTATGAAATTCTTTCTTTACAAAATAATAGAGTGATGGCTAATTTCTGACCAGTTTTATGACTATGCTTAATTAAAATGAGCTTACTCTTTGGCTGATGGGACTCTTAAATGTTTATCCAATTATTTCAAAGCTGTTATAAAATAATAAAATAGTCTCAAAATAAGTTTCATTTTAGTTCACATTATCTTTACAAAGCAAATGTCTACCAGTCACCACTATAGGGCTGTGGGTGGGATATATGTGTGAGACCAAATCCTGTTAGTGATGTTTTGCATCTATGCTCCCTACATTTTGATAATGGAGGCCAAAGGCTTAATTCAAAAGATGGAAGAAAAGAAAAACTGTTAAAGATTCCACACTTATTGTCATAATTGGGTGACTGTTGATAAACAAATGAGAGTCCCGTTACTGAATTTAGTGACAGAGGGCTTCCTAAACTTTCATGCTCAAGACAGTGCTAGGCTTCACAGTCTGCTATCCAAACAGAGACTAAGTTTCTGAGTGAATGTAATGGTTTGGGAGGCAGCAAGGTGGTAGGGATGAACACGAAGAGAAATGTGGCAATGAAGGATGGCAAAATGGACTGCCCAATGGGCTTCTTTGGAATGTGATAGAATTGCCTGGCAGACTGTTGAGAATAGCATGTGTAGCCTAGAGGTGGCTGAAGGAGGAAAATCTGAAAGAAGAAACCCTCAAGGAAGAAATGGAAGGGTAGAGATGGAAACTAGAAAGCAGCCTCCCTCTGAATGTGCATGTCATAGGAGCTAATAAAAAATGTGAGTATTAACTGTGTTACCTTGTCTGAAGAACATACCTGTGTAGTAATATACACTGTAATTTGAATGATCAAGTCTATGAATCAAATTTCCTGAGTGTCAAAGAGGTCTTTCAGTATAGAGAAAATTGTGATGAGAAAGAGTATGAGGAGAGAGGGGAATGGAGAAAGGTGAGGGGAGAGAGAGAAGAAATAAATATATTTGGCCAAAGAGAATGAAATTAATAAAATGCCATGCAAAGTACACAGGATGTGGATTCACTGTCATTGACATTGGATCACATTGCCCTTTATAATGTGTATATGTTTAGTAAAATTGCACCACTTCCTTTGTCCTTATCTCTGGCCACCTTGGGAGTTTTGATCCTTAAAATTACAAAGAGGACAGAGAAGGATCACAAAGTACTCCCTTTTGGATGCCTTGGCATCCATCTTTTTGATGTGAAACATATAAAACCAAATTCTCAAAAATAATTTTCCACTGAGCATTTATTCAGAGCTCTGTTTCTCTGGTGATTCTTAACAAAGGTTTTGTTGCCAGTGCCCAGAGGAAAGACTAATTTAAATGTAGAAAGAGACACTTAAAAAATAATGTCATCTGTTGGCAAAATCTCTGAGGGTATTACCTTCCTTTCACACATGCAGGGAGCTAAACCTGATTGCATTTAGGGTTATCTTTAGCAGCTATACTCAGAATCAAAACATTCTCATGAGGACTATTGTTCTAACTAATCTACTTATTAAGCTTTTATTCAGTTTTAATAGTCTTTTATTAAAAAAAAGCTCAAAGGGGACCACAATAGATTTTGCAATTATTAGCAAGGAAAGCACAGCCTATGACCTACAACCACTGGTTTGTCTAAGAATGTTCCTCGTTTGAAAGCTATAGTTTAAACCATTGTGCTTAATTACAGGTGCTCACTCCCGCATATGCCACACTGCCCCTGATCCCCAACAAACTACAACTAGTGAGAAGCTGGCTTTCCAACAATTTGGAGTCGGAGGTGAAAAAGTTTGGTAGATGTGATGCCTGACTGCGGTTTAAAGGAATAGGATGAAGTAGCTGATGGTGGCATGTCAGGAAAAAAATCATACTAGAGAATATTTGTGAGTAGGACGTTCAAAGCTTTGTTTAAACCAATTCTTTGTGCCACCTAATACGAATTTGTGTCTTTCATTTTCATTATGCTTCCTCCACCTCACTGTCTTCAGGAGATAGAACAAATCAGTTTCATGTGTTCCCTCTTCTTTATGTGTTTTTTGTCTTGGGCAAGAGATGCTCACATATTTCTTTTGATTGAAAGCTATATTCACCAAACCAATTAAATGAAGATTTTGTAATTTCTTACTTCTTATTAAGGACTTTTCCCACAACCTAAAAACAGTATAATTTTAAAGTAGATAACTCTTTTTTCCATATACAAACAAATTACCCACCGTGCATGTGAACACAGATAGAAACCACAAACAGCTATAGAAATGTATAGAGCAATGCACCACATGATTCACGGAAACTTTGAGAACCATGGCAGGTAGAATCCTATCAAAATCATACTGAATTTCCTGGAAATACCCCCATTACTTTTATTTCTTAAATTCAGTTTGGGAATTCCAAATGGAAGGAGCGGTCTATGGCTATGTTAAATGTATGCTCAGTTTAAATGCAGGGCCGTATGATTGCTCATCTATTCTTTAACTCTGAATCAAATATTTTATACATTAGGCCTTTGCTACTTGAAGTCATTGTTTTCCAGACCATTCTCACTCAAGGTCTCTCAGAAAGGTTTTAAGAATGACCTAAAAACAAAAAGGAAAATTAAATCTTACTCTGCACGGGCATTTTTTTCATTTCTAAGAAGCCAGGTAATGCTCAAAGGATCTACTCCCTCATTAGAGCACATGGATGATGCTCAAAGTCATATTAATGCAAGTGGGGAATGACCTAAGGAGTAATAGCATTTAACATTTGTGGAACGTGTTTAAAATGTATTAAACACCATAATCAGTAGTTAATGAAACCTTATAACACCCTAATAAGAGACATAAGGGGTGTAAATGAGACAACAAACCTTGATAGCACAAGATAAGTCTCAATAAACAAGGGTTTAATCATTTATATAAGAGCTAAAATTCTGTCTTTTCATAAATGGGTCTTGGTGGAGCTAAGGAAGACTTGTTTCAGTGGCCTTGAACTCTCAGGCTTAGCCCCAAGAAGGAGAGAAAAACATAAACATTCAGCTCACATAGGGGGAGTGACCCAGGTTTTTGAGAAAGATTTTCAAGGGTGAAAACCCAGATCATATTTTCTGTGTTGGAGACTTTTCCATGAGAATTGGCACTTCAAAGTTCCAATGAAAGACTTCCTCCTGAGAAGCAAGATCAGTATCTTATTTGATTTGCAGGCAAGAAATAAACTTCAGAATGGAGAGTTCCTTACTGTGTTTTCCTTGCTTAGACTCCTGCAGTTTAGAAGACTGCTGGCCATATATTGAATGACAGAGAAACTGAGATGTTTATAAGTTTCATGTGAATTCTCTGGGCCTCCTTATGATCTACACCACCATTAGATGGTGGTACATCTGCCATATTCCTATTATACTCAGTACCTGGGAAATCAATAGCAAGAAGCACTCCTATCAGTGGGATAAATGGCTGGTTAAAGAAAAAGTGTGGATATTAGAAATGTCTGAGATATAGACTGTCCCCTCTTTCCAGTCCATGCCAATTATCATTGATTGTCTACTCAATTGCTATCAGTTGTTTCTCCAATTTCCCTCCTTCTTTCCTAACTGATCCCATTTTTGTTTATGCTGAATGATGCTCAGAGAAGGCTGGCCTCCCTCAGCCCTGCTGATGAACTATGCTTTGTCTAACTGTCTAGTAATTCCATGCACTTGCTTGATTTTGATTGATTGATGGGTGAGCAGATGACCCAGCTATGTCTAAGGAAACAAAAGGAAAACAGGTTGGGTTGGATCCAGAAAATAATTTTACTCTCTGAAGACAAAAGAGAAATGCTTGAGGTAGTCCCACCCCCATGTTTGCCCTTCTTGGTTTGGATAAAGTCATGGGAGAGCCAGATGCTTGAAAACGAAGCTGAATGTGACTCTAAGGGCAAACATGGCCAACACCAACACAGAAATTCTCCAGTCCTCAAAGACATTGCTGAACTACTGAACCAATGTAGAAACCACTTACCTTCAGACTTGAAGATCTTTTATTTTAAGCCAGTTTTAGTTTGGCATCAAGTTATTTTTGAAGCTGAAAATAGCTGTAAGGATATATTCCTCCTCTCTTTTCCCCTCCCTCAGCATTTTCTCCATTGAAGGATTTTGTAAATTTATACAAGACCTATGTACTGTTTAAAAACTCATCAAATTTGAGTGCCTTACAGTTTTTAGTAGTAGCTATAACATATAAGATGATTAACTCATCCACTTTGCCTGGGACTGTCCTGTTGTTCACACCAAAAGTGCCACATTCCAGAAATTCCTTCAGTCTCAGGCAAACCTGTATTGTTGGTTACCCTAAATGTACAAAAGAAAACCCAACATATAGAATTTTTCTCCCCTAAATTGAGAAATTATCTAAATAATTCAATGATTTATTTTCTTCAAACATCTGGGCATATAAGTGCAAATAGAATTGCACTGAATTTAAAGTAATGTCTTCAACTGACCTCTTTGCTTTCCAGATATAAATTGAGGAATGGGAATCTCAGGCCATTTGTGGAAATAAACTAGTATAGGTTAACATTAGGATTAATATTACAAATATATGTATACATACATATATGAAAAGTGCCCAACATTTGAAGTGACATACTTGAACTGTTTCATTTAACTCACAAACATACCTAAAAAAAAATAATATTAATTCCCATTTTACAGATGAGGCAACTGATGCTTAGAGAACTTAAGTGACCTGCTGAAGTTGCCTCAGCTGATACATGTTTAAAGAACAATTCCCAATACTTGGGAACAAACCCAAGTAGACTTAGTTTGGAATTGAAAGTGTCTCAAAACACAGTCAATACTTACGTGAACTGAGTTAGAACATCCTAAATGCTCACTACCATTTCTTAAAAGTTTCACTTCAATTCCTTCTAACCTACACATTTGAGAACAAGTCTCTGAAGAAAATGAAAAACATGTGCCTGGGAAAGTCCCTGCTGGTGCAGGTTCCCAGTTGGTACAAGTCAGCCTCAGGGACCTACTGATTCACAGAGTCTCTGCACCCAGCAGGAGTAAAGTCCAATTAAAGACAAATGTCACGTCTTGCATCTTTGCTGATGGGAATCACCTGTTTTACACGACTACCTCTGACTCTGGTCCAATGGAAAAGCACACAGAGCATTTCAAGTAGTGGAATCAGAGGTTACCGAAGCAGAAGTTATCAGCTAGACCCTGTCCTGTATTATCTGCTTGCAGGAGACGAATGAGAATGATGTTGGCGATTTTTGATCTGATTGTATTTAGAAGATAATGTCAATGAAAATTGAGTGTTGTTACTAGTGCAAAGTAAATGTCGGGGCAGACTGAGACATTTAAGAAAGAGTGGAGAGGCCATTTTCCAGGGTACACCATTCAATTTTATTAACATTAGAGCTATTACATACCCCATGCTTTTTGTTTTGTTTTATTTTGGGCAAAAAAAAAGTAATAATAAGATAACTGAGGGAACTCAATGACCAAATATCAGAGTCAATTTATATACGAGTAAAACCCAGGATGGAAATGCAAGTGACCTTATTTATTAGTTAGTTTATATCTCTCTTTTTCAAAATACAGGACTCTCATAATAGCTCATCCAAACATATATTAATGGTTGTTTTCTGAAAGGTCAGTGATTTATTTATGGGAGCACGCTGGCACCCATGAAAATCTAAATGGTTTGAAAGTGTGCTAACTTTATCCCACTCATATCTTATTCTGCCCCTCACCATACAGATATTTGTTTTTAAAATTATGAAGTGGGATCCTTGTACTTTTTGGAGACATTTGTGACCATGATAAAGATATTCATCCACTAACAATAATAAAAATATCAATTTTACTACTAAGAATAGTTTGATTTGACAATTTACTACAAGCCTTAAATATGTAATTTTATATGCATTTACCTTACTCATTTTTCTCAGTAACCCTATGATAACCTTAGAATTATTGCCCATGTTCAGGAGAGGAAACAGAAGTTCAGAACAGGAAAAGATGTTGCCCAAGGTCACACAGCTGGGATGCAAGGAGAAAGCCTGTATTTAAAACAGAGGCTGTTTGACTTCAGAGTCCAAGCTTTACATCACTCTACTATACGCTCTCCACTTGCAGAGTCCACTTATAAAACAAGATTTATGGCACTTAAAATCATATTTTAAAAGGACCTCAGGTTATTTAGTCCACGTCCTGACTAGTATAAGATCAGTTCCATAAAGAGCTATGCCTGAAGGTTGTACAAACCAAAAATATAATGAGAGTTCAAGAAGGGTTTGGAGAAATTCTTGGATGATAGATCTTTCCCAGTTAGGGATGCCCCCTTTGAGGACAATATCACGAAGGGCAACTATCATCATGTCACACCAATGTCCCTTGGTGCTACTATAAAAGACAAAATACTGAAAAATGTGGACTATAAGTCTTATCCCATATGACTTTTTTATGTTCTTATGATTCTTAAAATATATCTAAGTAACCTATTTCTACAATTCATCAAACTTAACCATGAGGAATAACTGAATCTTGCTGTTACTTGTCCAACTGGAGGCAAAGGTGAAGCCCTTCTTATTAGAAGAAGGCATTACTATTTTTGTAGCTTGTTTTGTTGGAGAGAAAACGATTGGACTATGAGAAGATCTGGGTTCTTTTTTCATGTCTGCCTCCCAGGTGCTGTGTGACCCTGAGCAAGTCAGACTCTGAGCTTCACTTTACTCATTAACAGCATGACGGACTTGAAACTGGGGTGCTTCCTCCTCAGGGAAAGCATGGAAAAGAATTCACCAGTCAGCAAAGAAACAGACAAAAGAATTTGTTTACCTAATGCTGAAATCTAGATGAAAAATAAATACCTTCTGAAAAATTCATCACCACAGGCCTGTCCTCAGGCAAATTTGGGATTCAAATTTACATAACCAGCATGTATCAGGGAACCCCAAGACACAAATTCAAAGCAGTCATGACTTGGTTGTATTTTATAGAACCTGGCTGAAAGCCAACACATATTTCTCTATAAGGATAGAATGTCTCTACAAAGATGGAAGTCACCCTCAACTCAGGCCTCACAGAACATCCACGGATTAATTCCAGATAACACAAGCTCAGTCTCCAAAACTAAAAAACAAACAAGGAAACAGGGGTCCATGAGTAGTAATCAGCAGAAACAACAGAAAAAGCTTTACATATTGGAATTATAAGATTCAGATTGCAACATAACTGTGTTTAAATATTTTTTTAAAGAATTGATATAATAATCAAGAGAATGACACTATATAAGTCAGATTATAAAAAGACTTCTAGAAATAAATATTCTAAATAGAAATTCAAAAAGTGAAAAAATAAAAGCATCAAAATAAAAACTCAGTGCATATGTTCAATAGCATATTAGAACTGGAAGACATAAAGAAATTATCCAGAATGTTGGAGAGACAGACAAGAAGATTAAAATATGAGAGCACCATAGACACACAGGAAGATAAAATGAAAATGCTTTCCATAAGGTTACCTTACTTTCCAGAAAAAAAAGAAAACAAATAGAATATGGCATAAGAGTATGGCTAGAAATTTTTCAAAAATTTTCAAAGTTTATTCTCAACAGGTTTCCCAGAAATATCAACTGAAGCCAGAGAATAGTCAAAATCTTTTAAGTCTTTAAATCACCAAGGGAAAATAAGTATCAATCTAGAAACACATAACTGGCTAAACTATTATTCAATAATGAATAATACGTATTTTTCAAACAAACATACAAACAAACAAACAAACAAAAGTGAGTCTGGATAAAAGTCATCTGGAGATCTCATTAAACTATAGAATCTGATTCAGTGAGCCTCAGATTCTGCATTTCTAACAAGCTCCAAGGTAATGTTGATGATGCTGGTCCATGGACCATATTTTGAGTAGCAAGGTTCTAGGTAGTTCAGGAAGATGAAAATTAATCTCAGGAGAAAGATTGGGACTCAAGAAACAATAATGAAAATAGAATTTGTCAAATGTGGGTAACTCTACATAATTATTAATTGTATTAAATTATAATAATAAAATTTTATTTCATACAAAAAAACAAGTAAAATGAAAGAGAATAGTCAGAGTTAAACTATTCCAAGATCTTCATATTATTCAGATGAAACATAGAGATATTTGTAAAAACAAATGCCTTGGTGTAGATGAAGAGTTTTACAACTGTGTTCAATGGACAATAACATCTCAGAAACTCTCCAAGATCTAGCAACCCTAAATTTTATCAAGCAAAGAAGAACAGTTTTGTGAGTAAAACGGGGTGCTATTAATAATTACACTGGACAACAGACACAAAGCAGGATCATCCCAGGAAAATCAGGACAGATGGTCAGCTTCCCTCAAGAGCTGTGAGGTGTGGATGAATGAGCAGGTCTCTGGGCTCTTTCCCTACCATCTAATGAGAAATTCCCTCTTTTTATTTTATACTTTATTTTTCTATTTAAATGCTTATTTGAAAATAATATAATGGGCACCTGTTGATTTTGCCCGACTAGCATCAATTCCCCCTTCTTTTGGTAGTTACGCCTCAATATCCTTCGGGAAAACCACACCTGTCTCACTCCCTATCATTCACTATTGGTCTGTGCCAACTCTAGGAGTAGAAACATCTCCCAAGCCTGGCCAGTCAGATCATTCTACTCTCTTGGTCACTATAATTGGTTGCAGCACAAGCAAATGAGTCAGGACAGCCCAGTGAGAGTCAATTATGAGAATCACTAAAAAGAGATGGCTCTTCCTGTTGGATTTTCTAGTTGTAAGGCTTTTGTAAGCCTGCAGCTGCTGAGAATCAGCAGGTGGAGGGGAGTGTCTGAGATCCATGCCAAAACAGAGGGAGAGAGAGACACACACATGAGGTCCTGATGACATGGTCTGTAGCATTGAATCTAGCAAATTATATCCCTGCACTCCGAGGTAAAGCAAGATAATATCTCCTAAACCATCCTTTGGTATTTATTTATTGAATTTATTACTGTTTTTCTTTTATTTACTTAAGACAGTTTGAACTGGCTTTGTCTACCAGCAAATGAAAGGAATAATTAATAAGATGTATAGTTTGTGAAAACCCCTTGACCAAATTAACTTGGCAGTCTCTTTCATCTCTAGTGACAGGACTGAAGTGGCACCAGATACATAAGAATGAGACTCAAAGTTATTATTTTCCACATGCTATTATTCAAATCTATGGCCTGAAGCTGCTATGAACTTTTGAAATGCTTACTATTTCTAAAAATAGATTTTCTAACCCAACTCACCATTACAATCGGAAAAAAAAAATGGGCCAGGTTTGTGCAATTCTACATTCCCATTCTAAGACAGGAAACTTATATAATTTTGTTTATGATCTGATTTTCAAAACATTTGATGTAACTGGTTTAGATCGTAGAAATTCAGCTAAAGCAAGAGGCTAGAATTAATGCTTTTGAATTTCTTTCCTTCTGATTCTAAATCTCATAATTTTGAGTTATTTAAATGCCTCATTGTCAGTATTCCAGGGAAAGTCACAACAGTAAACAAGGTACCTTCTCAGTTCAAGGTGCCCTAAAGACATATAAGTAAAAATATCTATTTTTTTGCATTTTTCTGAACACTTAAGTTTCTAAAATAGTATAAATTTGATTTATTGCAATACTTTGATTTTAAATATAATGTATTTATATTAGCAACTGTAATCATATATTTTGAAAACAAAGTTAAAATATACTATTGAACTGTTGTGTTCCCAGCACCCAGTAGTCCCTGACACAGAGAGGTTCATCAAATATTTGCTGAATGAATGACAAATAAATAAACATGTCTAAAATATATATTAAGAAATGTATTAGGGGCTATAAAAAGCATAATAAAAACAGAAGAACATACTTACTGATAATTATCACGTACTACTTAGACCAGGGTTTTGGAAGAATGTGTATAATGCTAGGTGTTAGGTTAAAAAAATTATCTGAACAGTTTGGAAAAACAAAGCTTCATACATGTCTTTCCTGCAAAATTTCCCAGAACCTTTAATATGCTATTATGCCTTTAAATATCCAAGAACAGAAATAAGCAAAGCAATGTTTCTTAAACATAATTCTCCTAATTTAAAGACCACATTTAATTTATTTATTAAGAGTGAACTTCAGACCCCAGTTTCAAGGGATACTCCCAGATTCTCACAACCAATATCTAGAACAGGGCTTGACTAATGTTTTCTGTGAGAAATATACTACAAAGCATAGAAAAATCAGAGAGAAGCTTTTGTCATGAGTTCAGATACATTAACATAATTAACTACTGGCATTAAACTATTGATTCTTATTTTATATCAGGTGTATTTATAGAAATGAATATGATATTTAAAGCAATAGCTTAAATAATCTGAGAATTGTTATGCGACTTAGCAACTTGGAAGAAAGAAGTGGCATTTTCTCATTCTTCTGGGTTTCATTATAGCAAACACATCATATGGGGAGACAGGTGTATTTCTTGCATAGATAGAGGAATCCAACATCCACTTATTAGGATGTACAATTAAACTCTACAAAGAGATTTTTTTTTTCCTGGGATCCCAACAAAACAGAGAGCTTAGAGGAGCAGAAAGAATTACCCTGGATGTAGAACTTATCTGCATAAACTCATCAAAGAATCATGCTGTGGATACACAGATTATTTGAAAGAGGAAACGTGAATATCAAGCCATTCTTTAAAAGAATGCCTGAAATAAAAAGAATAGTGTTTTATAACTCAAATGTAGTTCTGTAATTCTTATATATCAATAAAATGTGGATAAATATGTCAAAGAGAATATGAGTATTTCATTTGCTCCTTGTATTCGACCACATTTTGGGTTATTCCTTATTGATTTATGATTTTATTAAAGCCCTAGGGATATGTTTTCCTGCATATTTCCAGTTGATGATTGAATGTGTATCTGATGTTTTGTAAAGAACACGTGGAATGCTTTCTTGCAAAGCTTCAACCTCTTTTAAAGCAATACTTATAATAGGAGTTCAATACGACAACAAATAAGCATCATTTGTTTCCCTCTTTATCTTATCTTTGTTCCACAGGAATTTAAATGCAAATGTGAAATAGAATGAACACCAACAAATGCATCAACTGCTCCCGCAATATAATCATTGCAATCTATAAAGCATAACAGGCTCTCTTGTGCTGTCTGCTTACTGTCACAGTATTTTGTAGTTGGAAATACATTCTGTGGGTGTTATTTTGCAACCAAATTTGAAAAGGAACACTCTGAGGAATCATCCCAGTGTTTATGTGAAAAGAATGTAATGTTTGCCTGTGCATGTATGGAACAGCTTTATTCTTTATTTAACTTATTTTCACAAAACAATTAAGGGAAATGTATTTTTAGCATCAATAATTAAAACCAGGCAACTCACAGGGAGGGCTGATCTTCTCAGCCTTATCTAAGAAGAGCTTTCTCCCTTGTTACAAACAATATGCACTTGCTTACACTCTTTTAGCACATTCCATTCCAACTGATTGGCCAGTTCTTACAACCTGCCTCTTGCCCTTACCTGAATGCAGAACATCCCAACATTAGTCCTTCCACTCTGAGAAATCACCCAATGTGCTGCCACAGGTCAATCAGTTACATTTTTCAGTACTCTGGTCCAAGGGGAATGGGCTGGGTTTCTAGAACAGTGGCTCTTAACTTAATCATGCACATAATTCTCTAGGACAACTTGTTAAACGCAGACTCTCAGGCTTCAAACCCAGAGATTTAGGCTCAGAGTGTTGGGTGGAGGGTACAAGAATCTGTTTTTGAAATGTGTCCCATTTGATATAGATGTACATGGTCCCATGTTCTACTGGTTCAGGGATTGGCAAACTAAGGCTGATGAGCCATATCTGGCCTGCTGCCTGTTCTTCTAAATGAAAATTTGTTGGAACACAGCAGCATTTATTTATGTATTGTCTATGGCTACTTTTGTACTACAATGAGAGTTAAGTAATTGTGACAAAGACCATGCGATCTACAAAGCTTATAATATTTATTATCTGGCCCTTCACAGAGATATTTGCCCATTTCTGCCCTAAATGGTATTGTATCGTTTTATGCTTCAAACTTAAATTAATGTACCAAAAGATTATGGTATTATAATATGTATGTCATTTCAGTATTGTCCTCAACAACTTCAAACTTTTCAGTGGTTTCCCATTACACTTAATTTCCTATCCTGGCCGATAGGCCCCTACTTGACATGGTCCCTGTGTCCCTCACAAACTTCGTTTCTTCTTTCTTACCCATAAGCCTTTACTCACTGTGTCACAGGCATACTGGCCCTTCTTTCTGGTCCTCAAACATGCCACATCTGTTCACATCACAGAGTTTTGCACTTGATGCCATTTTGAAAACAAGGCAGGTACTCTCACGCTTTTTTAAAAAAATTCAATTTATATTTATGAGACATTTACGATATTCTTAGGGATCATGCTAAATGCTTGGCATACACTAGAGAGTAAGAGAAGTTTGGCTCTTTCCCTTAAGAAGCTTACAATTTAATATAGGAAAGAAACATCAAATAACTAAATACACAAAATCTGCAATAAAATATTTCAAAAATGCTGTAATGTTAAACAACAGATGCCCTTGGAGAGAATAACAAGAGAGACCTGATTTGGTTTGAAAAAACAAGGAAGGCCTCTCTTAGCAAGTGACATTTATAGCAAGATATAAATATGAGTTAGTTTTATTTGAAAATTTTGTTTTATTTTTTTATTCAACTTTCTACAATGGGAATACATGGAAGGATTTTCAGCAGATAAAGAACATGTTCCAATAGCTGGCTTTAACAGAGCACCACCCTCCTAGGTGATCTAGCATTCTGTACTTATCCATATTCTACATCAACCTTCAATGACTGATACAAAGCTATATTTTCTTGAACCTAGCAAAATGCTCTGCTTCATGTAACAAATGGTTGAATAAATTAAGAAGAACAAGTTTATTTTACAAACACATAAAAGCCCTCTCCTCCATGAGTTAATGCTTACCCTTGAAGAAGAACCAATTATATATCTATAGATTTATAGATATCTATACCTATTTATATATATAAAACTGAGATATAATTGATATGTAACATTGTATTAGTTTTAGGTGTACAACATAATTTGATATTTATATATTTTGTAAAATGATCACTACATTAAGTCTAGCTGACATCCATCAACACACATACTTACAAATGTTTTTTTCTCATGATGAGAACTTTTAAGATCTACATTCTTAGCAACTTCTAGATATACAATACAGTATTATTAACTATTATACACTCTGTACATTTCAAGACTTATTTGTTTTTTAATTGGAAGTTTGGACCTTTTGGCCACCTTCACTCATTTCTCTCACCCCTTACTGATCAAATTAATTTTGTGTTCCATAAAAGTGAACATGTCTTGGATAAATCAACATGCTTAAGGCCAAGTTATAAAGAGTGAAGAATGAGCATATATTCTAGTTGGTGGGGATGCTATGGTTCTTTTTTTTTATCATTTTTGTCTGTCTCCTACTTTTGCTGTCCTTCCTAAGGAGATTGTACATTGAATATGGATTGCAGAAACTCTAGGAATTTGTACCTGGCTACAGTATGAAGAGATGACATTTGTTTAAAGAGATTCAAAGTTGCAGCACTTTGTGGCTTAGGTGTTCCCACTTATAAGCTATTCTTCCTTTGTTTCTGTCCTGCTCAGAATTAGATATATAGCTTACAGGGCTCAGTGCAAAATGAAAATGCAGGCCTTTTGTTCAAGTTGTTAATAACTTCAAGAGAATAGCAGTATGTTAAACCAAGTGTAGGGTCTTTCTAAGCACAGGGCACCTGCATAGGTCACAAACCCATGAGCCTAGCCTTGGTTCCTCTCTTTATACGTGGGTATTTCAGAGGGTCTTAGATGCAGCTATCCTGGGGGCAGCTCTGAATCACTGCAAAGGCCTCAGTCAGGCAGCCTGGGGCAGCTGAACTCTAAGCATTGGGGCCAAATCTTATGCTTTTTTTTTTCTTTGCCTTTGTTATCCTCTGACTGGCAAGGATGGTACCTGTATTGGACTTTCCTTGAATTTGAGACTAAGATCAGGTTTGTGATATCAGAAAAGTAGAAAAACAGGACTTTCAGCATGCATTAGTTTTAAGCTACTTAGCCCTAAGAAACCCAGACAAACAGTCTTCTATATGCTCTAACCCATCTCATTGGAGTTCTGTATGGGTAACTGGAATCAATGCTCACATTAATAATAAAGTGTCCCTAATCCTCCAGGGGGAAAATGGCTAGTCTAGGACAGAATTTTGGGTTTAAAAATCTGTGTCTTGAACATACTCACTCCTCATGCGTATTGGCAAAACCATTCCAACATAACTCAAAGACAAATTACTACAATTCATTTGCTAATACATGGCAGTATATGCCTTGTCTAGCCAAACAGTTTAATTAAAATGTACCAACACTAGATCTTTTTTTTCTACCAAATTCACCCACATGCCTAAAAACACAGCTTCGTGCTTCCAAAATTTGAGCAAATGTAATGTGACTACTATAGCAAAGTATTATGATAAAGTGATTTTGCTTATGTTAAACACAAATTGGCAATTGGCCTAGAATGTATGTGAAGTAGGACAGTGAAGATTTTCAGATTCTAAGTTACCAAAGTAATGGGCATCTGTTGTTTGTGTACTATATGGGTGGAACTTTTCAAGAGAATGCCTTGCTCTCTCTTGGTCAAGGAATAGACACATGATTACAAACAGGAAATGAATCCATTGTCCTAGAAATTAGTCTTGAGCAGAATAATGCAAAGCAAAAAGTGCGTGGAGTCATTTGAGGAAAACTGTTAGTGTAGATGTATCCTATTTGTGACATGAGACTACAGCTATGTGTTCTTGTTATTTGGTTCTCCAGCGTATTCTAATGCCTTTCTTTTGAATCTGTTTATTTGTTTGAACTGATATTCTTTTCTAAGACATTTTCTTTATTTGAAGTCAGCTTCTATTGCTTATAACCAATGAACTAACACCAGCACAAACAGAAAGTGGCTACTGATCTCCCACAATTTTAAACAAGTAACAAAATTTTATATAAAATGAAGATGCCATGTTTATAGCCTATTGTGCACATCATGTAGGCTTTGTTGATTTAATTGTTTCTCTAATTTATTTATTTAACACTTTTATTAATAATAGGTGCCAGCTTGGAAGCAACTGTACCACTGAGAATTCTAGTGCAAAAGTAGCACATCTGTGTTGGCATGGTGGCTCAGTAGATTGACCTAGATAATGAGTTGTAAAATTCTGCCTCTACAACAGTTACTGAACTATGAAAATATAAGCAAATGAGTGAAAATTCAACCCTGTACCCCCTATATTCCATGTTATTTCTGAATGTATTTCTTAGTAGGGTTATTACTTCATCTCCCTGCTGGGAAATGTGATTTGGAGGTATTTAGAGTCATTCCATCAACAGATCTTCCCTATAATCATTGTGTATTGATGAATGACTTTGAGATGAAGAGGCACAGGTTAAAAAAAAAAGTGGATCAGCTATGTCATATGAACATAATGCTAAAGAAAATAACCCACCCCTGGAACAAGAGCTGGATTGAAGACTGGGAAAGGATACAATCAGGCAAAGGTGACATGGGGGAGGCAACAAAGAAAACTTCAATAAATATGCCTTTAAGCATGGATCAGATATTGACTATTAGAGACAAGGACATCCTGAGAAGATGAAACACAGGGAAAGAAAAATAGGCAGAAAATACTTGGCAGCATTCAGAATCATGTTATCCAATTTAGGTCAAGCATAAGATATATTTGTTAGTTAAATGTATAGAGTTACTTCCCAATTACTTTATTTTTGTTGTATTCTTTGTTCTTTTATACCACTTATATATGTGTGTGTGGGGGGGTGGAGCTTTCTTTTTCATCAGAATGAAAATTTCACATTTAAATTGTTCAATGTTGGATTGCTGGGATCTTGCATATTATTGGAACTCAATATTTATTGAAAAAATAAAGGAATGAGTAAATAGAATAATGGATGAAAGGCAGGAAACTAGCCTAGAAAAGTAGTAGAAGGACTTTGAAAGTTGGTCTAAAGACTTTAGACTTTATTATATGACCAATAAATATTTGGGAACATAGATATCAAATGACCAGAGCTGTACTCCATAAAACAAATTAATCTCACAGCTTTATAACCTAAAGTGAAGGGGGAAAAAGAGGAGGGAGATGTTGGATTATCTGCTGGGATGTTATTTCACTATTACACATTCTAAGGACCTGATTAGAGAGACAATAATGGCAGTAATAAAGGGAAAGTACACATGAAGCTATAAATAGAAAAGTTGGTAAGCAATTAAAGAGAAAGAGGGATGGAGAAGAGCCAAAAGGAATGTGATTATGAACCTGGGTGCCTGCTAATGACAGAGATATCATTAACAGAAGTCAGAGCCATACTTGCCTGGTGGTTTGGGGAAGGATATGATGAATTACAATGTGGACATGCTGACCAGAATTCAGGAGGCATATGTTCCATTAGCTATTAGAAATGTAAGCATGGACCCAGCACAGATGTGGGCCTAGAGACTTCTCCTGCAGGAGGAAGTTGTGGAAGGAGATATAAGTGATAAGGAGGAAAAGAAAGGAGGGAAGGAGGCCAAAGTCAAAAATTACTGTTAAATATGGTAAAGAGTTTGGATTTTATTCCAAATATAGTACATTGAGAAACCATGGATAGTTTTTAAACAAAGAGATGATACGTTCTGATTTAAATTTCCTTTTTAAAAAGAAGATTCTGGATGCTATATAGAGAGTAGAATTAAGGTGAAGTAATTGCCAGTCTCAGAGATTCATATCCTCAACTCCTCACTCTCAACCCAGGCTAGGTGGTTAAAGTCCTCCTTGTAGTCCTTCTTCTAGTCTTCTAAAACAAAACAAAACAAAACAAAACAAACAAAACAAAACAAAACAAAACAAAACAAAAATCAGAACAAAGATCTGTTAACTGAAAGGAGGAGGAATAGACAACAGGGGAAGAGAAAAAGGTAAGTGAAATAGAATCTGTAGCCCACGTTGCAGCTGCACAATCGAGGCTGAGATAATTAAGTTGCTGGGGAGAGGTGGCAATGATGACACCCAAATGCAACACCTGCAGCCTCTGCTCTTAACTGTATGCTATACTAGCTCCTCGTAGGTTCAGGATACTTTTTCAAGATGTTGAACTGACCAGGCTATCTTTGGGTAATGCTTGTGGTGGGTAAAAATTTGGAAGGTAAGTGCTTCCAATTTAAGAACAGAAAGACCTCTTTGTTTGACTTATCCTGGAACAAATTGCTTAGATAATTTGTAAGATCACACAGGTACTTAGGGTGAGGGATGGACCAGCAGACAGGCTTCCTGAGTCCCTTGAGGGAAACCAATTTTCTCACTCCATCATTTGACCTCTTTTCTATGCTGATCCTTAGCGGAAACTTGAGACTTATAGGTTGTGGTTGTAAACTGGGAATTTTTATAGTAGGAGGTCATGAGTTTAGAAGCTACACTGACCTAGAAGGTAACTTAAATGGTAAAGGGTGAAACAGATCAGGAGTAAAAGAAATACTTTATTTTGTGAGACTGAGTACCACTTACTAATAATCATCATATATCCAGCCTCACACTTTGTTACTAAAGTTTTTGTTTGATCCTGACATCCATGTGAATGAGCTCACTCAAATAATGGTACTGATGTTCCAAGGAAATCGGTGTGAGAGGTGGTTCTTACATGGAGGCTGCTGAGGAATATCCTGTTTTTGTTTTTGTTTTTGTTTTTCTTTTCTTTTTCTGATTCAAATTTATTTTTTAATACGAAATTTATTGTCAAATTGATTTCCATACAACACCCAGTCCTCATCCCAAAAGGTGCCCTCCTCAATACCTATCACTCACCCTCCCCCACCTCCCACCCCCCATTAACCCTCAGTTTGTTCTCAGTTTTTTAAGAGTCTCATGCTTTGGCTCTCTCCCTCTCTCTGATTCAAATTTCAAGTAGCTGATTTCCTATGAAATGAGGATGACCTTTTGTCAATATACAATGTCAATGCCCATCGTGCTTATAAACATGCTGTTTTGTACCCATAATAAGTAATGTTGCCCTCACTATATGAAAATATTGGGACACCATGATTTAGTTTTTACTTCAAGACTAATGGTTAACAAGCAAAAAGACTGTTTAGATGCTTTTGTTTATACTCGCTTGCCTTCACAGTCAGAGGGTGGTTGAACCGTAGGCTGTCAATTTCTCTATGTGTAGCAAGTCACAGGGAATCTGGGTGACAAACACTTACAATCCATACCTGATCCATTCTACTTATACATTCACAGTAAAAATATTAGCCATTAATTTTCCATGTCACCTCTGTTTCTCGAGTGTCAATTCAATGTTCTTTTGCCTCCCAGCATCATCTGGTTTTACTTTCTGCAGTTGTTGTTCCTGGTTTTCTAAATACCCTTCATGTTGCAAAAGAAATGGCTTCATTTTGTTTGAGCAGCTATTATAAATAAAACCAACTATACTGTAATGAGTCTTAAAGCCTTAGTTAGCACGCTTCTAACAACCTTTCAAAGGTGGATCAGCATTAAAGATGTATTACCGGGATCTCATAAAAGTTAAATATATTTCCCAGGAACCTTAGCTGAATTAGGGGCAAAGCCAGAAAAAAGAATTATTACCTCGACTTTAGCCTTTAGGCCATGTTATAAGAACAGACACCCCATCAAACAACTTCATAAATGTGAAGAACCTAATTAGAAAATTAATTCCCAATTATGCATATAGAACGAAGTCTGCTAAATAAGGAAGGGACCACAGCGGGGAAAGTCAAAGCAATGTGGAAATTCTTTCAGTTGGGAAACCTGCTTCTTACAGAAGGGTATAGAAATTGAGACCTAGGGAACACAATTTATTTTATGGAAAAGGCCCTATGGCTTCATTTCTCTGGCCTTTGGGATTTTCATTATTACTTACAGAAGGTCAGGAAGTCCTAAAACTCTTTGAAGCTTGGGCCACTGCCCATGGTGGGGGTGAGAATAAAGAACAGACAAAACAAAACCTTATCAACCATTCTTTTAAATGGGTAATTTCAGAGTTTCAATGTATGCATGTTTTATCTCTATGGCTTAATTTCCATCTGAAAAACTAGAAAATACCCATGCATACATAGAAAATACCCAGTGCATATTTTACCTTTGAAATATGAACAATACTCTGTTTGTTGCTTGAGATACTTTGAGATGAATCTATTACTTATATAAGGATAGGGATTAATTTACAAGAGAATCAAATATATTACATTTACTTAGATACCCAATAGCATCTGTAAGATATGATGGTGATAGCCTAAGTAGCTAGTGGGCTTCTCTAAAACACACCCATATCACTCCTGTCTGTGTTTTCCAAGGGAACAGTCCCATTATACTACCTCTTTAAATGGGTCTAACATGCAATTAAAATGAAAATTATGGCCCCATAATGGGCCATGATGTAAGAACAATACACGCTCTTAGAAGGTTTCCTCATGTTTTTTTTTTTTTTTCCTGAGCATTGAAAATTATCTGTTTGTCAGCCCCGTGGCATGGTCACAATGCAAGGCCTCAGATGAGAGAAACGTGTTCATTAGGAGAATTGAATTACTAGGCAAGGTGCCAGGTTGTGTTGCTTCATTTGGAGGAGAAAGGAGAGCTGGGTTCTCCAGCACCACCTGCCCATCAAACCCCTGAGCATTTTCAGCCTTTCAGGTGAACTTGGAAAATGTTACCTTGCACCAACAAAGGAGAGGGCAGGAAATTGACTCCAAACCTATTAATTTAATATACTGTCTTACAAATCAAGATCATGTTGCAAGAGATATTAATGGTAGCATTAACCAGGAGTTATACACAAAAGAGGGATGGGACTTTCAAATTAAGATCTAAGGAGGGAATTACCAAGTATGCTGTCTGCAGTGTGAAAGATACTTACAATCTGATTCTAGAAGTCATTATTTTACTATCAGTGGAAGCCACAGGGGCTTTGAAGGAGAAAAAGTCTGCTAAATAAGGATGGTGCCATGATAGAACAAGAGGATCAAAATCGGGGCCACTGCTGGGGCGGGGCCATGGATTGAACCCTTCTCATTTTCCTGAGATGCCCTGGAAAGTTGCCCTAAAGTTTCTGAGATCAAAGTACATGTAGTATGAGAACAGAGCCTTCAAACTGTTTCCTAGTCCCTCAAACCAATTTCAACTAGTAATTAACTGATTCCCAACATCAAAAGGTGAGATATCCCAGGAGGAGTCAAAGAAGATCAAAGCCTGTGGTGAGGGGTCCCCCTGCACCCTATCCACCCTCCATCCTCTTTCCCAGACAGACATCCATCCGATTGTAGCAAGTGAACAGTCGCATTGCTTCTCACTAGAGACCAACATCAAACAGACTTCCAAATAACTTGCTGGAGTTTTCAAGCTCTGTTAGAAGAAAATGAGGAAGGCACAGGTATGCGACCATATGGTCCAGATTTTCTAGCACAGTCTAGGTTTGTAATATTCAGTCCTGTTGTTCCCATTGCTGGGACAGAACCTAAAACAAGGTCACCAAAGAAAACCTGGGTAGTGCCTGGCACACAGTATATGATAAGCCAATGTTAATTCCTGTCTTTTGCATATCACCGAACAGAATGCCGAATTATTGTATTTGTTCAAATATTTTGTATTTGTGTGTGTGTGTGTGTGTGTGTGTATTGCACATTGGCTTTCCATAATTTGTCTAAGCCAGATGCTGGATACAACCCTGCCAGAGCTGGTCAGTCTCTGTGAAGAGTGGGCCATTTTCTGTAACCCACTTACTGAGGCATTTTTCTACAACATTCTGAAATGTGCTTGATTAGTCCAGATCCCCTTGCTTTCATTCATACCCCTCGTTAGTTTCCAAGGCATTCCACCAAGGTGTGCATGCCTACAGATGCACCCAAGCAGATCCTTGAGATTGCTGTTCAGACAGAAAAAAATCTGTAGTCTAAGCTTTTACAGATTTTGTTTTCCAGGAGATTCTTTGAAACAAATTTTTAGGGTGACCTGCAGTCAAATTGTACCTAAGGACTGAGTATAGGAGAGTAATGAGAGAGAAAGTCAGGATAGGGCTCCAGTTTCTAAAGTGGAAAGGGTTCTGTCAGTACCTTAAACTCAAAATCTCTAAAGTTTACTTATTTTGAGAGAGAGAGAGAGAGAGAGAGAGAGTGGGCACGAGTCGGGGAAGGGCCCATTACAGGGCTCAGTCTCAGGAACCATGAAATCACGACCTGAGCCATAATCAAGAGTCTGATGCTCAACAATTGAGCTACCCAGGTGCCCCAAAACGTGATCCTTTTCTTACGGTACTATGCTATCTGTGGAACCAACCTCTTTCTTCAGAGTCTCCATCAACATCTACACCTTCTTGGATCTTTACCCCCTCCTGGATCCATTAATTCCATCAACTTCCCATCTGTCTGGTAGTTTCCAATGCTACTATGCTGATTTCAGTCCTTATGATTTCTCTAGAGTGTAATGCCTCAGGACTGGTTTCCTTATTACAAACCATTGAAGATAACACTGATGGATTCACTTGTAAATGTTACATTTTTATATCATCACACACCAAATCCTGGGACTCTGAGAGTTCCACACTGCCTAAAAGAGGTAAATAAATTTGAGAAATTGTCCTGTATCTCTAAATCATACCCAGGTATTAAAGGGCTTCCTGATTCTCTCCCTTCACTGCATTCAACCTTTACCCTCCTCTGGATTTTTGACCCACATTTTCAAAAAGATGGAAGGAACAAGTGGCTTGAGTTGAATTATAGCTGTGTCCCTTTTATGAGTCATCTGGCTTGCCATAGTCTGTCTACTCCCAATTATATGTCCGACACTGGGGTTGAATGTCTATTACTTTTTAACTTTGCACTTGTACGATTATTTTTCTTATCACAAGGTGAGGGGAAATATGTAATGTTCTTATTGCTCCCATGTCTCTGTCACCAATCACCCTGGTCCACTCATGTATGTTAACTGTTTAGCTTCAGTACACTTGAGTTTGTGTCTCCTGCCCCATAGCTTTTGTGTAACTGAAATGGAACAGGCTAACCCCTAAGGAGAAGTTAGCCACAACTCAAAGTTTTAACACCAAAATTGTCTCATTTTCTAAGGTTCAGCTTGGTTTCCTCAGAATTACCTTTTGCATTTTCACATTTCTCCTTTCTTTTGGCATTTTAATGGAAATAACCATACCTCCACAACATTTAATAACATCTTCCAGAAATAAGCCAGCTCTTTGATAATGACCCACTACACTGATACCATCAGAAAATAATACCCATGGAGAATAACACAAACCTTTTGCAGAAAGAATAGCTACAAGGTGAAACCCATTACTTGGAATGAATACAGGAAAGGATTTGTTGTTATTGTAATATATATTCTTTTTTGTTTTTCTTTTTACATATAGCTCCCTCAGGAATAATTTTTGTGAAAAGATAAATGTATCAAACTAACTTTTTGACTTTTCTTTCTCTAAACTAACACTGATAACATACAATGAAACTCTTATTCACTGGATAACATATGCTGAAAGACTTATGAAAACACTCTTTAAAAGCTGCATTGTCTATTTCCTTTTAATCATTCCTTGTTTATTAAAAAAAAGAAAAAACACCTCTCTGCTTTCTAAATGACATGTCCCTAACAAAAGGAAAATAACACTCAAGTTTGTCTTATGAGGAATATCAAAGAAGACGCAGACGGGGAAGAGTTTCTGCTCAGTTTCTAAGCTTGATTTGATTGGTGCTTGTTGTGACTCCCTATGGCAATAGCCCTAGTGCCCCTTATGGGTGACCACCATCGTCTTTCCTCACCCACCCCTCCTCTGTGTTCACACATTGCTGCCATCTCTTTCCATCCCAATGGGCAATTTATACTGATTCTTTCCTCACCCCAGCCGTGAGTCAGTCATCTTAAGAGATTAGGGAAATGAAAATTTGATTCTGCTCAAGGAGAGAGACCTGGTTTAGAATGAACCTCTCATCCTTTAGATTAATAAACTGAGACCTTAGAGGTCATTTGACTTGTTAATGTAGTTGAAGAGCCAGCGGGGGTGGGGAGGGGCAGGTCTCCTGCCTGCTGTTTTGAGAGCGAGTTTAGCATAATTGTTAAGAACATGGACTTTAATGTGGGAATTCTAGACAGAGTTCAGAGTCAAGTCCTGGCTCTGACACTTACTTTTTTAGTGATTTTGGAAAAGTTACCCGACCTTTTTGAGCCTCAGTTTCTTCTTTTGTCTAATGGAATAATGAGAGAAGCTGCAATTTTAAGGCATTTATCTTTTTGAAGTCTCCCAGTGTCTATAGGACAGTGTATGATACATAAAGCAGCTACCATTTATTAGTGCATAATTCTACCCTTATTATTACTGTTTGGTCACCACAAACCCACCTATTGACCCTTTTTACAATCCTCTGGAATTGCCTGAGTCTTTAAATCCACACTATCTTTGGAAAGACCTCTCCCACCCTAAGGACAAGAAGAGAGTATTTGCTCCGCATAAAAGAGAAATGGAGAAAACAGAAAAATGCTCATGTTATGTGAGAAAAAGATGAGCTCAAACCTCAGGTTGCAAAGTACATTTATGCTGCCCTAGGAATTCTGTGTGAATCCCCCATTACCAAGCTGGTTTAATTTGTTTAGTTAATAACTTTATATGACCTGTTTTTATTTAGCATGTGTACTGGCAGCTCTTTTATATAATTTCTGAGTCCACAGTGGCATGCTTTCCCCGAACATTTATGACGTTCCACAACTCAACTTCCAAAGAAACCCATTATGAAATTAAATGGATCCAGGTGGATAATTTGAGAGGGTAACTATATTGCATGCAGCAAAGACAATATGTAAATATTGCAGCAATCTCTCTGACATGGTATTAGAATATGAAAGAAAATGAAATCAACAAAACTATGAGATACTGAATTAATTTACTTTCAAATATTAAAAGTAATGAATCTTCTACTTATTTTCAGATTCCTATGACTCATCTTAATGCTATGATAATTTTTAACTCCATTACATTACTTAATACATTGCCATCATAGCACTCTCTAAATGAATGCCTAGCACATTTTCTCAACCATGGTTTGCCAGAAGTTGCGTTTATATTGTTGCTATTCTGGGTTCGAATCGGCTATTGTGAAATTTTAAAAAGTACAACAGGATGGTCAGCACTTGATTTGATGTTTTCTTTACAAGACAAACAAATAAATGAGAAAGAAGGTATAATCAGCCACAGCCATTATGTGAGATACAGAGAACAATACTCACAATACTCTATTCTGAATGTTAATCTATCTTGTTCTTCATTGGAAACGTGTCTTCCCTTCAGTTTTTGTACATATGTTATTAAATAAATATAGGACTTTAAAAATTCACAGAAGCTGTTGGCTTAATAATTCAGCAATAAAAGGAATAAACTACTGACACAGTCTACATCGTGGACGAACCTCAAAAAACTTATGCTAAGTGAAACAAGTCAGGCACAATAGAGCATATATTCTATGATCTCATTGACAGGAGATATCCAAAAACAGGTAAATTTATAGAGACAGAAAGTAAATTAGTGGTCAACTGGGGTTGGGGGTGGGAATTGGGATTAAATTGTAAATGGGCATTCACATTTTATTGGAGGAACAAAAATGTTCTCAAACTTATGTATGATGATGTTATCTCAGTAAAGTTACTAAAAGCATTGGATTGTATACTCAAATGGCACAATTATGATATGTAAAATACCTCAATAAAGCTGTTAAAACACCCAATAACCTGGAAGCTATAATTAATGCATACATGATTTAAAACTAATCGCATGTCAGGCTGTTTGAGAGAGGAACTTTTTGATTTGTGTCATCAAAAAGTCATATCCTACTTTGCAGTGATACATAGGACATCTGGGCACTGAGCACTGTGGAATTCATGCGTCACATATGAAGCCATGTGGTTTACTTATAGAAGCAGTTTCTAAAACTCTCCTTCACAGAAGACACTGTCCCTCCTACTGCTTTACTTTCTTCTGTATGACATCCATACAGTGCGTCAGAAGTGCACTTAAAATCTACAAACAGTGTGCAAACTCAGAAGATATTGAGATTAGTCCTTGATCCTTTTTTTGAACTCAATGAATTTTGCTAAGTGCTGTATTTCTTTCATTGAGCAATGCTGTATGGCCAATCCTTTTACAGTTCTATCATATCTTTCTTTTTTCTTCCTGTCTTAAATATTTTGCTTTTAGGCCCTACTATAATACTTGTGCTATACTTAATAGGAATGATCATACACAACAGCTCTATGTTACATAGGTAATACAAGTTCACAGTAGACTCAATTTGGTGTGCAGGGTTATGTCTATGTGTGAAGAAATACATATATGTAAACACTTGTATATAAAAATCATGGTAAGTGGAAGTAAAAAAAATATAATACATCTTTGGAATAGCTACTTAAGTCTTTCTGTCAGCTGTGTATAGTCATCTCAGCAGAAAAGAGCTCATTGTGTAAAGAGCATCTACACTGACAAGTTGCTGTATGTTGACATCATGTCTCTCATCTCACATTCATTGTCTCCTCATTTCTTCAATACCTGATATTTTAGAAATCTGGGGTGTAGCCAAAGGGAAAGAGGTGCAGACCCTGAAAAGACAGATTGATTACTTTCTGGCTAAGGGAGCAGGGAAAACAGAAGCCACCAGTGAATGAGAGTCACTTTTGGGTCCGGCTTGGTGGTATGCTGATGGGTCCTCTCTGTTATTTTATTCAATCCTTGCAACAGCTCTCTGAAGCAGGTTTTACTGCTTTTTCACTGATGAGGAAGTCTGGAGCAAGTTAACTAACTAGCCCAGGTTCACTGAGTTAGTAAGTGAAGCAGACAGATTTGACTTGAATTCCTATTTGTTTCATGATTAAAATTGATTCTGATGCCCACTGGCCTAGCTTTTACTATCTTAGGAATAGTAAACCATTACAGCAATGTGTCCTGCTGTCCTGTCAACCCAAAAGGACTTTTTGAGAGATGAAACAGCAAGAATTCTGGGAGGTAAAAAGAGTGACCATCTTTTTGAGAAACCCAAATACATTTTGTTGGTTTATTTTCTGAACCATCCTGATAGATTGCTTATTTCCTCAATGAACTAATTGGAAGGCATATCTTTGTGATTACTATGAAATCCTTCTGCAATCAGCCATAATAGATAGGCGATCAATTATCGGCCCCCTATCTCTTATGGGTAACCACTGTCCATGGTTTATTTCATTCTGTGAGCCGTTCTAGAAATAAGTAGGTGACATACTTGGATGCAAATATAACTTTTGGGTTTGACAATTAACTTCTATGAACAAATATACTAACACAGGAAGGCTTCATAATTCTGAGAGTTATCATCACGTTTACTTTATTAAATTATTTATAGTAAAAATTCTCAAACTTGAGTGTGCATTAGAATTCCCTGGAGGGTGTGATAAAACACAGATTGTCTGGCCAGCTCTCATGTTTCCTACTTCAGTAGGTCTGAGGTCTGCCAGAGATTTTGCAATTCAAATAAGTTTTCAGATGATGTTAATATGCTGATTTGAGGACCCCTTTTTGAAAACCACTACCCAAAGGAAAGAGGAAAGGTCTATGTATCTAGGTATCTATTTATCTTTTCTATAGCTAAGAATGCATTTTACAATTTATTGCAAATTTCAGTATCCAAACCCGTTTAAAAGTAGACACACCAAGAGTTTGACTCTGCTTTATATTATGTTACTACATGGCATCGGGGTCTTGATTAACATTTCAAAGCACATTTTTCTCATTTGCCAAGTAATTGTACAATTTTTTTTTTTTATGTTGTTGTTGTCGCTTGGTTCTCGTAACCACTTGACTGATTGGGCATGACTAGTTTATTACTATTCTCCTTAGGTTATAAATGAGACAACCAAAGCCCAGGGAAGTTATGTGACTTGTCCATATAGCTAGAAATGATTGAAAAAAAAATGAAGGCAAGTATCATAATAACAGTGCATTGGGCCAGGAATTTAAAAAGTTGGGACCTAATTTCCTCCTATAGGAGGCTCTATCTTCTTGGTGACAAATTGTAGATACAAATAATTCAGTTTATTCATCTATAAATGAGGGATAGACCAGATAGCCAATATTCCTTCTGGTTTCATTTTATTCATTTCTCTAATTGTTCATGGACATAAATATTCATTAAGACTTTACTATGCACCAGGCACTTCTAAGACTTGAAGATAAAGAAATGAGTGAGATACCTGACATGACATTCTTACATGTCCTGAAGCTAACATTCTAGGTCAAGAAAGAGGAGTAAATTCACAAACCAGCTCATTTAAAATAGTGATGATATTAATTAATAAAAAAAAATTGGGTTAGATGATAGAAAATGACAGGCTAAAATGCTAATAAATCTTAGTGTTAAGGTTCTCCCTGAAGAAGTGATATGTTAGTGGTCCTTTGGATGACAAAAATTGAGCCAAGCCTATAAAGTGATAGGGAAAGCATATTCTGGGCAGGGCTGTATTAAAGGCAACGATCTGAGCTATAAGTCAACTTGGCTTCTGTGAGAAAGAGGAAGAAGGCCAGAATTCTGGTATTGGGTAAATAAACAAATGGTAAGAGAAAACATTTGGAATGGTAGGTAGGCCAGATCATTTAGAGTCTTAAAGGCCATGATAAGAACTTAGAGGTTTTTAAGCAGGGAAAGACATGACCTGATTCAGATTAAGATGACTCACTGGTTCCACTGGGATTGAAGAAGTGTACAAAAGTGAGCATACACACACATAAAAACCAATTTAAAAATTTTTGACCTTTAAGTGAGTGTTTTCTCCTATTTATTTAGTACATGAAAGAGAACATACAAATTAATACACGAGCTAAAACTGTGACTTCACCATTGATACTTTAAGGATATTACTAAGTATTATAAACATGGGCAACTCAAGTAATAATTAGGGGGAAAATCATATGGAAATTGCTAACAAACTCATTAGAGTGTGTTTAATTATTGCAGTGAAGGGTTAGCAAGAGGATTGGAGCTTACCAAATAAATCTGTTTGCACATGGATTGATATGCTTGTATCATAATTACTCACAGCTGTTGGACTTCTGAAGTTTATTAGGAACTTAATTCCAAAACTTTCATGCTGAAAAGATTTTTTAAGAGGGAAGTGTTAGCCCAGTGCCAGTAATGTGAGCAAGGAAAATTTTTCTAGCAATTCTTTTCAGCGATTACTTACAGAGTAACTACAGATCTTCTCATTATACATAATGAAGTGGACCTGCTCATTTTTGATTTTCATACACTTTGCAGAAAGAGTAAAGCCTCGTGATTGAAACTGCTTGAGCCCTGTGATGAGAAGTTGCATGTAATATGTATTCCAATTACAAAACGATCTCAGAAAACAGGGTTGATGCCTGATGTATTCATTTGAAAGCAATTCTTGGCTAAATTGATCTTTAAATAATCTATCTATATGCTTGTTAATTTAATAGATCAACTGACATCAGGAGAAGACAGGAGTGCTTCATCCTTCACACTCTATCTTATAGCTGACAACTAATTCTCCTTTCTTGGAGATTCATTTATTATACTTTATAAATTAGAAGAAATGTACAGGGTCCCTGAAATACAGCTGAGGCTATGCCCAATAGCTTCTTCTTACTTATCATCAATCAGAAAATTAATATTGTGCCTGGGCTAGCAATTTTGATCTCAGTCTAATTTTTGGTCTATTTAACTGATGGCTGCTGTCCTGACTTACAGTGCTACTGAGCGTAAATGAAGTGATTGATTATTTGTACCAAAGTGATTTCCTTTCTTTCCAAGGCTCTTTTTCAGATCAGCCTTTGATAAGTGCTAAGATTAACTAATGAGGACAATTTAAAAAGAAAATAACAACTTGAGAATCAAGTGTTATCAGTCAGTGAATTTCCCAATGTGTATGCATGTAGGCACACACACATTCTGCCTATGTAGAATAAATCATGGTATTAAGATCTTTTATAATCTAGTGTTTTAACCCTTGTTGTCATGTACCTTGCATTCCAGACTCACAAATTACTAATTTTTCTTCAAACTTATGTTGGACTGTCATACATCTATACGTATGTCCATTTCATTCATTTTATCTGGAATGTTCTTCCTTATTTGAATTGGAATCACATCCAACCTTCCAGGACCAAATCAACATCTCTTCCTATGAAAAGGTTTACCTCATTCTATCCTAGAAAAAATCATTATGTACATAAACTCTGTGTTTAATACTATTATTTTTCATCACTTATAATGCAAAGAGTAACAGCAACAATCATAGTGACAGCAAACACTTAAATTGTTCTAAGTTCTTTGTTCACTGTTTTAAGTTCTTTGTATAATATAATCTCATTTAATTTTTACAATAGCTCACTTACATATATGATTTTATTTTCCTCATTTGGCATATGAGCAACAGAGGCAATGAGAGATGAAATAACTTGTTATGAGTCACTCAGATGTTAAGAGGGCTGAGCCAGATTTTGGACCCGGTCAATGTGGCTTCAGAGTCTAGTCTCTGAACTCCTACACTGTGCAACAATGCCAGCCTTGCAGAGGAGTTGAAAGCATTAGAATAAATCTAAAGTGCCTGGCGTAGTATCTTAAATATAATTCAAGAAGTGGTGATTATCTTATTATTATATGCAATAAAAATAAAATAAAGTAAATTATATGTAATGAATCTAATATAATATATTTATTGTTTTTTTTCTTATGCCAAATGTCAGTCTATTGTTTTATGTTGATGCTTTATAATTCAGCAATTACAACTTTTATGCACAAATTTCAACTCACATACATGGCTGTGGTGCAGAATAAGCATTCAGTAAACATTAAGTAAGTGAATGAGTGAATGGAATGAATGAATAAACTAATCCAAGAAGCTTCTGGATGGGCTTTTCCCTTTCCTCCATGTTTCCCCGAGGCACAGTGCTAAATCCCTCAAAATCAGACGAATATTAAGCCACTGAAGCATGGATTAAATCAATTTTTTCCTTCCATTTCAATGAGTTATTATTTAAAATAAAATCTACAAAGCAATATTTTTAAAAGTCTACATCCCGAAGTAAAACATGGAAATTATCTGATTAATGCAGATAGCCACTCACCAATTTATATTCTTGAACTCAAGAGAATCATTTAGCTAATTGTATAGGTGATTATTATGCTTTTCACAGAAGTGTGTATCATGCATTTAGAATTTTTAAATTGCAACTCCAAGAGAATCCTCTTAAATCTAATTATTGTATACTTAGAATTTTCCATAATCAGCTAAAAGATTATTTATTTCTTTAAAGAAAAAGAAAGCTTTAAAATATGTGGAAATTCTCTTGTGAGAAGGTGAATTAAACATTTTTAAAAATAAGTAAACTTTTTTTTTAAGTGGATTGAAACATACATTAAAATAACTGGTCAATGGAAAAAAAAACCCTCTTTCTCATATATTTCTTGCCAAGTATTTGAAGTTGATAATATGATTTTTAAAATGTATCAATAATTCAGTAATAGAATTCTTAAACTTAGGGAAATTCTCTGATGTTTCAGAAAATATTTTGAGATAAAGGGATGATAAAACTATTGAGTTTAGAAAATGGCTGAAATTCTTTGGACTACCTATGTGACTAGTGATTGGTTCAACTTCAAAAGTGCTGTTTCCTTGAATCTGGTCTACTGAGAATACAGATATGCACTTAGAGAACATGCTTAGAAAAAAATAAAAGGAAGGAAGGAAGGAAGGAAGGAAGGAAGGAAGGAAGGAAGAAAGGGAGGAGATGCTCAATGTGGTGGTCTGTTTCTATCAGTGGCCTTGGATAGAAGCAATAGAAGAGCTAGTTTTCAGAACTGTCAATGGTCTGAATTCTCTTTTTACTCAGGGGTTCATCTCATTTTTTTTTAAAGACACAAACCTACACTACTTGTATACTTATTTATAAGCTGTATACTTCTGGATCACATCTGCTATATTACATGTTATTAAATGTCCAGAACATACAAGGATGTGATAAAACGCATGAGACGATGTTCAACAGCTCTTTTGTGTGTTACATTTGAGAAACATGGCATGGCTCTAGACAATAGCAATATCAGCATTTTAAAATAAAGGATTTCCCATTTGGGACTTCAACTTGTCAGTAACCTGTGACATTTTGATTTGCCAAAAAGTTAACTCTGGGCCCATCAAGTAAAATTAATGCTTAAATCTTTTAGTTAATTCCATTAAAACATCTCTTTTTGATGCTCATCTCTTTGTAGCCTAAAATTTTTTTTCAAGGACAAATGAATGCTTTGGGGAGGCTTTTGAGGTACTGAAGGTTTGCTTAACAATTTCTCCCCAGCTAGGTTGGGGAACTTAAGGGATTCAGGTGGGATCACTGAAAGTTAAATACATGGTGAAAGAACTTTATTTACGGAGTCATCAATTTTTTTTTATGAAGCAGGGACTACAGAGAGAACATTGGACTAGGAATCAAAAGATGTGGGTGCTAGCACCATAGGTGATTCTGCAACTAAGTAATTGGATGACCTTGATGAAATCATTTAACTTTTCTGCATCTCCCTTAAAAAAAATCAGCCAAGTTCCTCAGACATTTATGGAACCTCTTCTACATGCTTGGTATAATAAGACATAATCACATGAATAATTTTAACTTTGATACTAAGCACCTGTTAAGACTCCAAAAAGAGAATTTCTAACTTTTCTAAACATTTTCTCTAACTTTGTGGGATTTTAACATTTAAGTCATTTGCAAAGTCTATGCCAAATATTAGCAGAATGCCTTGCTTGTAACAGCAGTCTGGATATGCTTCCTTGGGCTATATGGGAATGCAATCATTGGCCAAATATTCATTATAAACTGTAAGTGTCTTACCAATGGAAACAAATGCCAAGGTTTTCAAATTCCATATTTTCAAATTTCTTGGATCATCAGAATCACTTGTTGAGCTTTTCTGAATCCCATGTCCCAACCTTGGCATTTATGATTCTGTACATCTGAGCCACAAACTTGTTCCAAAGCCTGAATTTTCTAGCAACCAACTCAAAGAGGAAGCCCAAGCAGTTACAACACTCGTGGTGTTCATAATACAGAAACAAACCAGTTGCTCAGGAAAAGCCCAGCCATTCCTTAGAACAGGAGGAAATTTCTCTCTTGGGATTGAATCAATGAACCAAAGCAGAATTGCTGTTGGTAATAAAAAAATACTGCCTTCACATTGGGACTACAAAATGATTTATTATGTTCTTTGAGATATATTTCTAGGGATGGATTTCCATTGATTAATCAAACTTCTCTTTTGAAGAACTGTGCCCATAGGAGGGTACAGTACCTGAACCATGTAAAGTTGTTAGTATTTGTGTAAAGATGGAGGAAAAGAAGAAAATAAGGAAGATAAAGGGAGAGAAGGTGGGAGAGGAACAGAAGTACAGCTCATCGACTAAGACTGTGTTTCCAAGAGCCAAGCTAAACCACACAATGGGTAGGTTGATTGGCTTCACCAATTCAGTTCTCCTTTAGGAAGATCCCTGAAGCTAACACTTGGAAAGCTTCAGATGAAACTCTACCTGATATTATGAAGTAAATTTGCTTGGATTAAATCCAGCATTTACCATGTGTTTTCAAGAACATTTTGATCGGTTTGCTCTAATTTTCCCTGAATGCCTTCTAAGAACTTTTCTTTCTAAATTCCACTCAATTTTTAAGGGCCAATTCAAGTCTTGTCTTTTTTTTTTTTTTTTCCTTTTTTCTTTTTCTGGAAGCTTGTGCCAACAGTTCTAGCCCTAAACATTTCTTCTTCTCAAAACTTTTTGAACTGGTGTTAAGTGTTGACAAATAAGTATATCTTCTCAACCTGATAGGGTATAACCTCTTTGAGCAGGGGACCACACCAGATAAGTCTATATACCCCCAAATCACTTAGAGAACCTACTCAGGTTCTGCATTATCACCTTTTCTATGGTTGTATTTACTAAACACTGCTGGATTCCAAATACCAAGCTCTAGCTTAAACTTCTTACCTGAGCCACTGCCTTCCAGACATCTTCACATATATATAACGCTACTATCTCAAACTTAAATATCCAAAATTAAACTTCCATTTTCTCATAGTTGTGTTCTTTCAGTGATGTTCTTTATTACAAAACCAGAAACCTTGAAAGTACACTCAATATCTCCCTCTACTAGTTCCCTACTTGCAATGTATAAACTCTGTCAATTTTATCTCAGAAAATGATACAGGATAATGGCAGAAAAATCACACTTTGACACAATAAAATGCTTGTCAAGCCATATCAACTGCTGTTTGTTTTGTTGTCAATGTGATCAAGAGTGAGGCATTTCCCTTCATGGAGTATTTTTTAAAAATATATTGAATAAGGGGCGCCTGGGTGGCTCGGTTGGTTGAGCATCCGACTTTGGCTCAGGTCATGATCTCACCATTTATGAGTTGGAGCCCCATGTCAGGCTCTGTGCTGACAGTTCAGAGCCTGGAACCTGGTTCAGATACTGTGTCTCCCTCTCTGCTGCTCCCCTGCTCACACTCTGTTTCTCTTTCTCTCAAAAATAAATAAACATTAAAAAAATTTGTTTTATTAAAAAATATATTGAATAAAAATAGCTAGATTTGTATAGTGCCTACTTTGTGCTGTGTACTATGCTGGATACTTTACTTTGCACACGTGTGTGTGTGTGCGTGCGTGCACACGCATGCACTTATACTAGTCACCTATACTGGGTCCAGACAAAGTAAAGGGACGGCTTTGCAAGTAAAGGGTGAAAAGCTTAATTACTTCAGGACTCATAATTGATTTATTTCTCTTAACTGGGGAGATTTAAATATAGCTCCAGTTGGTGGCTGCCTTACAAATATGTGATAAAAGCTGATTCAACACACGGTGCTGAGTAGACATATTGATTTTCTACTCCAGCATCACTTTGGTATTTTATTACATTTACATGTATTCACATATTTTGTAACAGGCCAATTTATTCACAAAGAATACAGACCAATTTTGTCTAGGAGCATTCTCTATCTTGTAGAGTTACCTGGTGTATTTGGATCCAGGATGCCCTGCCTCACAGATCAGTAGGACTAATACTGCATGCAGGGCAAAGACTTTCCACTTTATTTTCCTTGACAGGGAGCTTCTAGAGCTCTTTCAATGGGGCCCCATTGAGGGCTGAAAGGATGGGTAAGGCAACATCCATAGAGTCTGTTTAAAACTACCACTTTGCACTGAAAATTGAGATAGCAGAATGAGACCCATTTGCAGATATTTCTCTGGCATTGAACGTACTGCCAGGATCAACAAATAATTGCTGAGCATGTCTTCTACACTAGGCATTGAGGTGGGTGCTAAGGGTCCAACTTGAGCAAAAGTGACCCATTTCTTAGCCTCACAGTGCCCACAGTCAAGACAGATGGGCAGATAAATAATCAGATGGATAAACAATTATAACCTACAATTTGGTTATGAAAGGGAAGTCCACAATGTTCATGAGTGGGAGTGTATGACAGGCATCCCAACTTAGTCTGGGGTGGTGGGGAATAAAGGGGGCTTTTCTGAGGAAGCTGAGTTTGAAACAAAATCTAAAGGAGGAATAGAAGTTAACAGGCAAAGTATAAGGGGGTGGGATGTAGAAGAGCATTCTTAGAAAGGTGAGATGAGACTAAACTGGGAAGAAGCAATGCCAATCAAAAAAGAAGTTCTCTGGGTGAGAGCTTAGAGACTAAGGTGAGTCTTATGAGGAGTGAAGAGCCAGGCCTTTTCATACCATGTTAAGCAATTTGGTCTGTATTTAATGACAATGGGAAGTCCCTCCTGAGTTATTTAAGGTACAATGCAGATACAATGATCCAGTTTCTACTTTAGAACGATTAATCTAGTTGCAAGATAGAGCTGTAATTGGCAGGGCTCTGTGGACTTGGGGAGAAGAGCTGGTCCTCCAACAAGCACTCAGGTGAGAGATGATGGTCACTTGGATGGGGTAGCAGCTGTGAATAGGAAGAGGCTAGGAGATAGATATTCAGGAAAAAAAATCATCAAAACTTGTGGTGGGTAGAACACAGGACTGATGGGGAAGAAAATAAAAGACATGCCTAGAAACGACTTTGTCCTTTGTAGAAAAAAATATTCTCATTTTTATTTTAAACTTTGCCATTTGTCATTTATTCCTTTGCTCCCAACAACTGACTTCCTCTTTTTAAAAATATCAATACACAAATGAGTTTTAAACTAATTCGTATTCGCTTCTTTGGGATTAGAATAAACGTATCATGGATTTGGAAATTAGCTAGGACAGGGAGGCAAGGTGGAAACACATGGGCTAGGTAATCAGACTTGGGTTCAGTTTCCAGGTCTTAATTACTAGCCATGGACAATCATTTCATCTCTCTGCATCGTAGTTGTTCAATCTGTAAAATGGCATTTTAATACATACTTCACAGGTTAGTCTTGAGGATAAAATAAAGGGTATAAAGTGTAGGTATATGGTAAATTCTCAGTAAAAGTTAGTTGCATTTCTAACTTCAGCAACTCCACATTGAAGAGGCAGTGATAGAGTCTGTCAAATTCCATGCTAGGGCCTAGAAAACCATATATAATCTGGCTTCTCCTGAACCATCTTCTACTATATGCTCTTTAATCTCTACACCTCAGCCATGTAAAATTTCTTTCTATTTCTGGGCATACCCAGATGAGTTCTATTTTAGGACCTTGCTGTAGCTATTTCCTCTGCCTAGAACATTCTAGATCTTTCCATAGCTGGCACCTCCTCATTGTTTAAGCTTCAAATGGCAAACTGTCAATATGGCCTTCCCTGTCCACACTCTATGAAGTAGCCCCCTTTCTTGTTATCTTCCATTCCACTGTTTCATTGTATTTTTTTCACAGCCCAAATCACTAGCTAAGGTTATTGTGTTTATTTACTTGCAAGCTTACAGATTGTCTTTTCCAACTATAATGCAGGCAACAAAAGGGCAGGATCTCATCTATCTTATATCCCTAACAGCTGCAATAGTATATGACACGCAGTAGGCATTCAATTAATGACTGTTGAATGAGTGAATAAATTAATAATAACCATAAGTACTATGAAAGAGGAGTAATCTCTGCCAATGATCCAAAACCCTGTTATGGTTACACAAGGGCTGGGAGCACTTTCCTAGATATCATCTATATCTATCTATCATCTATCTATCTATCTATCTACCTACCTACCTATCACCTCCATCTTCATCACTTTGCCTCAGGAGGTGATTTCCCACTCTGGGGTTTTGCCAGTGGAGAAAATATACAGCTCCATGTATTTCTGCATTGCTAATTTCCTGTCTGAGCTGTGGCATTCTTAGAATTGCATTCCTAGGATACTGATCCTGGTTGTCATTAAATATACTAGAAAAGGTGATTCTGTTTTAAATAAGAAATGTTTAGGGAAGTGTGAGAAGTTTAATTTGAGATTTTTTTCAAGACTAACTGTTGCTGAAATCATCACAAATTACCTGGACCCTCTAAGTCACTCAAGGGAGTAGATTTGGACTTCCCACAGCATTATCCCATTTCTTCTTCTTAAAAACAAACAAACAAACAAAAAAAGAAAACTTTTTACACAGAGACTGAATCGCAACAAGATATAACAAGCAGTCCATTTGTGGGTGATTATAATGCACCCTGGGTGGTGTCATAGGCACAAGAAGTACAATAATTTCTCCAAATCCCAGAGAACTTCATTGCCTTAATATAGCAGACTATATAATGATGAGAAAACCAGATGTCTGTATTTACTGGACACTGCAAAGGTGAGCATGGAATGTTATTATCACTTCATCAGTAAGCCTTAAGGGTGTTCAGAATCTGAAAAACACCATCCTGGTTTATGTTCTAGTGTGAAGTCACTTCGTGTACCTGCTCAGCCCTGGATTTTCCCACTTACTTCAACCATTTTGGTCTAGAGAGACTGGGGTATGATACAAGTCAATTGAAAAATGTGTACCAAACAGAGCACATGCATAAGATTTAAGTATACAAACATATAGAGCCTTAAGCACATTCCATAGATATAATGTGGGTTATCTTATTTAACCTCACAAGAACCCTAGGTGGTAAGGACTATTAACGTCCTCATTTTACAGATGAAAAGACTGAGGCTGGCAGAAGTTAGGAAATTCACCCAAGGGCATTCATCTAGAAAGTGGTACACCAGAATTTAAATCTAGGTCTCTCTTTCTCAATCAATCTCTCTTTTTCATTTCTTTTAGAAGTGAAAGATTTAACACTAAACCATTTAGCCCGGTTCAACATTTTGTTCTACCCCTTTTACGCTATAAGACGTTGAATGTGTAAGCTCAACTCTTCTAACATAGAAAGGAGTGATGATAATAGGATTTACTTCATTAATGTTTTTCAGAGTTAATACAGTAGAGTACTCGACTTGTGCTAAGTGCTTAATAAATATGAAAATTATCCACATCAGGACTTTATGCAAAGCTCTATGTCTGACTCAACTGTGAAGATCCAATGGCAGAAGCTTCTTTTAGATGGTTGCCAATATATTTGGAACACAACACAAGCAATGCACAGTTAAAAAGTCAACGAGGAATACCAGGGTGTAAGAGTAAATGGTCAACTGCAGAATATTAACAATAACACTGAGTAAAAGGCTTTTTCTATCCTTATTTAATTCCTACCATGTTCCTACAAAGTAGGAACTCAGGCCAGAGAGGTTATTTGTTTCAAGATTGTATAATTAGCAAGTAGTGGAAGCAAAATTTAAGCTGAGGTCAGTTCACTCTAAAGCCTCCATTTTTTATGCCATACTGCTTCCTTTATACTGACATAGAAACTCAGGGATGGAGGGAATCAGCTTGTATGAGGAGGACAAGAATGCTGTAGAAAGGAGGAGGTGTTGACTGGGACCTAGAGCATATTTTAAGGAGGTACAACACCATGGCAGTAGAAAAAATGTCAGACCGTGAGCAAGGAAGAAAGAACATACAAGGCATAACCTTATGAGAGAAGAAAATGAACTCCAACACTGAAAATGTAAGGAAAAATAGACCAAGAAGAACTGTAAATGTTCAACTTCAGCTTTCGGGTCACCTCTACAAGTAATGGAAACAAGTGAGATTTTTCAGTAGGGCACTGAAAAGAAGACAACAATGTCTTTGGAAACAATCCATATGACAGGAATATGCAATATAAAGAAGGAGAAGTCACTTCAGAAGTTGGTGAAGAAAACAACAAAAAAAGAGGAATGAAGACCAGAAGTCAGAACTGAAAGATAAATACAGATGAGTTACTGAAAGTCAGGTTCCAAGTAGGCTAGGCAGCCTTATGAGGGCTAGGGCTGTGTGTTAAACTTTTTCTAAAGCGTGGGCGGAGAAACTTGACATGTAACTTGACTGCTTTTCAACTGCAAAGTTCTCTATAGATACATGGCATTCTTGTGAGCATCCTTATTTTGTGTAAACCTATAGACACTTTATTTTTGGCATCTTATTCAAAATAATGTGGAACTCTCTAGACATGTGTAGCATAGTTTAAAGTAATAGGGGTAGAGTTGGAGCAAGGATGAGTTTCTGGTCTTGAGGAATCAAAGCCTTATAAGGGCTTACTGGGACATATCAAATATACATCCTGAGGATATTGAGGTTGTTAGGAAAATGGTTGTTAGAGTCATTGTTTTTTTCCACAGCATAATACCAACAGGTGAACTCCAACATTTGGTCTCTACATTGATAATAGGACTCCACAATCTCCTTTTCAAAGGAAACTCATATACTGAATAATCAGAGTCCAGATGAAATCCAGTTAATAGCTGAAATTGCTGTTTTCTTTAGTGTGTTGCCTTATCTCTTTTTAACAAGCCTTACTTACTAGGGTAATTGCACTGAATTCAATCCATTATCTATGGATTAATTCATTAGGGTGGTTTAAACTTTGGGGAAATGGATGGGTTTTAACAGCCCTCCCCTCAATTCCACAAATTGACACTGTAAAACAAGTCTGTGCCATTTTTATGGAGGTTCCAATTCATGAAATAAAAATCAATGAAGACATTTCCTTTCCAAGCTCTCATGTCATTGTTATGCTCCCTTGGTTGCATGGAAAGCCTTTGGGTAAAAGGAGGACAACTCTAATCAGAAAGAGAGTCATTGTCTTCAGAAAGCGTGAACAATGCATTTCTGGGCCAGTGCCCTTACCACTGTGACGGCCCCTTGTGTTACTGCCTTCGGGAACAAAGCTACAGAACCAGATAGTCATTGTCAGTCAGGGGGCTGGTATGGGGAAAGTACCTAGAAACCAGGATTAATCTTTGTCTGAAAGCAAAATAAGGGTGATTATCATGAGAGTGTCAATGATTTCCTTTTTTCTTGATGTGGTCCTTTGCAAGTGATTTTAGTTGGTGAATAGATTTGGTTAAGTATGGCAGTGGTTCCCAAACACTGCTCTTATGGGCTATATCAGAGTCACCTAGAGCTTTAAAAAACAATAACAATTCTCAGGGCTCTATGAGAAAGAACTTATGATTTAGTAGATCTGGGCTCATGGCCAGGAATCTTTATTTTTAAAAAGCTTCAGGTGAGTCATATATGCAAAATCTATGTTTATAAACCACTGACCTAGACGTGTTTTCTATTAAAAAAAAACAGCCACTTAGTCAAATTGGTAGGTAAGACTAGAATTGTTTTATATATGACATCAGTAAATGGTTTTAATTTTATTAAACAAATCAACCATATCAGAAGCCATGCCAGAAATACACAGCATAAAAACCACATAATATTGCCCAACCTGAGACCATTCTGTGTACCTGGAAGAAACTTGTGTCCCACACTGAACTTCTGATCACATTTTGAGACCAGTAAAGAAAAAAATACTGACAATCTACCAATTTGTGGTATATATTATAAAAGTTAAAAATTGCAGGAATGTGATGTGATAGTTTTAAAATGTGTTCACAAGGGTGCCTGGGTGGCTCAGTCAGTTCAGCATATGACTCTTGATTTCGGCTCAGGTCATGATCTCCTGGTTTATGGGAATGAGCGCTGCATTGGGCTCCATGCTGACAGCACTGAGCCTGCTTGGGATTCTCTCTGCCCCTCCCCCACTCATTCTCAATCTCTCTCTCTCTCTCGAAATAAGTACATAAACTTCAAAAAATAAAATATGTTCACAAACTCTTTGACACTTTTTTCTTCTGAAGGCAGAGCCTAATCTTTCTCCCTTTGACTGTGGGCTAGATTTAGTGATTCCCTTCTAATGAACAGAAAAGGGCAGAAATAACACCAAGTCCCAAAGATGGGTCATAAAAGACATTTCTCCTTTTTCTCTTTTGAATCTCCTACTTTGAGGGAAGCAAGCTGCCATGTTATGAGAACATTCAAGCAACTTGTGGAGGAACCCCAGCTGGGGAAGAACTTGGGCCTCCTACCAGCCATGTGAATAAGCTACCTAGGAAACAGATCCTCTGGCTCCAGAAAACCCTTCAGATGATACAGTTGGTGCACAAATCTTGACTGTAACTTCATGAGAGGTCTTAAACCAGGGCTGCCTTATTAATCCACTACCAAATTTCTGACCCACAAAACTAAGAGCATTATTAAATACTTATTATTGTTTAAAGCCATTAAGTGGTGGGATAATTCGTTACATAGCAGTAGATAACTGATAGACCTGTGAAGACTTTCCTCGTGTAACTTACATTTGTTTTTACCTCCACCCTTATGTGTTCCTTTTCTGAGATACACAGACCCATAAAAAATTATCACATATACACCAGTAAATATTTCATAATTCATAAGCTTTGTTGTAAGTACAGTCCCTAAAATAACTGTATAAGTAATAATTAAATAATAAAATTTTGGATGGCATCAGCAAGGTGGTATATGATAATAAAACAGTTAAGGTAAACATGAGCTAAAACATAAATCTGAATACTAGGGGGGCAGATTTTAATTAGGTAATGGTTCTTGTAATTTACAAAGCCACATCATAGCAGATTAAACATTGGGAACAACAGGCGGCTGCAGTAGGCAATGTGAAAAATCTTAGCCCTAGCTTTGCCAATATTTTGCAAAGAGCAAATTAGGAAGAGCAGAGGCTAGGATTAGAACACAGGTGAGGAGGAGGAATGCCAGAATTCAGAACCTCTACTCACCGCAAAAGGAATGTGAAAGTTCTCTGTTTTTGGTAAACCAGCCATGATTCAAAGTAGTGATTTGCTAAATGAGGTTGCAAGGAATGGAACACTGACAATCAGCAAATAGTTAAGAGGGGAACAGTTCCTTCGTGAAGCAGGATGAGTGTAAATGCAAGAAGCAACCTTGTTTATAGCTCTCGGTATTATGTTATGTATCTGCAGATAAACACTTCAGCTAAGTGTTTGGTACCAAGATTATAGAATGTATTTTGTCATTCCCAACAAATTTTCTTGTAACGAAGTCCTAAGTTAAAAGATGCCATCAGCTGTTGTTAAAGAAATGTTCCTGAATCTCAAAGTCTCAGTGGGCAGAGTCAAATATCTGAGGCCCATGACAGTCTTTTAAACTGGATGAGTACCTTGTTACATCAGGATTTTGTCTTTAGAGAGTTTAAGTAGTACCTAAGTTAAATAGTAAATATTGGCAAATAAAACAGGCAACCACCTAACTTTTAAATAATTATTGAAATCTCCCAAAGGAGATAGACTTTATTTGGCTATAATTGGGAAAAAAAAAGAAAGAAACAAAACCAAACAGTCAGCTGCTCCCCTAGCATCCCCACTTAACAACACACACACACACACATACACACACACACACAACCAAAACCTGCATAACCAACATACAACTATTGTACCCAACTCATAGATGCACACAGAACCAGCACACACACCATTGACACATATTAACACAATCAACACACACACACACACACACACACACACACACACACACACACAGACACTCCTCCCAAAACTTAGTAGCTGCACAAGCAGGGAAAAAGATGGAGGTGGGAGAAAAAGATCAAGGCCTGAGTCAGTCTTGCCAGGATTCCTTCAGAAGCCAATGCCTGAAACGACCAGTTGTGAGGCAATTGTGAATGGTGGGGAGTGTGCTCACCTAACGCATTCAAATTCAATTGAAAAAATCACTGTACTGGCTAAAATCCTGTTGGCCACAATGTAGCCTGCAGACTGCCAGATTGCAATAATGTCAGGTTTGGTGGCAAACACAGGGTTAAGGAGGAAGTTAAAATTGCATTGGCTAAGTGGACTGGAGGTGCTGAAAGCAAATCTGAAAGAGGGTAAAAAGAAAATTCTCATGTTTTTTTGAAATGATAAAGAGAAATCAGAGAAGCTGGGAAAAGGGGATTCACTCATTCCCGGTAATTTTGTGTAGAAATCACATCATTAAATAAAACCAGACAACAAAAATAATAATAGGTGGAACTTGGTACTGGAAAGTGAAAGAAATACTATTTTTTCAGGGGTGGATGAGAGGACTTGACTAAATGATCTACATTCAAAGCACTTGGCTCAGAAACAAGAAATGGAAGCCCTATTTCTTGGGCTAGGAACCTCAAAGCAAATTTCACCCTTTTGCCATCTTGGGCAGTGCCTTACAGTGTCATTTTATTCTACTTTATTTTTTGGACAGGATTTTAAGAGAATTTTGTTTAAAAAAGATCATCCGTTTTTTTTTTTTTTTTTTTGGTTTGTTTCCCCTGCCACAAGTACAAACAATGGTATATTTTGTTTGGAAACAGCAGCAAGAGAAATGGATTGATGACATGTGCAGCTTTGACAAGACAGTGAAAGAGTGGAATATCATAAAAGAGCAAACAAAACAAAAACCCTAAAGATGAAATGAAGGAATTTCCATCCTCCCGACCTCCTCTTTGGCTGTTTGGAATGGAATACACATACAGCAAAAATAGCTCTGAAGCCGTGTCCCTCCTCCTGGCTGAGGGTCTGTCATTTTCATCCTTGGAAACACTACTTTTAGCAATTGCCATGTCTCCAGTGTTTGAAGGATTTTCAAAAACACAATGTACTTGGAGAAGGAACAATTCCTTCTCACTTGAACTGTGTGGTATGGCTTAATCTTAGTGCTGAATCTTTTCCTCTGCGATCTTCCTAACAACTGAATAGGGGAAAGCGAGGACCCTACATCTTCGCCAACATGAGGATAGAACTTCTCAAAGGTAGAAGTTTACTATGAATCACAACCTATTGTTTTATTGTTATCTAATTTGTTTTCTTTTAAAGATTAGTTCATCAAGGCAATATGCATTTTTAACACATGGCTTTCTTTATGTCACTAGTTTTTTTTTAATCTTTTTTTACATTTTTATTTATTTTTGAGAGACAGAGAGACAGAGCACAAGTGGGGGAGGGGCAGAGAGAGAACAAGACACAGAATCCAAAGCAGGCTCCAGGCTCTGAGCTGTCAGCACAGAGCCTGATGTGGGACTCAAACTCACTAACCATGAGATCATGACCTGAGCCGAAGTTGGACGTTTAACCCACTGAGCCACCCAGGTGCCACTATATCACTCTGGTTTTAGGCAGGGTTTTGAGTTCTGACCTCTTGAATTTTACACGTTGGCTGGGATGGACTGCCTAAAGGGGTTGTTTCTTGTAACATGTCTTTCTCAGCTAAGCTCAAGTTTGCTTTTTGATAATAAAAACCAAGTAAATGGAAGAGAACAGAGGTAGAAATACAATTAATTTCTCAATTTTGCTCATTTTGCTTGAATTAATAAAGATAAATTGTAAGTATGTTAAAAATTGACACACTTATGTAATCTTATTAAGCTCCAGTATATATAATAGTGTAAACACATGCAGCTGTCAGCAGGAATCTCTCATAAATATACACACATATTAGCTTAACTATTTTTGCTTCTGAGAATTTTACAATATAGTAGGAACATCTTGGAAAAATGAAAAGGAGGCCAATTTTCAAATTTCCTCTCCATTACAATTACTTGAGAGCTTGTTGAAAATGCTGCATAAGAATTCCAGTCTCGGAAAGCCTGAATTCATAAGCCTGGAGTGAGGCCTTGGAATCTTCATTTAAACACAACTCTCTACATGACTTTCGTGCAGGTGGGCCATGGCCACACTTTGACAACACTCTAGCTCACTTATTCAAAAATATGTGTCCTATGCTAGGTGCCCAGGGATGCAAAAAATGAATGAGGCAGAGCCTTTACTCCATGAGTTCACAGGGTAGCACTGGCAGTGGCACACAATTACTTGTGTTTATTTGACTGCTCCATTTCTACACTTAGTCAAGGGGGAGGACACTGGTGAAGTTCTTGTTCTCTTAGGAAGATTACAGGCAGTGAAGCAATCAATGGCTCTGAATTTATATCCTTACCATGGTGTAGAAGGTCTGAAATGATCTGGCCCCTGCTTACCTATGCCTGTATCTCTCAACATTGTCCCCACTCCACTGGTCTTCTCACCTTGGTGTTTGTGAATGTGGCCTACTCTCCCCAAGATCTCTCCAGTGCTTTCTTTCAGTCATTAATGTCTCAGTTCAAACATCACCACCCCTACATAGCTTTCTCTGACAACCCAAACTAAAGCGACAATAGATGACATCCTCCAAAGTCATCATCTGGTTTTATTTTCATCACAGAAAGTATTATTGAAAATGATTTTCCTCACTCATTTAAGTAATTATTGCCAGGGCCTCCCAGTAAAATGCACTGAGATCTTGTATTTTTTCCCACGCTGTAGACATTTCTCCTAGAACAATATGTAGCACATATAGTACTTAATAAATACTTGCTGAGTCAACGAGTGCAAGAATAAATGAACATCCCATCTTTTCCATCCTGTCTCTCTTCTTACTTCTTAGTATTGATATGAAGATCAGCAAAAAAAAAAAAAAAACAAAAAAAAACAAAAAACGGATGTGTAAGGGACTTGAAAATCGAAAGCAGTCATAAATGCAAACCATTCTCACACCACTATTATTATTAATTATTCAGAGCCAGTTGTGAATTGAGACATTATCTTCTTTATGAGAAGCCAAGGGATTCTTTAGAGCTAACTAAGGGTCAGGAAAAGTGGAGGATGGGGAAGACAGAAAAACAACTTGGGATGTGGAGGTAGACCAGAACTCTAAATTTCTCTCAGAATCAGAGATAAATAAAACATTCTTCTCTCAAGATTGCTTCTCTTAAGAACTGAAAGAGGAGAGAAGGGTTGCAAGTGTAGCAATGGCAGCCCTTTCATTTACAAATATCAACATTTCAAGTGAGGGAAAGCTGAATTAATACATGTCCTCAAAGGTACAGCTTTTTCATAGCACAATCTCAGCTCGGTTGTGAAGAAAAAAACAAAACACATAAAGGTTGTATCAAACATGGTTTGAGATAGATTATTTAAATCCACGGTATTATTAAAAAGGAAGATGCACAATCTCAACCTATTCACAAGTTGAAAAAAATAATGGACTGTGAAGAAGTCTTTGGCCGAAGAGTCACACATTTAAAAAAATGTCTTTCAGTAAATTATGATTCAAGAGGGAATCAAAAGCTACCACAGATTTACTGAAAGGGGTTAGCTTGAGGCTTGCTTCTAAGGAACATATGAATTGTTCTGATTTCGCTAAGTGCTCCCCACAGCTGTGCCCTGTCCTCTTGGTTTAAACCGATTATCATTATTACAGAGATACTCTCCTAATTGCACGTACCATCATCAGATCTAATAGCAGGTCTGAATTAGGCTGCAGCTGTTTAGGCTGCCCCGCATAACCAGCCACCCGGCCGACTGTTGACCTCTGAGAAGGTTAACAGGCATTTATTGACTCTTCACATTTAACACAACCCTACTCTTAAAATACATACATATATTCATTATTAATCACACTTTACTTCTAATCATCCCAAAGAGATTTCCTCTGGTTCTACAAGTATAACCTCCTGATCAGTATGGTCCACATTAGCAGGGGTGGGAAAGAGTTACATGACTTGGAGTTTTGTCCATCACCACAAAGCTGTCAGTCCTGCTAATTTTTGAAAAAAATAGAAATGATAGGGAAAGGCCATGAAATGTCAATGGAAGGAATAGCAAAGGAGGAGGAAGCAGTTTTACCAAATGCTTGAGTCCAAGAAAAGCAATGAGACAAAAAAATAAGCAACGGTTTGCTTGATTTTATTCTATTGAAAACATTACACTCATTAAATATATCTTTTATATTACTAGGGCCTGTGCTTTGCTGCTAAACACTTCATACATATAATTTAATTGAATCCACAGAACAACTGTGAGAGTCAGTATTTTGTGTCTCCATTTTACAGACCAGAAAACATAGGCTCTGAATGCTAAATAACTCATCTAAAATCATAAAGTTGGTAAGTAGTAGCAGGAAGGTCTCATCTACAGCAGCTTTTTCCAGAGCCAGTGCCCTTATGCCCCCTCTAATGGTATAATACCCATCTTACAGTTCAGTTTCACAGATGATGAAATATGTCTTGTCTAAAGAAATTCTATATCTTGTTTAAAGAAAGAATGCCAGGTTTTGGCAAAGATTAGAAGTCAGTGCACTTGGTAGTGAGGAAAGATAAATTATTTATTTCCAAATGCAAAAAGGTAGCAGACTAAGGCAGCTATTTGCTTTCAGCTATGCACAAGTTCTTTGGGTTTGTTATTGGTGACACAATACTGACTTGTACAGTGTCAAAAAGAAACACATGGAACTAACTTCCAAATAATTTTACAATAGAAAAATAAAGCAAACCAAAATTGGATTTCTAAAGTTTCCTGAAACACTAGAAGATCCAGAATACTGGGCACATTCATAGGTGGCTATCTCACGAGATCAGAGAAGTGAGGACCTCTAGAAATGGGATGTATATTTCCCAGTTTGCTCTGGTGATAACCACATCTGTCTTTTAAAAATGGGATACTTGCTACTAAAAGACTATCTTCATTTATTTACCTGATTGGCCTAGCTCCATCTCTCCAAAGGCAGGTGTCTGGGACAACTACTATGCTTTGCTACGGTTATGTTATGCCCAGACAAAATGAACTTATAAGGAGAATAATAAATAGCTTCCATTCTTCACAGACATTGAGTGAGTTCTGACGTGCAGCAAAGCGAATGATGCTTACCATGGTTGCACATTACAATCACCATGAATGTTAACAAAATGTTCACCCAGATGAATTAAATAAGCAGGTCCAAGAGGATGTCTTCAGATGATTCTAATACATCTCCAGGACTGATAACCACTCACCATCTAAGCACAAGGGCACTAGTATCAAAGGGTGACCATATAAAGTCCTCTGCAGTCAGGCTCACAAGGGCACTAGTATCAAAGGGTGACCATATAGGTCTTCTGCAGTCAGGCTTCCTTGGTTCAAATCCCATCTCTGCCACTCACAAGCCAATTGTGGGTGACTCTGGACAAGATATTTTACTAACATCTCAGCTAGTAATGGCTTAAAATTAAAGTGAGAGAATGCACATAAAGTGCTTAGAATACTAATCACTCGATAAATGATAACCATTATCACTATCATATGTTGCTGATAGCATTGATTCCCATTTGAGGGACAGGTAATTAGTGGTAAGTTTCGTCACAGTCCTCCTAAATTAGGAATCACTTCAAGACCTCCAATGCCAAACCTAGCACCTCAGTGAAACAATGACAATTAATAAGTGATCTCAGAATCTGAGTCCATTACAAGGAACTCCAAAGAACAGATGGCTCAGCAGGAACTGAATCCTATCTTTCTAAGTACAAAAAACTCACATATGAACAAAGTTAATTAATTAACTTATTCTTTCATTCAGAGTATACACAGAGTGTTTACTGTGTGGCAAGCATTGTGCTAGCATGCAGCTCTTTTCACACCCAAGCATCATTCCGAGATTATTTTGCCTTTAGAATATTCAACAAATACATTGGGAATATCATCTCCAAAGCTACCTTTAGGCTCTGGGGCTAGAAAGACCATTTAGATGTGGACATATGGACCCTCCACTAAGGGATATTAGAGTTTAGTGGGACGAAACTACACGTAATGTACCCAGAGGTAGAAGAAGAGAATTATGAGTATATAAAAGGTAGGTGATATCTGAATGTTGGCGATTAAAACAAAATCAATTTGATACAGATCAAGTACGGATCAATATTTGTTGGTAGCAGTTTAGAAGTTGATAGACTAAAATTACACATTAATTTTTTTAAAAAAATTATTTTGATATAATTTAAGATCCACAAGAAGTTGCAAAAATAGTACAAGAAATTCCTATGAAGCCTTTGCCCAGATTTCTCCAGTGACATCTTATATAACTATAGCACATTATCAAAACCAGGAAACTGACACTGGTACAATATTATTAAGTAAACCATACACCTTATTCAAATTTCACCAGTTTTTACATGTATTCGTGTGTGTGTGTGTGTGTTTGTGTGTGTGTGTGTATAATTCTATGAAATTTTATCATAAGCCTATACAGTAATTTAAAAATGCATACAAAACATGTAAGCAATAGCATCTCAAAGTGATGCAATTTAAAGGGAGGGAACCCAACAATTAATTAGAACTAGGGCAATTAAATTAAAATTAAATTTTTGTACTGGAAAAACAAAAGGAAACACTATTGTTTTCAACACAGCAACTCTGTTCCAACTGAAGTTCAAAGAAATACTTGCATATTATTTATAACAGATTATACAAAAAGCTTTAAATGCAGGGGCATTTGTACAGGCACAAGGGGCAGAGGTACATATGCAAAATGCAAAACCAGATAATCATCCTGGAAGGTTTCCCAAAGAACAAATGTTACATCTAAGTCAGAAGGATAAGAAACCTACATTCTCAAATAATTCAGGTGTGGAAGTAAACTAAAAAAAAACAAAAATACCAAATGTACTTGGAGAAATTCTCAACTCATATAAGCATGCATTGTCCTTTTCATATCTGAGTCAACCAAAAGAAGAAGAAAGCAATTTTCCCATGTTTTTCATCATAGCAAAAAGCAACACAGCTCTCCAAACCTTCAGTTCCCTCCTTTCTTCCTTTCCTTCTTCAGAAATGACTTTGAAAAAAAAAATTGAAAATATGATTTTTCTAATACCCTGCCAGCCTTTTAAATGAGTGCATACATGCTCATAATTAGAAGTAAGGCATTTGCTATTTTGCATCAGTGGAATTTAAGAAATTAAAAACCAAAAGGGAGTTTTCAGGAACACAGCACAATTGCCTTTTTAATAATAGATTTGGCTCCTTTAATCCATTCTTAATCTAATTAAGACAATGAAAAGCATTGGGCTGCCATCTCAGAAAATGGCAAGGATGCTATAAACAGAGTGCAATAAAGTGATCAGTTCACACCCCATCAAATTTACTCACAGTCTGAATAACTGTTCTTATTTTCTGTGTTTCATTTTTACAAGTTAACAAATGTTTTCATTTGATTTCCATGGCTTCATCTTCCGATCAAGCAAAGGCTGTGGGACTTCTAGTTCTGGGAAGCGTGTCATATCTGTTGAAGCAGCACCCAGTATGTGATTATGGAACCCTACAAATTGAAGCTAACATCTCCAATAAGCAAAGATAATAATTAAGTGGTAAACCTTTGGCATTGAAAACAGCAACGGTGTTATTAATACCCAAATGGGCACAAAAACAAATAGCACTGATGGAATTTAATTAAATCATTTTATGATTGTGTATTCTTCCCAAGCTCAGCTGATTACTCTGGTTATCCTGAGATGAGCATTTAAATCTGAAAGCTAAGATGCTATCTAATGGCCTTTTGTTCAAATATTTCCTAGAGAAAAAAAGGTGATTTTTTTTTAATCAAAAGTAGAAATCGAGTACTAGAGCTGGGCTTTGGTCTCTATTCCCACTACCAGGATAAGAAATCTTAAGGGGATGAAGTTTTAGTCTAACTGAAGAGTTTTGCTTGGCTTTCTTTTTGTTCTTAAGTAATGAGCAACTCTGGGAGAAAAATGGACTGTTTGCTGTTTCCCTTAATCATAATTAAGATAGTTGGACTGTTTATTCAACTACTTACTTTATAACACTAAAGATTCAAAAAAATCCTGCCATGATTCAAGTCTGAGTCTCTCCTCCTACCACTGTCCAAATCTGTGGATGCCAATTGGAAAATCCATCATATTCTGAAATTATAACACAACTGAAGAACTATCACTTGCTCTTTGCTTTTGCAGAAGCAAAATTATAATGAATAATGACAGACAGTGAAGCCCAAATGGATCAAGATGTCTCGATGTCAGGATCAAGGATCTATAACTTGCTAATTACTTTGTTAGAAACAAAACAAAACAAAAACAATCAACCAACCTGGATTCCAAAAGATACTGGCAGCAATTACCCAATCAGTGAGGCTTCATAACGATAGGATCACCTGATGATATTTACTACCTACTAATCTTTAAAGAAGAGCCAGAGAGATAAGCAGATACTTCTAAACATATAGGACAAAAAAAAATTGCCCCATTCCATATTATTTGCAGCAACAAGGCAGTACACAATATGTAATAATAAAAATCCTTTTTAGGTGACAAAATGTATATTTCATTCTGAAATGAGATAAAGTTGTATAGAATGTTTATGAGTATTGTCAGAAGCTCTGTGCAGTTCTCATAAATTGTAATTTTACCCTTAGATTCCTCGTTTACATACAGTAACTAATATGAAGAATTCTGAACCCCCACAGCAAGATAAAGGCAGCATTTACTTCCAGTCAGAGCCATCAATGACAATGAAGCACACAGATAAGGAAGATCACCCTCTCACATACTTTATGAGGACTTTATGCTTATTCTATGGGTAAATAAAAGCAAAACGGAGGATGAGGGATGGATGAGCTTTAAGAAGCTGACTGCTATGGGGTATGGTATGCATGAACCATAAGTGGCTTGTCTTAATTCTCCCAGCATTCCCCACTGCTCCTTGTTCATTCTTCCAGATCACATTCCTTAGAGTAGACCACATGATTTTGTTGATCTTGATGTGTTTCTCTCGTCCTCATGAAATCGGAAAACCATAGGCTGGAAAAATCTTTTTAAAATTTTTTTAAAAATTTTTTTTATATTCCACAATCTTTAAATCCAATCCAGTGAATCCAACCTAAAAGTGAATCCTATGAATCTTATGAAGTGAATCCTAGGAATCTAGCCTAGAAGTGTTTCCTGCTTCCCAAATATAAATGCAAAAGAATATTTCCTCTCTTGCATGAGTTAATAGACCACACAACTCTACCCTTGTCGTATAACAAGCAAAAGTGGCAGAATAATGTAGGGAAAGTAATCAAGGCATAGAACTGTGGAGGCCTGGGTTCCTGTCCTGTATCATTACCACCTCAGTGCAAAAGATAACCTTAACTTTCTCTCTGGGTGAAGATTTCTGCATATGCAAAAGGTAGAGATCAGAGGAAATCAGAGTAACTAAATGGCCCACAATGGGCCCAAAATGGCCTTCCAGCAAATATTGTTTATCCCACCACAATTTTTATACATTTTTGCATTAGTTAATGACATTCAAAAACTATGAACTTTCTCAAAGAAGTTAGATATGGTGTTGTCACTATAGTTGTCTAACGCTGGCATATCCTTAGATGTATCAGCTGGACTGAGCAGCAGCATATGCCTTCTCAGCTTACTCTGATCATGTCATTTATTTGTCCAGGCAAGAGCAAGAACATATGATGAACTGGGAACCTGAGAACTCTGGACTCCTAACCTCTAAATATTCCTAAAGTTAAAAAAACCCACTAATTTATTATTGGTTGATTTTTAATATTTTTATGCTAAAGCTCAATATAAATAAAAAGAAAACCCACAATAAAAATTCATGATTTTATTTTTTCAGAACAATATAGGGTCTAACATTAGTGATTTCTAGGTAAAAATTTTTTCCACAGTTGAATCATTAAGACGCAGTTAGAAGGTCATCTACTTATTGACATTTTCTTTAAAGCTGTGTTAAAATAGGACACTAACACTCATATATACACACAAAGCTTGGCTTATTTTCTTCTTAAGAGAGAAAAAGGAATAGATCCGAGGACATGTATGTGTTAAAAACTAACTTCCCAGTTTCACCAGGGCATAAACTTGGATTTCTGTGTGTTGGTGCTTGGATTTATGTAGCTTATTTTTCTCAGTGAGTGACAGTGGGCTGGCTTCTGATGTCACAGCATCCAATACTGGTTGATGTAGGTGGGACCTTCAAGTTCAATTACCACCTTTTATAGATGAACAAACTGACCTAAAAGGTGTTGTCAGTTACCTGACTCCCTCTCTCTGCCCCTTCCTACATGGATAACTCTGGACAAAATAGGCAAGTTCCCATTTTCTCATTTGTAATGTCTAGTAATACTAATAACATCCATCTCATAGTGTGGTTGGACAATTAACAGAACATGTACAAAGTACCTCACAGAGTTCTCCTATATAATAATAATGGCTAACATTAATTGAACTAAGATAATCCTCATCATATCCTTTCTATGAGATAAGTAATATAATTATCTTGGTATTATGAATTAGAAAATGAAAACACCTAGACGTCAAGTGACTTGCCTAAAGTCACAGAGTAAGTAGTGGCACCAGCATTACCACCACCAGTGGACTGCCCAGTCTGGCACAGGAACCTGGGCTTTCAACCACTAAGTTCTTTGTGTCATGCTCTTCATACAGCACTGAATAGTTGATAGGTGTTATTCATTTTAATAATGAAATTATTTTTATAACCAGACCTGACTCTTCTATGTCTCTACCTGCTCAGATCTGCCAAAAGGAAATTTTTATTCGTGACCCTTCTGTATTCGCTGTGGTCCAAATTTTGCAATTTTGCACCTAGAGCAAATGTGTCTATTTTTGTTATTGGAAACTCACCAATGGACATTTCCATTTCTGAACAAGAATTTTGAAGATTTTCCAAATGCCACCACTTGGAAAACCTTAGAGTTGAATGCTGCCACACTTGTCATTTGATGGTCTCATGTCATCTAGAAGGTCAGAGAGAAGTCATATATTAAAGTTCCCCTCCAAACATGCCGTATGTCAGGAATGTGCTACATAAATGTAGCATGCTTGTAGTCAATGTATGATAACAGTTTGTCATATACAATTCACTGAGTCCAATTGAAATTAATGAAGGGTGTAAAAATGACAGCTATCTGACATATTTCAAATCTCAATTTGACATTTACAACCTTTTAAAGTTATTTTTAAATGCAGCCATGTTTAAAATGTATTGAATATATCATATGCCACTAAAACCACTGTTGGATGACTGGGTGTGTAGCCATGGAAATTAACACAGGGCCACATTCCCTGGTCTTAAAAAAATCATGCAGTATATCTAGATATAAACAAATAAGGCAAGGTATCTTATGAAAATTAAATAAATGCCACCTTCTACCTATCTGTTTTTGGGTGTGTGTTCATTTCTATGGAAATGTGTGCCTTGAGGGAAACTCTCATACAGGTGGAAATGTGCATGTAGAAGCTTAGCGATGGAGGGAATATAAACAGAGAGCAGTGGACGATGAAGACAGCTCTATTGAGGACAGCACAGTGCAGGTGTGAGTGGTGTGGGAGGGATGCAAAAGAAATTAGCAATGCTAGATTTTGAGAACTTGTGCTCCAGTCCTGGCTCCAACGATAACTCATGAATTCCGACCTTGGACATGGCAGTGAGACTTCCTTGTTTATTTGTAAAAGAAGCACTTCAACAAACTCATGGGGTGTAAATCCTGATCAATTGAGGTAAATGTGTATGAAATTGCTCAGGGTATCTAGAATATGATGCAAATGTATCATTCAATCTACATGTTAAATTGTCTCAAACTACCTCTTCATCAAGCCTTGACAAAATTCTCCCTTCCTCCTAGCAATCCCAATGCCACAATGTTGCTTGAAGAGGCATATGCAAGAAGAGAAGGTGGGGTCTCTGACATGGAGACAGCCTTCTTCTGTGGCATTACCTGCATGCAGCCCTAGACCAGGGCTTCCCCATATTCTTCTAGCAGCACAGTTCTTGTGAGACACCCAGCAGGCCAGACTAAGTGGGAACCTAACACCTGTTCCAACCATGAATGCTCTTCTTTGATCTATTTTATATACTGAAGCATGAAGGAAAATCTGCTTACTACCAAAGGGGAAAAAAAAGAGATATTGATACTGATTGATACTGATACATTAAATGACATTATGATCTAAAAACAAAGAGTGATAGTATAAGCAACAGCTCCCTAAGAATAAGAATGAAGGTGTAAATGGGATTCAGCACTGCAAAGCCCTGGGGTATTGTCAGAGATAGTTATTGTGAAGGCAGATATTTTGGGAAGGCTTACAGTTATTGGTGGGTATAACCAAAGCAGGTGACCATTTCTCCTTATAAAATAATCCACATTCAACCAGTGGGAGGCCCAGATTTCCTTGGTATTCCCAGGGCTTAGTTCAGGCTGGGCACATAGTAAATGTATAATAAAATTTGATGAACTAATGCATTTTTGAGGGATTATCTCCTTATGGATCCGAGAGGGTTTAATACATTGACATCTCCTGATATAGGGATCTAAGAAGATTGTAATAAAGAACTAAATATAGATTGCATAGTTTCCTGTGAAAAATATATTGATAATAACTAACACATCCAAAAGAAATGAACCAGAAGAAGCATCCACAAATATTCATCTAAGACTTGTGGAATAAAACAAGAAAGGGAGTCACTTAACAAATGCTACTTTATTCAATGTAGCCCGTCTCAAGCTTATCACTCAAGCCTGTTCCATCACTGTAGAAGAGTGAATTCACAAGCCCTTCATTGGCCTACATTAGATAGCGCAGCCTAGCACAGTACAGCTAGGGTTCTCACATTCTAACACAGCAATCCCATTTATTTGCTGCTTCAGAAGTTCACTCTACCAAACTGCTCTACCAACTGCTGACTGTTCAGAGCCTGGAGTCAGCTTCAGATTCTGTGTCTCCCTCTCTCTCCGCTTCTCTCTCTTTCTCTCTCTCTCTCTCTTTTCCCTCAAAAATAAATAAAACATTAAAAAAAAGAATAGCTGATTCTACCTTATAAATTACAGTCAAATTAAAGTTTCCAACCAAGTCTCTATTTTTGTGTGTGCTTTTATCTCCAATTGTCTTTAAAAAAAAAAACATTCTGGGGCGCCTGGGTGGCGCAGTCGGTTAAGCGTCCGACTTCAGCCAGGTCACGATCTCGCGGTCTGTGAGTTCGAGCCCCGCGTCAGGCTCTGGGCTGATGGCTCGGAGCCTGGAGCCTGTTTCCGATTCTGTGTCTCCCTCTCTCTCTCTGCCCCTCCCCCATTCATGCTCTGTCTCTCTCTCTGTCCCCAAAATAAATAAAAAACGTTGAAAAAAAAATTAAAAAAAAAAAAAAACATTCTAAGTTTTTTGCATCCTGAGAAAAGAGCAAATCAAATTCAAACTGACCAGTGCGAGAGGACTTGGAGAGAAAAGAAGGACGTGTAAGTGGGGTTAAACAGCAGCCAGGGGTAGCCAACATAAAATCATCTCAACAAATTGCATATTCTTTGCTGGATAACCAAAAATCAATGAAATTGTGGGCTTGAGTCAACAGACACGGATTAGAAATAGGACTCTACTCGTGTAAGTCTGGGCAACAACCTTTCTGATTCTCAGTATTGTCATCTCTAAAGTGGGAGCAATAATGCATGGCAGGCCTATTTCAAGGGGTTTTATGGCTGGACTCTGAACAAAGCACACAAATATCACATGAGGCATCACACAAACCATATAGTGAGGGATATGATGATAGAAAAAAAGAGGATCATCCTCCACCTCCCTCAAATGATTTTCTAAAATTTAAAGACAGGGGTAGAATGTCCACTCATGAACAACAAAGAATTGTTTCATTCATTATTATTTTTACTAATTTAATTAAAGTTTACAGGGTATGGATTTCCTCAACTGAAAAAGTTGTAATTGTCTGTTTGACCACAAGAAATGATAGCAGTCACTAAACAGCAAAATCACTAAAAGAAAAAAAAAGAATCTATTTCCTCTTCCAAGAGAAGACATTTGGGTGTCCTATCTGACAAGCTTTCAAAAACCTCTCCCCACCAAAGCACAAAAGCATTTTCGAGAAACACTGGACAACCCTCCAAAAAAATAATGTTTTGTTTTTTTGCAAATCTGTAGGCTCCTGTGAGACACAAAGCAACAAGCTCTAGTCCATTAGTATGACAGGTAGCGCTCTTACTAACAACTGCTTTTTACTCCTTCTGACAAATGTGCTTGGTGCCACGGTTGACGTTTGTGTGGTAATCAGGAGTGATGGAGAGGGGACGTCGGCGCTGCCGAAAGTGCCCCCCGATTTAATGTGAACGATTTGTCAAACGTGCTGTGATAGCAATGCTGTCAGACCCGGGCAGGGAAGCACTCTGTCATCTTTGCGCCAACCAAGGTCACTTTGGCAGGGGGAGGAGGGCTCTCGCCAATGAAATTTTCATGTTTATCAGTGATGTGCATGGCCTACTTTCACAACTTGTTTTTCCTTCTATTAACAGATAACCATCTCAGGGTGTGGGAGACACTCCCCTGGAGAGAAGCCTGCTACAAGAAACAGTCCCCAGGGTGAGCCACTTGGCATCACTGAGAGCCAAAAACCCAGGTAGTGAACAGAAAAGCCAGGAGCCTATGTGAACTAACAGAATCCGGGTGTCTTTGTTCCTGGCTGAATACATCTGTCAAATATTTTGCATTTTAAGTGAAATGCTGATGGCATTAGTCATTAGCACCGCATTGGGTGTTTTAGTTTTATAGTTTGATATCATATCTAGTTTTGTATCATCACCTTCCAGGCATCAAATATCTCCTATGCATCAAAAGAACCAAAGGTTGGATATGGTCTCCACATAGTGGGCTCAATGCCTTGGCTGTTTCTTTTAAAAGGTGGGTAAAAGGATGAACATTGTTTATTATTAGTAAAAACACCCAGAAGCGACAGAATCTCTAGAGGAGGTTGGGTTAGATGTTTTCATTCCTTATTCCTCTCATTCTTTCAAGCAGGCCTCACTCATTGCACTGGACACATCTCCTAGACTGGATTGGAAGCAGGGGAGGGCAGGGAATGCATCTCATGGAACTGTGTATCATTATCATCCAGCACAGTATCTGCTCAATAAATATTGATAGCATGAATGAATATAATCCATGGAAATGAATGCCAGAAAATTAAGTGAAGTGAAGCAAAGATCTGTGCCAGAGATTGCCAACTGGATGCTGCATTTTGTTTGTAGATGAATAATACATGTAAAAAACAATGGCTTAGTGGATGGAAGAGAGGGAGTATAAGCCCCAAAGGAATGGTCCTCAATTGGTAGTGTATAGGCCAAACTTGGCACATTGGCAAAATTCAGACTATAATTATATTTCGTTTATACCAGGCAACGTTAGCCTGTGAAATGCTTACTGGTTGCGTGTGTATGTGTGTGTGTGTTTTAATTAGTTACTAACATTTGAATATTGGGAGCTTTTACCTAAAAGCATGGATTTTGGATCTACTGGGGGAGAAATATGATGATGTGGCAGTGCTGAATGGAGTACAAATAGCCACCCCCTTCAGATAGCATTCACTCCAACTTTCCCCGTACCGAGAGGCTAGTGCAAGCTGCCATTTGTCACCATGTTTGCACTATTATTTTGTAATAGTAGGGAGGCATTTGTATCTATTACGTTTCAGTGAAAAGTGGCTCAGAGCACTGAATGAGGCCCACTTCCTCTCTATTTACATGATCTGCCCTCGCCCAGTGGGTCATGGGACTTGTGATGCCCGCACTGTGCTTTCTTGTGGCATTGCCTCCCTGATAGAATCAGAGCAGCAGCACTGCCAGGGAAGGGTTGCCAGGAAACTGGGCTTTTACAGGCTCTGATATGCAACACTTAAAATACTGATTAGAGGGGCTCCTGGGTGGCTCAGTTGGTTAAGCGTCTGACTGACTCTTGACTTCAGTTCAGATCATGATCTGATGGTCATGAGATTGAACCCTGTGTTGGGCTCCCTGCTGACAGGGTGGGTGGAGCCTGCTTGAGATTCTCTCCTTCCCTCTCTGCCATTCTTCCCCACTCATACTCTCTCTCTCTCCTCAAAAAATAAATGAACTTAAAAATAAAATGAAATAAAACACTGATTACATCTGAAGCTGCTCATCAAAGAAAGACAGTTAAGACTAAAAATTATATTTGACAATACTTTAAAGTAACCAATCCTTTTGACATCTGTAAGCTCATGTAATCTTTGGCATAGCTCGTAATACCATTCCCACTTTGCAGATGATAAAACTAAGGCTTTAAGTAAAGTTACACCACCAGCAGGATGAATAATTAAGCCCAGCAAACATACTAAATCTGAATCTCATGGGCTAGGGCCAGAATATTAGTATTTTCCTAAGGGTTCCCAAGGGACTCTAATGTGCAGCCATGGATAAGAACCACCCTCTTAGTGTAAGGGACTGATGTTTGTGTTTCTCCAAAATACGTATGTTGAAGCCCTAACTCCTGATGTAATAGTATTAGTAATCTTTGAGACGTAAATAGTTTTAGATGAAGTCACCACTGTAAGGTCCTCATGACGGTACTGGTGCCCTTATAAGAGAGCAGAGAGACATTCTTTCACTCTCTCTCCCCCCTCCTTCCCTCTCCCTCTCTTACCATTTTGAGGTTTCCTCCTTTTTCCTTCTACTGTATGAGGGCACAGCAAGAAGGCAGCTGTCTATAAGTCAAGAACCCAATCACACCAGCACTCTGATCTCACAACATCCAGCCTACAGAACTGTGAGAAATAAGTGTCTATTGTTTAAACCAACCAGTCTAGGGTATTTTATTATAGTTGCCCAAAGTAACTAATATATTTAGATTGCCATTTTCCTCCTGATACCACCTGTCAGTGTCAAGCGATGCGAACACAAATGTCTGGGCTCAAGGTCCAAGGTAGGCTGGGTAGACACAGAATGAGGTGCAGTAGCTAAGGTGCAGGCATTGGGCTTCTGGTCCTGGGTCTAACGATGTGTGCCTTGGTTGTGTCGTAAGGGATAGGTGACTAGAATCCATGGTTTTTCAAGCAGGTAAATATGAGAATCTTCTGGGGGAGCTTTTAACACTATAAACTTCCCTAGGCCCTACCCCTTATCTGGGGTTAGAGATTCTGATCTCTTGAGTGGCACTCAAATACAAATATTAAATTACTTTTTCTTTACTTTATTTATTCTATAGAGAGAATGTACAATTGTGTGATCAGGGGAGGGGCAGAGAGAGAGGGAGAGAGAGAATCCCAAACAGGTTCTGCACTCTCAGCAAAGAGTCCAACATGGGGCTCCAATCCATGAACCTTGAGATCATGACCTGAGCTGAAATGAAGAGTTGGATGCTTAACTGACTGAGCCACCCATGCACCTCAAATACGTATATTTTTTAAAAAGTTCTTCTTGGCAAGCCAAGATACCTCAGTCAGTTAAGCGTTTGACTGTAGATTTCGGCCCAGATCATGAACTGATAGTTCATGAGTTCAAGCCTCAGGAGCCCCATGTTGGGTTCTGCGCTGCAGAGCTTGCTTGGCATTCTCTGTCTTCTCTCTCTCTCTGCCCCTCTTCTGCTCTCACTTGCATGATCTCTCTCAAAATAAATAAATAACCTCAAAAATAAGTTCTTCTCCATGAACAGACATTTCTCCAAAGAAGACATCCAGATGGCTAACTGACACATGAAAAAATGCTCAACATCACTCATCATCAGGGAAATACAAATCAAAACCACAATGAGATACCACCTCACACCTGTCAGAATGGCTAACATAAACAACTCAGGCAACAATAGATGTTGGCGAGGATGCGGAGAAAGAGGATCTCTTTTGTATTGTTGGTGGGAATGTAAGCTGGTGCAGCCACTCTGGAAAACAGTATGGAGGTTCCTCAAAAAACTAAAAATAGAACTACCCTACGACCCAGCAATTGCACTACTAGGTATTTATCTAAGGGATACAGGTGTGCTGTTTTGAAGGGACACATGCACCCCAATGTTTATAGCAGTACTATCAACAATAGCCAAAGTATGAGAAGAGCCCAAATGTCCATCGATGGACGAATGGATAAAGAAGATGTGGTATATATATATATATATATATATATATATATATATATATATATACACAATAGAATATTACTTAGCAATGAAAAACAATGAAGTCTTGCCATTTGCAACTACGTGGATGGAACTGGAGGCTATTATGCTAACTGAAATTAGTCAGAGAAAGACAAATATCATATGACTTCACTCATATGAGGACCTTAAGAGACAAAACAGATGAACATAAGGTAAGGGAAACAAAAATAATATAAAAACAGGCAGGGGAACAAAACATAAGAGACTCTTAAATATGGAGAACAGAGGGTGACTGGAGGGATTGTGGGAGGGGGGATGGGCTAAATGGGTAAGGGGCATTAAGGAATCTACTGCTGAAATCATTGTTGCACTATATGCTAATTTGGATGTAAATTAAAAAAAAAAGTTCTCATGATCCTGAGATCATGATCTCGTGGTTTGTGAGTTTGAGCCCTGCATTGGGCTCTGTGCTGACAGCTCAGAGCCTGGAGCCTGCTTCAGATTCTGTGTCTCCCAATTTCTCTGCCCCCCACCACTTGCACTCTGTCTCTCTCTCTATCAATAATACATAAATATTAAAACTTTTAAAAAATTATTAAAAAAAAGAACCACCACCACATGAGATGATGATGACCCTTCAGTGCTCACAGTCTATTAAAAATGTGAAGAAAAAAAAAGGCCATTGTACATCGTATCTAAACAGGTACAGTTACAGTAAGAGGATATGGTTATACCAAACATTTACATACATGTCATTCAAAATTGATTTCCCAATAGTTACACTAGATTTGATGTGGAAAATGACCACCATGTGATATCCATTCTACCCAATGAAGGGAAGAACTTGTTCAACACATAATCCTCAAGTGCACATGCAGATGGCCTAATTATTCTCAGTGGCAATAACATCAGGGGAAGACTTCTCAGAGGGGACATAGGGCTTTATTTAAAGGGAGCACTTTGGGATGAACAGTTATTCACTGGCTCTTTTTGGATAATATAACTTATTTTAATCATTGCCTCTGAGAGTCACAGTGTGCCCTACATTGAATATTTATTCACTGTTCATATTCTTATATCCAGTGTATAGATAGACAAAAGCTGATTCATAGTAGGTTCTTAATATTGAGTGATGAATAAATATTAAAAAATTAAAAATTGACTACTGTTGTTTTCATACTCCTGTCTAACAAAATGGTCTTTAAGAAATAAAGATAGGGGCCCCTGTGTGGCTCAGTCAGCTCAGGGTCCAACTCCTGATTTTGGCTCAGGTCATGATCTCACAGTTTGTGAGTTTGAGCCCCACATTGGGCTCTGTGCTAATAGTGCAGAGCCTGCTTGTTTTTTCTCTGCCCCTCCCCCACTCACATACTCACATGGACACACACTCTCTCCCAAATATAAAGAAACATTTAAAAAATAAAAAAAATAAAGATGAATATAGAATCATTACATCTCCTGTTTAACCTTCCTTAATAATTCCATTAAACATAACATAAAGTGGCCTATAACATAAAGTAGAAAGCATTCAGTATATTCCAGGAGCATATGTATGATCTGGCCTGGACAACATCTTTGATTTCATCTTTTGCTACACTGACATGGGATGACTTGTCATTAATTGCATTTCAAGGAACATACCTTATTGCATGCCTCCAAGTCTTTGATCCAACCTCTTCCCTCTGCCTGGATTATTATCCTCCTGTTTGCTTCCCTCATACTTTTCAAGGTGCAGCTCTGTGAAATCTAAATCTGTCCAAGTTGAATTAATCATTCTTTCCCTTTTTGCATCATCTACAACATTATTCATGGTGTCTTCATCACCTTATACCACTTAATAGTTGTATGTCTTCTTTCCCTGAAGTCTGTAAATTGCTAGAATCTTAGTAATAAGTTTACTTATAGCCCTGCTTTCTGCCAAAAGACCTGGGTCATTGCAAGCACCCATCAAAAACAGTTTGTTTTAACACAGTGATATGTCTTACTTCCCATTTTGATGCACTAGGTGTCAGAACACACTCTAGAGGATTCACTTTTTTCAGAAAGGGAAAATAGTAGGCAAGTTTTGAATGAGAAGCCTTATAGAAACCCAAATCCAACATAAGAAGCTACTCACAAACGTGGAAACCTATTAGATAATTAAATCACAAGAAACCTACCAAAAAAGATTAACAGAGACTAAATCACTTAAAACAAAGCCTCTGGATGATGATGAAAACAACACTGATCTTCAAGAACAATTTGCAATGCAAAGGAGGACACTGAAACAATGCCCAGCGACTCCATTTTGTCAGTGAGATGGTAACTCACTAACTAGTTGAGTTTCAAGACTAAAAGTTAAGGCTTAAGCTATTTTACCTGCTGTAGTTTTAATTGCAGAGTGTGTACTCATTTCCTACCTCTAACTTCTAAAATTCTTGACAGATATTTCCTGAACACCTATTACGTGCCAGACATTATTTTAGTAGCAAATAAGACTGAGAGGTCCTGCTCTCATGTTTCATGTTTGCCTTTTCTTTTTCTTTTATTATCATCTACCATTTTTAGTCTTTTTACATTCAGTGCTTTAAAAAACCAGAGTAGTCTTTTTTGATTTCACTCTAATCAGGATTCAGAGTTATGCAAATGGGAGAATTCATACCTTGCCCCTGAAATACACCAAAACCCTGAGACATATGTTACATGAAACTCCAGATCATGAAAGGAGGTACTTTAGAGAAAATACAGCACTTCTTTACAGTTTGCTTTCAATTTCACACTATGATGTTCCCATTCCTTCTGCTAGCTTTAACTTGCAAATATTCTGTGTTTAGCAAGGTTTACAGATACAGATCATTTCAGCTTCCCCTATGTCACCATTGATGAGCAACACACAATAGTGTAAGTTCAATTTCTATTTATCATACTGATTCTATGGCATTAAAGAGTGCTTATAAGTATCCTACAAGTATTTCTTAACCTGGACTTTCTTGTTTTTAATGCTTAGAAATGAACTGTGACACTAGGAAACCAGCATGAAACTTCTCCCTAAAACAGATGACATTAATTAAAAAAAAACATCTCTGGATTAAGTTTCAACAATAAAACCTAAAATAATATTAACACTTCAAGTGTCCACTAACATTAAAGAAGCCATATGGTCTGTTCATGGATTGCTAACCCCTAACATGGGCACAGTGGCATCACAGGTGGTTGAGCATCTAGCGATACTTCAGTTTCTACAAGCTTCTATCACCCCACTCTTTCTCTTCCTCATACTGTTTCATCTCAGTAGATCTTTCTGTTCTTCTACACCTAAGAATCTGAAATATCAGAATCCTATCCATCTCAGGATCCTTGGCCTCGAAGTTTCTCAGAAAGCCTTATCCACAGCTCATCCCAAAGCAGGTTCCATCTACCATCCAGGTCTCAGTTGAGCCGTCTTTGTTGGCAAGAGGGTTTTCATGACCATCCCCTTCAAGGGAGCCCTCCTCATGGCCAGTTACTATCATATCCCTTTGCATTGATTTATTTTATAGGCTTTATCTCTATGAAGTTTTATTTTGTCTCTTGTTTATGTATTTATTTTCTTTCTCCTTCCTGGCCCCATCACCTGACAGAATGTAAGTTCTATTAATCAATGTTTCCTTGTATATCTTGTTCTCTCTCTCTCTCTTTTATCAGAATCTAGGAAAACCAATGCCTAGAAGCCTAGAATGCACTGAATTCATATCAACTGAAAAAATATATACATTTATATGAGTTTAAATGCATTCATGAGGTTATTTTTCCTCCTCAGTGGATTTGAGTGAATAGTCTAAAATAGTCTCAACAACATACACTCTTCCCCACCCCCTAAACTTACTTGACCCAAACCATGACCCAGAACACTCAATCTTCAGCAGAAATTGATAGAGAAATATTTTTTCTTTGCTCTGCCCTCATCAATAAAAAAATACAGATGGTGAGACAATATGAAGGCATGAACCCCAAGTGGAGAGGTGACACACACACGTCTTACAGATGGCCAGCAGCGGGTTTCATATGAGGCAGTGAGTTAAAAGGTCCTGGATATCAATTGGAAAGGAGAAGGAGCAGAAAATTGTTTGGCTCATTTTTCCTTCTTTGGCGAGAAACAGAATGAGAAACAAACAAGAAGCAGCTGAGGAATGTATGGTCCAAAAACACTCGATTATTCTTGATACCACAAAACTGCAGGAAAAAGGAATCTGGAGAGTAATAAAAATGCTAGCAGGAAGAAATCCGATGGCATCTTTAATGATCATAACTGTATTCACGGCCAAAGGATTCCCACGTTTCCTGGCAACAAAGCCTACCTTCTGTGGGTTGTTTTAATTCTACATCACCCCTTTCTCTTCCTTTTCCTTCTCTCTCCCCTTCCTTGATTTTCCCTTCTTCTTTCTTTGCATCCCTCACCATCTCAGTTCCTTTCTCTCTTTCAATTTCCATCATTAAGAAGTCCATACACACTAGGAAATGAGAATGAGAAACTGGTCACAATGGAATGATAATGAATGCAACTCTGGGTGAAGATGTTTGCACTTTTTACTAAGTGGCAGCATAAACTAAAAGAGAAGATTTATGATAATAAATCATATTAATCAACTAAATTAATATACACTCTCAGCAATTCATCGAGTAACAATAACAAATATAAAATTGGGGTTAGGAAAAAATCCTCACCAAGTATAGACTTCAAGACACAAATTAAAGATTAATTTGTAATCTACTTGCATGCTAAGATCAAGGACATTATTTCATCATCTTTTATCAAATATGCAAAAACACAGCCATTCCCTCATGGATTCTCTTGATCTTTGAAAGCGCTCCTTATAGCTCATGGAATAAATGACAAATAAAACCCATGTACACCTTGTTCTGTTTTTATGCTGTACCAACTCTCATTTTCAAATACAAAAGAAGATATGTGTAATAATATGATACATTTTGCACCAGCATTGTCCAATATGGTAACCACATGTGGGTACTTGTATTTAAATGTAAATTAAAATTAAATAAAACTAAAAATTATACTCCTTAGACCAACCACATTTCAAGTTCTCAATAATTAAATGTGGCTAGCATCTATGTATTGGAAAATGCAGATGTACAATATTTCCATAGTTGTGGAAAGTTCTATTGAACACCCTTTCATGGCAAATATTTATTTTGCTAGGGGTAAAGAACAAGTTACAATTACTATATGAATTATCTGGCTGCTTCTCACATTTTTGTGTTCATTAGATAACACTGGTACAATTATTCAATAATGTCTTTCTCCCCTAATGGATTGCCAACTTCACCAGGGCTGTTTTGATTTGTTCTCACTGTAACCTCAGAGCTTGTCCAAAGGCCTCATACGATGCTGGAACCCAGTAAATATGTGTTGAGTGACTGAATGATGGAACAAATATCAAATGGCAGTGGCAAATAATTACAATAAATAGATGGCAAGGACAAAAAAAGGAAAGAGGCTGCCATCTAGTTATATAGAAACACAAGTAAGTGTCTATTTTCTTCTTTGTTCATCTGCCTATGAAGAACCCAGAAATCAATTCCACCCTTAACATATGGGGATCTTCTTGCCTAGATGAGCAAATGAACCCTAAGCGTATCAGTTGAGAAAACTGTGAAATTAATTGCGTTGACATCTATTTGGGCAGAAAACAGTTAACCTAGAGTGACAGGGTTATGATAGTGACTGAAAACTCCTTGGAGGCCCTCGAGGAAGAGTTGTTTTCATCTCATTATGTCTGCCTTGATAATTATAACCAACTCATCAGCTTTGAGTTGAACACCACATATAATCACTTTCCTGCATATTTTTTGAAGGAGGAAGCATAATAAGGTAAAATCTGCAGACTAATTTATGACATTTGTGGATCTATTTTCAGGAAAAGAAAAACTACTACTCAGTGGGGGACGTTAAAATTCTCTTTTAAATGGTGTAGGTTTTTCTTTTAGAACTGTGTTTAAAATGAAGAAAAAAAAATCTTCTCTCTACAAAAAAAAACAAGCATATCACTTAATATTTGTTCTATCAACAAAAAGCTTTCTAACTTGCTCCCCAAATCAATCTCCATTTTTAATTTCAAGAATATATTACTAGAAAAAAAAAACCCCTGTATCTAGTGAAATACATAGATGAAACACTAAATACAGGAACATACCCTTAACAAGTACATATAATGAAAAAATTATTAGTTCAGACTGAGCATTAACATATTTGTTCAATAAAATAGCCTACGGATTTTTTTTTCTTGTTTCTTTTCTTTTTTATGGATTCCATGTATCTATAAATGAAAAAAAAAATAATGAAGCTCTTAATACTCTTCTCAGTTATCTCCCTGAGCTTTCATACACAGCAAGTTATTTGTCAGCTATCCTAAGGACATTTCAGTAATCAAAAACCAGTGAACAATTTTTAAAAATCACCAAATCTCTGTGCTAAACACAAAACAAAATCATTCAAACAAACAAATAATAAAAACTCCAACAAAGCCATCTGGCTATTTCTATTTCAGGTCATAGCAGCTAAAAATGACATTACAGAAGATTACGGAGTGACATGGTAACTACTCTTATCCAGAAGAGTTTGAAACAGAGCAAAGGGTTTCTAAGTTATGCCATGGAGGCCACCAAACTCTTCTTGCTGGCAGTTATTTTCCCTGATGGAATCCAAAGAAAATTCTTAATTTCAAGTTGGTGGTAATGTTCAGATATAACCAGATTTTAATTTTATGGGGATGAGGCAGCACTGGAGAGTTTTATGGTTTATTTTTAACTGTGAAACATTAGGTGTAGGTGGTTTTGTAAAAATCAACTAAAATGCCCATCAGCAAATTGGGGATCTGCATTTGTGTAAAGTTCCTAATTAAAAAGCATTGTTCCACCCTTCCTCATTCTTTGCCTTTGTTAATTCAGTGCCCTAATAGAAGGACACACACTCGCATAAAAAACTCCAAGCCCCTCCTTAGCTTTCTACTTTCTTAGCACTTTCTACTGCTAAGACTAAACACAAAGTTATGCACAAAGATAACAAGTTACTTGCCTTCCACTAGCACTGGTTTCTCTCCTATACATTTTTTTGCCCTTTAATGTTTGCTTCCATGTTCATTTATTCCAAGTATTCATTATATAGCTCAAAAGAAATGCCTAAAAAATTTTTCTCTGTCTTCTGAAGTGAAACAAAACCCTTTAATCTTTGAGGCTTTTCTAGGAGAGTGCAGTTGCTCAAATGAAGTTCAAAAGAACTCCTAATGTAAGAACTTTCCTGATGGGGGGAATGTGTGATTAACCGAGAGTCTGAATTATGCTTGTCTAACTTAATTTCCAGTTTAAGAGAATCGCTTTTTCCCCCTTTACTTTGATAACTGCCAACATTTACATATATTACACAGTGCTTCCAACATTAAAATACTCTGACAATCATACCTACAACTCTAAGGTAAAATGTTAACGACTCCAGGAAAAAGAATAGCTGTTTGTAGGAAGGTTGTGATTAGAAGTACTTTAGGATTCACAGTAGGGTTCTGAATTGCCATAAATACCCCAGACATAACTTTTACGATGCTTTTCATCTTCTAACATGGGGTGACCCACCTAATAAAGAGCAATAATATTCTCCCTCTCTAGACATCATTTGCTATCCATATTTACCCAAGCTGGCAAAATATAGAAAGATGATTCGTTCCAGCCTTTTTAATTACCAAAATTCAACTTGCTTTTAAAATACCATAGTCTCCCTTGAGATTTCAGGAGAGCTGGAGATCACCATGGCAATAAGAAAATGGTGCCAGCATCATCTTGGCATCAACTCGTTACACATCTCAGGAGACTTTCGCACGGGAGAAAATTGAACTTGTGTAAAAAGCAGGCGCTCTCCCTTCAATTCTTTATTTTGGGAATAAAATGACAAATTTCATGTTACAGAAGGTAAATAAGAAAATGTTGTAACCATATGCCTTCCGCTAATATACACAATTAAAATGCAATATCAATCTGCTCTCCTAGTATGTAAAGTAAAAATGGAAAGTTAACAGACAGTAGCCCACATATGACGTCCATGTGCCAGTTTTACTTCAGTTATTCACGCTTTACTGATCTCTCATGAACCAATCTCTCTGGTTGCAGGAGGGGTTAATGCATCTAAACTCATGAAATGTGGGTGTAATCTTGTTGCATCCTGTCATTCATAGGTTTGTTCATTCATTCTTTTAGTCAACATTTTCTATCTACATAGAAAAGCTAGGCAACAAAGAACTAGAGGTTGAGAGCGTGGAGTAATCTTATATGGCAGAGTGGGTCAGAATATAAGTGTGTGTGTGATGACGAAAGAACACAGTACGTATGGTGGGAAACATCTGCACAGAATATTATAGAAATACCGAAATATAGGGGCGCCTGGGTGGCTTAGCCAGCTGAGCATCCATGTTTCCTGGATCTCATGTTTCCTGAGTTTGAGCCCCACATCAGGCTTTGTGCTAAAAGCACAGAGCCTACTTGGGATTCTTTCTTTTCCTCTCTTTGCCACTTCCCCCCTGATGCTCTTTCTCTCAAAATAAACATTAAAAAAATTTTAAATTAGAAACACTGAAATATAATACCGTGTATAATCTTAAAAATAATACTAGACCACTATGTTAAAGTATATGTAACAAACATTATGATGTAATAACATAATAGTACATATATATTAGTAGTGATGTAATACCATTATTTCTAACTATCTCTACTGTCCTCTCACCCACTTCCCCCTCCTATGGTGTCAAATGCTTATTTTATCTGTTCTGTTTATGCAAAAAATTCCTAGCACATTCCAAAGGACATTTTAAATGTACATTTGATGCTCCAGCAATACCTGTCCCAATTTCACTATTTCAGCCAGAAGAAATACTCATAATTCCAAGAGGGGGGAGGCTGAAAAGTGGAGGGTTAAGCCATGGAGTTTTCCCTTAAGAAGCTAGATTAGGAAAAGCTGGGCTCTCAGCTGGTCTCTTCGTGTGTTCTTGGGAGCTCTAGTTCTAGTGTTATTTTGTGTTCTCCTAAGGTAAACTGATGGCTGGAGAAAACCTTGGACCTTTTTCTCTAAATCTAACTCAGAATTCCTAATGGAATTCTGAATATTTTTTTCCATCATTAACACAGAGGATTTACTGATGGGACAATCAAGAGTGGTTCAACAAAATCAATGGAAATTGGCCTAAGAGATTCTTGGAACTAAGGGTCTGTGGGGGTTTCCCTGGAGGAGGCACTCCAGTATAATGGGGGAAAATAGGAGTTTGGCAAAATCAAGTCAAGCTTCCTGCTTCCTGGCTATGGGGTACCATAGAAACCACTTAGGCTTTCAGGCTCTCAGTATCCTTCCCCATCTAGAAAATAGGGATGATGTTTACTTTTGCTGCTAAAGTTTACTTAAGAAAATGATAGTAAATGATCTGGCACATAATTAGCACTCAGTCAGTGTTGCTACTCCTCTGTTGCCCTCAATAGTTGTTGAGTCATCTAGCATAAACTTGCTATCATACTTAAAGAGGACAAGGGAATACCGGGCAAGATAGTGTTAAGGAATAACTCAAATCAAAAGAGGAAACCCAAATACAGATAGGGAAGTTTTACCTTCCGTTAACAACATCCTTAGGTAGATGTGAACATTTACACACTGAAATTACATTTAAACCAAACAATCATTCTGACTTTCCAATAGTCCCAGTGCTTAGTGAGTACAATTTCTTCTCCCTTTAGTTTTTAGAAGGGTGCTGAGGGGAGAGATGGTGGAAACGGGTTTATACAAGGCTGTTCTTGCTGCAGATTTAAGCAAAGATCTATTTGTACATTACAAACATTAAAGTACAAATACTCCTACCAACCCTAGATCTGAAGTTCTCTGCCTAAAACAGCAGTTAGCTTATATGTCATGTTCTGACATAAGAGGCTTCCTTCTCCAGACACAAATAAGTCTGAAAGTGCTGAAGGAATACTAAACAACTAAAGAAATCTAAATGGTTCTCTGTTTATTCTCCTTAATGAGAACAGCAATACGAGAAATATTTCACAAATGCTTCAGGGCTAGTAGTTTTTGAGAAAGTAATTGGTTTGAAAATTAACCTTTTGTTTCAGAATAGGTCTATTTACTGTGTATGTTGGTGATGTTAGATTTCATGTCACAAATCTTGATCAGGGACAGAAACCAGAGTGAGCTTTCATCAACCGCCTAGTCCTAATTTGCTGTGTAATTTCCATTCTCTACAAGGGCCTCAGTTTCCCCATATTTCAAAAGTTGGTTTTAGGCTAGATAATTCTTAGTCGTAGAGTTTCTGTGATTCAAAGTGACTAGCAGAAATGTAATTTTATTGCTTACAGTCTTTTGATTCAGTTTGACTAATTCCTCTTTTATCACTTGGTCTCCTGGTACCGTCTTTTCTTTCCATTTTTAATAAGTGAGGGACTGTCTTGAGAGATAGTAGCTGCCCATGTAAAAGAAGATTTATCTGATAATAAGGTGAGATGATTATCTTAAATCCTTGAAATTGATGTTCTTTAAATGAAGGACTCAAAAAAGACCCGATTTTGCACTGATCGGTCCTGGCAGTTTCAAATGAGTAATTTCAGTTTCGGGACCATTCCACGGTTTGGAATCATTCTATTTTCATTTGAGCTGGGGTCAGAACAAACATAATGCATTTCAAACTGCCAGAGCCCATCAGTCTTTCACTTCCTAATCTTTATTTGTAAGTAAAATTGCAAGGGCTTTGGTGTATCAAAAATAGTGTGACATAGGTGAACTGATCAGAGTTTCTTTTCCATCATCTAGTATAGCATATGATCAAAGACAGACACTCACTACTTGAGGGTAGATCTTTCCATATGAAAAGAGGCTGACATACACAATGCTTTCTCTCTCCACTATCTGAACTTTTGTCTCTATAAAAATAAATACTGAAGCATGCCACAAAATTGCAATTACTCTAAGAGCATCCAATTCTGATTCCAAGCTTTAAAAATATATTTTTTTATTATTTAAGACATTGTCTTCTATATGAAACAAAACAAGTGGAAATTACATAGAAGGAAGTGGGTTGCAAACACCATTTCTAAATTGATTATTATCTTGATTGAAACTGATTTCTAATATCTAGAAGAGAGAGACTTGTTTCATGACAACTCTGGTTTCTAGAAGCATATTCAGTTACTACACTCCCATGTGGGTTAGACTAAGCATTATATTTTTATAGATTATGTATTTTAAAGATTGAAATAAAATCCATGTGCTTTCTCAAATTTGCATTTTGCATATTGTATTTAGGTGCAAAGTCTTATGCTCTGTATCAATGAGAAATACAACTTCTATACTGGCTGGCTAAACAACTTCTATACTGGCTGGCTAAAGACAGAAGGAAGCCGAAAGTTGGCGCCTGGCATTGTATGATACAGTCTTAACGCAGTTTAATTTTAGTGGTAGATGCATCAAGCCAGATTTCTAATCTACTAGCAGATTTAAAGAATTTAAGCTCTTCTTAAGTACCGAATATTTTTAAATTGTTTCCACTTTATACAATATTCCTTTTCATCAGGCAGGGAATGTATCACTTAAAAGAATGTACATGGAAGTCTAGACATGCATGAGAAAAGACACATTTCGGCAAAGAAAGGTACCCGGGTCACTTCTAAATCTACATTCGGTTGTCGCCCAATACATCTGCATGATACGATTAACATGGTGTGCTAACAACCTGGCTATTACTCTGAGATGAGAGAAAGACAGTAGAAGCATTCTTGCTATACAAGGACCCATTCTAGAAATGCTTGTTATAAGCATTACAAAGGCCTAAAATGATGATTTATCTCAAAACCCTAAAGGAAACAACTGTGACCAAGGGCATTCTCTCCAATTTCAGGAGTGTTTCTATGAAAAGAGCGTTAGACTTCAAGAAAATAATTATCATTGAGAGGCAAATTCACAAATCTTGGAGAGAAGATGAGGAAAAAAATATTTACAGCTTTCATTTAACTGTTAATTTTCAGCCTGTCTTCCCAGAGAGGCAGAAGCCTACACAATGGACATTGATCAGTCTCATGGATAAATGAGATTTGGCAAAGAGTGTAGGGCTTATAACCCCCAAATGCAGTTCAAATGAAGTCTTATTTTGAAGGCCCAAACAGAGAGGCAGATTTTATGTCCATAAGAAGATAATCAAGTTAGGGATACATACTAGAAGACTTTCTAACAAAAGATAGCAGAACATAGAAAGCTTCTCCAAGGCTATACCCTTTTTATAAAACACTAGTATTCTTAGCATGAATGGACAGATAGGGCCAGATCAAATATTTCTGAGTCATTCAATTAAGATCAAAAATCATAATAGCTCTAAAATGAAAGGAATTCTGGTTGTAAGCAGTAGAGGGTTAATTCCACAGGGACATGGGCTGTGTCTGTGTTATCTGTTACTGTATGTTCAGAGACTAGGGGAAGACCATGTAAAGGATGAGAACTTAATAAATATTTATTTAAGAAAGAACGGCTTAAATGAAAAAAAAACACATATTTCATAAGATGAAAAATTACACAATTATTAAAATGAGATTCTTAAAGCATAGAAAAAGACCACAATAACAATAATTTTAAAAGTAGGTTTCCAAATTTAAAAAGCATGATATAAATATCATTTTATTAAACATTTTACTGTATACACAGAAAAATATCTGAGGTCACGGTTTCTCCACAATATTTAATAGTATGATTACATCAGAAAAAAACTTAAAAAATTGTAATTTCCTAATGTATAAATAATACATATTTTGTTGAAATAATAAAGAATTTCTGTTAAAAAATATAAGAAAAGCTAAATCTTGCCAACATAACTACGAATATATTCACCTCAAGCCCAAGGGACATATCAAAAGCTTCTAAAATTAAGTCTTTAGAAGTGACCAGAGTTTGGTGAAAGAAAAATCCATGAGACAGGCAGAATGAAACCACATCTCTGAGGCACCATTTATGTGAATAAAACAACTTCACAATCAATGTAAAATTTTATGGGTAACCGATAAGAGGATTGAATTGATGGTTCTAAATATGCTGAGGTGACAAAATGCCAGGAAGGATCTGGGCTGTCTTATACCCTTAAGTTGCATCCTATAAATAACATAGTTTAGAAGATCCACAAATGGAGAATTACAGTAGTCTAGACTTAAAGTAATAAAGGGGTTTACCAACGTTTCAACGTTGTTCTTGCTGAGCTGGGGCTTCACTTCCATGTGGATAAAACAATGCTCCAGTAGTGACGGCAGGATGCTTACTCATTGATGAATCAGATGTCAACACGACACAAAGGCACACATAACTTTGGGATGCTTTTAAAATCACATTCCATAGAAGGGTTACTTGAAAAGAAACCCAACTCAGCAAGCACTTGGAGCCCAGGAACTGAACTTTGATGTGATTTTGATTCAGTTCCATCAAACTGGGTGACAGTCTTCGACGATGTTCAATCTGGGTAAAATCCTCACATAAAAGGGATGAGTGCTTCTCCTCACTCTGGATTAGCATGTACTATAGTGAATAACTGCCCCGTGAGAACCACTATATTGATAGATCCCAGCTCCCTCACTGCATTTTCCTGTTCTTCTTTACTTGTTTGGATGCTTATCCTTTCAACAGTACACATTAAAATATATGTAAATTACAAAGCATTATGAAATTGTTACTTCTTATTGCACCACTGTTAGGGTGTTTGAGAGCTGGGAATACGTCTTACTCACTTTTCTTGTAAATTATTATTAAGTGTAATGCCAACTAGAACTTTATATGTGGCTACTCTGCGTAGAAATCATATTAAGAGCTTTATATGCAGCATTGCTGCTGCTCAGAACCTCCTGCAAGATACTATCCCCATTTTACAGACAACAATTGATATACAAAAGTTTAATTTCTTTTGCAAAGTAGAATAAGGCTACTACATATGATGATTGTATAATATTGCCTACTGTGGCCACAACTTGTACTGATCATTAACTAAATGGTCAGTGAGTGAAATGCTTTGAGACCTGCCTCCAAGATCTGAGTAGAACTATCTCATTCTAAACCTACAAGCAACAAGACTCACTGGAAATTGAAATTGGTTGGAAGAATGCCTGGATGATTTGAATACTCAGTGTAAGTTAGCTGGTTGGGTAATAGGTATGACATTTACCTACAACAAAACAAAAACCACCAAATCGAATAACCTCACCCTTCTCCAAAAGGAAAAAAAAAAAGCCTCTATGCTGTTGATTAAATCTTGGAGAACTTGGGTTCAAATAAATCAAAGAAGTTTTTATTGTAGAACTTATTAGGGCTTTTAATATGTTAATAGTTATTATGAAGTGCCAGAAAAAGGCTATGATATAAATTATTTCTCAAACTTATTCCAGCAAGGAATGCTTTCTTAGTAGGGTTTCATATTAGACTGATTTTCTATGGATTATATTTTACAAAATTCCACCCTGGGGAAACTTGAGCGATCAGACCTCTTCAGATGGCTTAGAGGCTGACACACCAATGTATAAAGACCAACTATGTTAGATCAACATTTTATTTTGTACAACTATGTTTCAGAAAACATGATTTGGCCCTAGGTAGACTAATATAATGAGCACTTTTTTTTTTAATAGACATACATTATTTTTTCAAGAAGAACAGAAAGGTAATGTGGGGGAAATTTCCTGCCTCATTGTATGCAAATGCATAGGGAAATTTTTTTTAAATGAAATTGTAGGAAAAAAGGGCCTGATTAAGACACAAAAGTATTGGGTCAAAATACCAAACCCATATACTCAAAAGGAACAAAATGTTTTGTTGGAGAAAAAAAAGGAAAAAAAAACACTATCAAATTAAAGAGAAAAATATTGCCAAATATAGTATTGTTTCCCCATTTTCTGTATACACATACAACTGAATAATCAAGATGAAAATGTATTAAAATGAATTTAATATATAAATGAATGTTTAACAATTTTAATATCATAATGATATAATTTATTGGAAAAATAAATGAGTAAGAATAAAAGATAATCTAAAGAAAAGAGAAACAAGGAAGAGAGCCTTCCTCTGTTACATTAAACTTACTATAAACTTATAAACAGTTGGAGTAACAGTGCAAAAAAACATATGTGTGTGTGTATAAATATACACACACACTAGAAGTCCATATATAAATATACACACACACACAAGTGTATCTGATAGAGCAATATATATGTATATATACACACACACACACACACGTATCTGATAGAGCAACATATGTATATATACACACACACACACAAACACACACACATATACACACACACACAAGTGTATCTGATAGAACAATACACACACACACACACACACACACACACACACACACACACACACAAATGCCCTGAATAGACTTTACTGCACAAGACATTTAATACAGAATACAAATGAAAATTCTAGTAATAGATGAACTTTTTGGGGAAAAATAAAAGATCCTCATGTGACACATACACAAATTTTTAGATAGACTAAAAAGTTCAATGTTATTAAAAAGTTATTTCTTAAATTAAAAGAAAATAGTATGTATTTATGGAAACTTATTATGGAGATTCTTTTATAGCTGAGAATCAATTCAACGTGTCTAAAATATTAAGAAGACCTTCCTACATTTAAAAAATCTTCATATGAAAAAACAACAGCAAAAAAGCTACTGGGGTAAAATATTAATAATGAATATAATAAGCAGAAGTTTACTACATCTTAAAAATATTAAGAGTACTTATAAATTGAGAGAAATCTGATATTGTTTTAGAGAAATATAATCGAGCTGAAAATTCAGTGGAAAGTGAATAGATCAAAATATCAAGTGTGCAACTTCAACAGAAATAAGTGATATATAAGTGTTTTAAATCATTACTATTGCTACTTATTACATAGACCAAAAGATTAAAAAAATCACACATTAAATGATTGGCAGTGTTTATCATTTTCTAGTAAAATAATTTTACTTTTACTTCTTTATTTTTACAAATTATTTTATAATAAACATTTCATCAGATTTTTATAATTACGAAATTAATACAAGTTATATTTTAAAGCCATGAAATATTTTAAGACATAGACTTTGGCAGAATACTACTATGTTTTAGAGAGTGCTATTTGATTCATGAGAGAATTCCCACAGTCTGACAATGAATGCATGAAACAAAATCCTGATTTTTAAAATATTCATTTGTCTCGACGGGTTTAAAAGACAGATTTGAGTGAAACTATTGGTTATTATGTTAAATTTTTTTCCTGAATTTTCCAAATTTCCTACAAAGTCCAGTCTCTACTTTTAAAGTTAGAAAATACACATTTAAATAAACTGTGCTTAGTATTATTGCTATCATAAACTTGGAGTGTCTACTGGAGAGTCCAAATGGAAAGTGTGTTTCCAAAAAAGCAAGTGATGAAATATGGTATAACATGTGGTGTTCAGCCTTCCTGTGTCTTCCATACAACAATTCACATTTACTTTTGAATTCGGACACTAGTTTTTAAAATACAAAAACAAAAACAATTACAAAAAACAAAAACAAAAACAAAAACCACCGAGTCTTACAGAGTTGTATTTCATTACTCATTTGCCGATACTCAACAAATGCTAAATATGTATATTATGCATTAAGGGAACATGGAGAGAGACAACATATGACAAGTTTGTAGCTTTACAAAGATAGCAAAGATGACACATTCTTCCCTCATTGAGAGAAACATTAGTGTCATCTGATTTTTATGTTTCTTGGCAGATCTGAAGGAAAGTTTCAAGGACATAAAGATAAGACAAATTAAATGGGAGCAGCATAATGAAAACTAGAAGTCCAAACTCCACTTGCTGAATAACCAGCATCCCCTATATTGTCCTTTATAAAATATCCAGTAATTCTACATAGGTTTTACAAGTCTCTTCCATGGTTTCAGTAATTCTCTAAAATGGTCTCATGCACATGTGCTTTTAAAAAATTTTTATTACATTATTAGGTACCTATGGTAGATTTTATATCATTTTTGTTTCCTTGTTCGAGCTTCTCAAGTGATAGTGGGAATAAAATGTTTTGAAAAGGTAATCCATAACTAAGAATCAAAAGGAAATAATATACTTTAACAATGCTTATTTGTATCAATTCACTGGGATGAAAACTACTTGTATCTGTAGCTCCATAATTACCTTCTAAAATGAAGTTCACTCAACACACCCAAGTGATGGAAAGAAATATACTATCACAGTCTGTCTAGAAATATGATAAGTGATATCTCAAATTAAGGAGAAATTCAATGCATGGATATTCACCACAAATATGCAAACTATTCTATAGCAAACTACCATATCTAAATGCTGCCACCAGGTTTAGGCTATTAGCTATAACCAGGTAGACAATCAAGATATTTAGAATATGAAGACAAGTAGAAATTTCCCCCCAAATGCCAGTTTTCGACTATGTCATCCAGTAGACATTTTCATGTTGCAATTATGTTGCACACTCATTCCATTTATGATGAAACATATGGAAACTTAATTCTCTGAGAAGGTGAACAATAAGCCCTGGGAATATCACTCACTTTCAACAGATTGAAATGGTCTGATCACCTCCTGCCATTCCCTGCCTTTTTCTGAGCAGAGATGCCTCTTTGGATCTCAGCATGCGATTCTCATTAATGGCAGCAGAGGGGGGTGCTGGAGCTCTAGGTGACCATGCTTGTGCATTAAACCAGACTTTTGCAAACCACTGGGCTCATGGGCTAAGGGGAGAAAAGTGGGAATTTCCCAGCCCCAGTAATGCTTTCTGACATATAAAAAGGGAAAATAGTTACACCTTTCACTGCATCACTGTGGGAAACTAATTTGTTTTGACATACTGAGAAATAATCTGATGTTCGTATTTATTCCGAAAAAAGCTGTATTAGCTAAAAACAAATTTCATGAATAAAACCAGAGATACATAATCAGACATGTACATCTACTGAGCACGTCTGATATGTAGGGAATTAACTATTGCTCATAAACTTCTCTTTAAAGGAATCTAATTTCTATCACTTTGAAATCTTTCCCAATTTCTCTCTCTAGCACAACTAGGACCCAGGACACAGCTGTCTCCAGGAGCACATGGAAACATTATACCCAGAACACTAGCGGGCATTGATCCGACCCGCTTGTCTCATGCTTCTCCTTCCAAAGGGCCTTATAAATGATCTTGATTGAAGAGCTATTTCAATACTATTCTTGGCACAATGACAGTCACTGAAAACCTTTCTGAGCTACAGCCTGTTTCACAATAAGCTGACGCACCACCTTATTTATTTATCTTCACTTGAAGAAAAGCTAATAGCCAAAATTCTTTTTAAACTTAAAAATGACAAAATCGCCACTCTCTCCAAACTCCTCTGGTTGGGAGAGGCTTAGAAAAATATATTGGGCCTTAAAGATAACAGAAAGAAGGGGGGACAAACCCCAATGAGACCGTAGTGAGTGATAAGGGACTCGGAGTTACAAGTATTAAAAGAGATGAATTGCATTAACCCCTGCCCTACCCCATTATATTCACTGCCCACTGGAAACAACAACAGAATTACGAAAATCCCACACTCTCTAATGGGATGGTAATAGGATTCAGAGGCCATTAGGGTAAAGGCAATCCATATTTTACATTGTAATAAGCTCAGACTGAAGATGTTGCACCCCTCCTCAGAGATCAACAATTACCAATTTAACATTAACAAATCCACAAGCACTATCAAAACTGCAAAATAAACCCTAGTTAAGAGTGAAAGGTGTAGTTTTTATAACTGTCTATATATTTTTGTGAAGGAAAATCATCAACCTAAATTGAAATATATATATATATATATATATATATATATATATATATATGTATATATATGTGTGTGTGTGTGTGTGTATATATATATATATATATATATATATATATATATATATATATATATATTTACTCTGATACTGATTTCTCATTCCAGAATGATTTGGAAATGAGAGATAGTCAGATTATTATGGGGTAGTTACAATTTTTACAAACAAAACATTTTCTTTCTTTAACATTTATTTATTTTTGAGACAGAGAGAGCATGAACAGGGGAGGGTCAGAGGAAGAGGGAGACATAGAATCTGAAACAGGCTCCAGGCTCTGAGCTGTCAGCACAGAGCCTGATGCAGGGCTCGAACCCACAGACCGCGAGATCATGACCTGAGTTGAAGTCGGACGCTTAACCGACTGAGCCACCCAGGCGCCCCACAAAACATTTTCTTATGGCAAGTGTGTTCTAATTTTCAAAGAATTACCTTTTTCCTAAAAACATTTTCTCATTCAACCAGAAATAACCTATTTTTGGTTTTATTTTTCTACAAAAGATGTATGAGGGATTTAACAGAACACTCTTTGGAGAAGGAAAAGAAAGGTAAGAAAGGCATGGACATTTTGACATCATCTTCACGGAGGCAAAAACTGGGGTCAGGAGTGTGTGTAAAATATTCCAAAAATAGGTATTACAGTTGTCTACTCAAGTCATTTAGCAGGCATATTGTCAGGTGCACAGAAAACTATTATTGTTTGATTCAAATTTGTATTAATTTGTTGTCTAAAGAACTTCAAGGATTGGGATGCCTGAGTGGCTCAGTTGCTTAAGTGTCCCACGCTTGATTTAAACTCAAGTCATGAGCTCATGGTTGTGAGATCAAATCCTACTTCCCGCTCCATGCTGAGCATGGAGTCTGCTTGAAATTTGCTTTCTCTCTTCCCCTCCCTCTGCCGCTCCCCTGCTCATGCAGCTGGCCGGGGTACATGATCCATCTCCCTCCCTCCCTCCCTCCCTCCCTCACTCCCTCTCTCTCTCTCTCTCAAAAAAAAAAAAAAAATTCTAGGATCACTGTAAGGTTTCTGATTTTTTAATATAATACAAAAAGACAATGCATTTTTCAGAAAATATTTTGATTGATGAGCTCTTAAATGTTCTCCAGAGATGAAGAAAATAATATATTATTAATCTCCCCATGTTCCCCTTTTTAACCTTCCTGACAGAACATAAAAAAATAAAATCTCTAATAAAAGATAGAAATATTACCAAACTATAGAAAAATAGCCAGGTCCCCTTACCCTCACCCTCCCCATGTTACATCAGGTATGCTTTAGTTCTTCCTGAAACCTCCATTTTTCTTTCTGAATAACAATATTATTATTTAATGCAACTCTAATCATATACATGTATGGAGTGAATCCCATTTCATATATTTTTTAATAAAATACTGTCTCCTTTAGACACTAATAAAAACAAACAACAGTGAGCACAGGGCTAGATGATAAAAGCAGAAGGTAATTTAAAATAATAATAATGAGAAGATACCATATCTGAATGCTCTTCCCACCATATTCCTCATACCTCTCACCAAATTCATCACACATTTGTGAATTAAAAGGTTGTATGGGGCACCTGGGTGGCTTAGTCGGTTACATGCCTGATTTTGGCTCAAGTCATGGTCTCACAAACTGTGAGATTGAGACCTGTATCGGGCTCAGTGCAGAATGGGGAGCCTGCTTGGAATTCTCTCTCTCTCTCTCTCTCTCTCTCTCTCTCTCTCTGCCCCTCCCCCTACTCATTCTCCCCCACCTCTCAAAATAAATAAACTTAAAAAAAAAGTAGTAATACTTGGAACGCAGCTGAGTTAAAGTCATAAAAGATTGAGGTTGTTCACTCTTTACTTCCAAATTGACTCTTACTCTTAACCATATTTTGGGGTATTATGAAAATAATTTTCTACTTTGAGGGTGTGGCTTAACTTGAACAGCCAAAAAACAATACATAGAAATGAAATGGGTGCTCTGACAATGACTGCGCACACCAGAAGCTACTCAGTCATCGAAATGTGTCCATAGATGGAGAGTGACGGTATGGGAGTCTGGGAAATGTAAACATAGGTCTCTGGGTATTAAAAGGGAGACTGGCACTACTAGGGTGTTTGTTCAATTACAAGGAACCAAGAATAGTTCCAACTTACCAAATCTGAGAACTCAAAGACCTTACTGAAACATTTAAGGAGAAGAGTTGGAAAAGACAGCAGAGAAGTATGATTTTGGGGGAAAAGATCCTCACATAAAACGACCTTGGTCCCCCAGACACACCTAAAAACAAATCAATATATATTTATTCTGTATTATAATTTCTGAATCTCCACTCTATCTGTATTCATAGCACTCAGAGTCCATGCTCTTTTTAAGTAGTTCTGATAGCCAAGGTTCCATTTCTTGAAACCAATCACTAGAGTAGATGGGAGTCACCACTTTTGGGCTTAATTAGAACAAGTCTACCATCTGTTATAAGTAACATCCCCACAGACTAAGGAGACAAACACAACTAAAAAGTGTACAACCCCATCTAATAAAGAGGATGGCTCTGTTCTACTACTTATGGACTTGGATCAATTTCAAGGAAGGTAAGGAGAGGTAGTGGGCGGGTGACACCTAAGATTACTTTAAACTTGTCCTTGAGTCAGACTTGAGTCCAAGCAAGGATGTTAATCCTTCTCAGTCTCTTGAAAGATGTGGTATCTTTTTTTTTTTTTTTTTACTTTATCCATGCATTATGATTGTTTATGCTTTTAAACATTCACTCAAGAGTTACAACTTAAATAAGCTTTGTGTTGCTACATATCTGATATGTAGGCATCATAATACATCAGCGCACAAGCTAGTACAAGGTTCCTGTCCCCACTGAGTCTAAAGGCTTATGTGGAAATGGGAAAACTGGGAGTTTTATAAATTGTGAACAGTGTTATAATAAAGGAAATACATTGTTAGAGAGTCACAGAGGGAGCTCCTAATTTAGATTTAGGGAATAGTAGTCCAAGAAAACTTCTGGGAGGAAGCAGAATTTAAACTGAGACCTAAAAGATGAATAGAAGCCAGCCAGGGGCACGCTGGAATGTTGAAAGAAGAGAAGAGGATGAGCATTTGCAAAGACACAGTTATGAAAACTGGAAGAACTGAAAGGGATGAACAGAGAATGTAGGAGTTTGAGAGAGGAGATGTCAGGGCACGGAGGCAGGGGAGCTGATGCATGGGAGGCACCCAATTACACTGTAAACTCCTTGAGGACAGGAAATCATTGTATCTTTCTCATTGAATAATGTGGCAGCAAAATAAGTAGACTCTCCATTGGAAGCACTCTATCAATATTTATCAATTATCTCTTGGTGATGACTGAAGCCACTCTAGCCTAACATTCGTTTAAACACTCCACAAGATCACTCTCCAAAAATGCTTGGTAGGTTTGTCTGTTTGTTTATTCAGGCAGCACAGGTTTGCTGAGTGTATGTGTATGTATTTAAAATTGTACTGCCCTCAGCGCCCTCCATCACTTCCTCCTGTCTTATTTCTAACAGCTCCCCTCTAGGCATTTGTGTTCGCAACCCTGGATTAGGATTTAGCATGGAGGAAACCACCCTTAAAATGCAATCCACTAGGGTGTAAATAGACAAATATGGGATTATGTTATTGATAAATTAGTTCCCAGGGTGAGTGATATTAATGTGTGCAAGACGTATTAAGATCAACATCATGCAACCTCAACTTAAATAAATGGTAATCATTTTTTTTCTCAAATTCAGAGGATATCTGAAGCCCAACTGTGCTGTTTTCTCTCTATTGTCAGAGAGTTCATAGCTACATGCCACTATTTTTTACACTTTTTTGTGCATGACTTTTCTAGAGAAAAACTTGATAAACATGCTCAACTGTGCAGCAATTTGCTGAGCGGTCAACATTTTTAGCTTTATATATAAAATAAATCACAAGTTTTTAATACATTTTCCAACATCAGGGACATTTAGTTCATAAGAACAAACAGAACTGCAACATATAAATCATCAAGTCATTCATTTGTAAGAGTTGAGAAAACTGAATTGATAGCTAAAATAGAAATAGGTTTTGGATGTAATAGTCAAATGTTTGGAAACAATCTACCATTTGGTTCTGGTAACATTAAAATATCTTCAAAAAAGGGTTCGAGAGAATCACCATCTCATAATAAACCAGAGTTAAGTAATTATAACTTGAGTTTCTGTCAAGGCTCTTGCCATGTAAATGTTCATTTATCTGAAATTTGCTTAAAACAAATAGATTAGATTCATTTCAGGAACAAGAATGACATGACTTTTTTGTTAACACTGATTAATGATTTTGGTTCCTAATGTCATTAGTAGACTATTATCATTTTGCCATTTGAAAAATGGTCTCTAGAATCTCAAGGTCTCATCTAGATGTGAATGTTTGCCCATTTCCTATATTCTACTGACCTCTAGAGACTATAGGTGTGTGTATATAAATCACATACAATACGTGTTTATAAACACATACAACATATACATAATAAATGTCATATAGACTGAGGGAAAGAAGGATCTTTTTAAAGATGTTTATTTATTTATTTGAGAAAGAGAGAGAGAGAGAGAGAGAGTGAGAGAGAGAGAGAATTGCATGGGAGCTGAGGAAGGGCAGAGAGAGAGGAAGAGAAAGAATCTCAAGCAGGCTGTGCTATCACCACAGAGCCGGATGCAGGGCTCGATCTCAAGAACCAGGAGATTATCACCTGAGCTGAAATTAAGAGTCAGATGCTTAACCGACTGAGTCACCCAGGCACCTTGAGAATAAAATGATCTTAACCATATAAGCCCATTTCATTTTAGAAAAATATGCACATATTATTTACATACATTTTCAAACAAGACCTTTAGGTGTATATGTTTAATAGTAAGCATGTTGATAGCACTTTCTCTATGTTCTCACTAGTATAGAACTCAAAGAAAAGTGAATTTTAAACAAACTAATCCTATCTTTGTTCTGTGACTTGCCAGCAGTAGGAAGTAACACAGCATTCAGGCACACCAGCCTGGCTTTCCCATAAAGCCAAATTTACTTTTAGTTGAGACTAGATCACTTCATGCGAGGATACCCTTCCCCCAAATCATACTTGTATTTCTTTTCCAGTCTTCCTCCTGACCCCACAAAGCATATCAAATTTAGATGTATCTAGTGAGAGCTCAGATGGCTTTGTAAACTTTGAATTTTTTTCTCTTTGTTTCCAATTGTTAAATATATTCATAAGTGAAGCATTCAACATTAAAATAATTTCTAATTCAGGACTAGATCATGAACTCCTTAAGAGTTATGTCTGGTTCATCTGGCATCCTGCTGCCTAGCACACTGAACATCAGATTGCGGGAAATTAATACTGTCACCTGGAGAAAAATACAGTATCTTACCAGGCATATGGCCACACTTTATCTTACTAGGAATATACCCATTATCTACCTTTAAATATTAATATAGTAGATAAAGATATTGATATAGATACTGTTACAGAGATAGAGATAGAAGTATGCACGTATAGGGGCACCTGGGTGGCTCAGTGGGTTGAGCATCCGACTTTGGCTTAGGGCATAATCTCATGGTACATGGATTCAAGCCCCACGTCAGGCTTTGCTCAGACAGTGCAAAGCCTGCTTCAAATTCTCTGTCTCCCTCTCTCTCTGCTCCTCTCCAACTCATGCTTGCTTTCACTCTTTCTCTCTCTCTCTCTCAAAAATAAACATTAAAATTTTTTTTAAAGTATCCACATATAGACAGGAAACATATGCATGCATGTATGTGCATATAAACGTGCACACACATAAAAAGGATGAGGCATTTCCTATATACACAGAACTCATGACTAGATTTGTCAATTATTTTTCTAATAGTCATCAAATTTTTCCACTTTCAGTACTGCATACTATATTACTGTTCAAATTCTATTTATATATGGGTGGAAAACTATTGGTCATTACACTACATCATCAATAACACCTCAGCATTTAAAAACTCGAAGTAAATTTCTTTCTAATACACTCAATTTTAATCTGGTGACACTATTTTTAGTATTAAGAGAGTTATAACCTTTTTTTGCCATTTAGTATATTTGTGCTAAATATATTAGATAGTATATATTTTATCACTTATAGAATAGATTTAGAAACAGAAACATCTTACCAAGTTTTATTAGGCATCTTAAAGAGCAACCAGTTATTTATAGAAATGTTTGTCAAATAAGGGTAGTATAAGAGAAGAGTAGATTATTTACTAAGACATTGTTACAAAGTGGCAGATACGACTACAAGATTCTGAAAATGTCCAAGCCACAACTGATGTATAAGAAAAGGAGAGGAAATCAAATTCTGATCCTGTAGCAATATCCAGTAGGTGGAATCCTGTGTCCTGTTCTGCAAACCTGGAAAGTGGCTGGTAATGTCCATACCTATTCCATGATTACAACCTCTCTGGAAAAGCCAGTCACACTTCCTATACTTTTACCATTTGAGCCTAATTCTGGTGTCTAAGAGGCTTTAAAGTCTTTGAAGTCCTCTGGGACTTTGACGACATACAGGGGGCGCAAATCCTAAATATAAATAGTTCTTCAAGGCAGTGAACTGATGATGGAAATGGGTTAGAACTGGTGTTGGAGATTAACTCAGTGGGGTTTGGGTACCAATAATCTACTTTTGCACTTAATACTGGAGTAATATGCTAATCAGAACCCTGAGAACCTGCACAAGGTATACTTGTGTGATCCAAGTGGCCTTATAAAATGCCAACTAGGCACAATATCCAACTAGTTAATTCAAAATGGTAAGTAGTTGGTCTGGATAGTAAGTGAGGGGAATGACATAAGCCAGAACAATGAAACCAATTACTTCACATCATTCAGGCAGGTCGATTTACTTTTTTTGCCTCTTAAACATGAGAGTAAAATAAATAGAAAGAGGGGCACCAACATTGAGATTTAGTCAGTGAATAATTGTAAATTTTAGTGGATTTAAATTTCAGTGAATAGCTTTAAAAACCTATCCACTCAGACTTTTTACATAATTAGGTCTTCTGAAAGATAATTCACTGGTTTGGATTTTGCTGCTCAAATATGCCCTCCATACCATCAGCAGAGGTGCCAATGATTAGAGAAATGATTCATGTCAGGTAGTTAGAGAAAAGACAGGGGAGTCAGAGAAGAAATCTGGATAATCCCCATGCTGGAAATTCAAACCCTGGATAATCAGGACTGTACTATACATGCAATTATGATTCTGTCCAGTTAAGAGAAATTTGTAATCCATTCAGTTTCAAGCCTATAAAGTCACATTTCTCAAAAACTTGTATTTTGGCCTCCAATGGCTTAAAAAGTTCTCCTTGCTAGATTGTCTCCAATTACAGAAATCCTTCCCAAGTACAAGGCTGCAGAACTATATTAAACCTGTAGGATACCATGTAGCTGGCTGTTTTACAGAGCTTTACAGCGCACGCAATCCCGATGCATGATGTAATACTACTGAAGCAATTCACTGCAACCTGATAACACTATTTGACCAACTCACAAATGTTGTCACGCATATGAGGTGCAAGGAGGCAATTGTCTTTGAATAGAAGGTTCAGAATAGTAAGAAAAGGGAAGTACAAATAAATTTATATTAACTTTAAGAATCCCTCCCCAATCCTAACACACACACAAAGATTTCATGGGTAAACAAAAACAGGACTGCTATAGATTCAATAGATTTTTGGTCTACACAGCAATAATGGAGTTACTGCAATAACCACAGATGTGTGAGTTGGGAAAAGGCTTGTCCACAGCTGTCTATCAGAAGAACTGAAGTCAACAGGTGAAAAAACAGCTCAAACGCAAGGCTCAACTTCGGTACTGCATCAAAATGTGGTTGATGCCTAGCAAATAACACTTAATAATAGAGTTGTAAATTTCCATTAGTGAACATAAGGGTGTGTGTGTTATAGATTATGAGTGCTGATTTTTCTAGGGTTTTCAGAACTCTTTGAAAACACACAAAAGCAAAAACAGTCAAATGAGGCAGACTGGTGGAAACAGAAAAACAACAACAACAAAAAACAAACAGCTACATTCAAGGTACGAAACAATAATTTCTAAGCCTTTGGGATCTATTTTTTTTCCCTTGCATTGTAATGCAGTCAAGTGCATGAGTGATGCCTTTTGTGTTTGATAATGTCAAGTGTGAATGTCATGGGCAGCCCCCATCTCTGATGGTATTAAAATGGTGGGAAGATAAAAAGCTTAGAGAAGTAAATGGAACAAATTAGATTAAAGTGGTTGGAGGACAAGGCGAAGCAATCATCTATAGCTTGGTTCCAAGGTGATGTTGGTAACCCTGTTCACCTGAATAGGCTGGTTAAATCAATTTCTGAGGAAAAGGGTGGCACTCCTCTTACTTAACTGTGCTAATAATTATTTCTGCTCCTTTTCATTATGAAGTTGACTGGATGGAAGAAAACATCTTGTATGTTAACATACACACTTTCATTATATAGTTAGGGGAGTCTCCACAGCTGAGTTTGTCAGTCAAATACACTATACATCTAAGAGTTTAAGGTAAGTTAGTCAGGGTTTATACGAAGTGACTGACACACAGACAATTCAGAGAGGTAATTAATTTCAAAAAAAAATGAAGTATATACCTTCTCAGAAAGATGAAAACCCTTCTCAGAGAGATGAAAACCCTTAAAGATCATAAAAATCCATCCTAATCAATGTCAGAAAACAGGAGGTGAACATAACATTAATTGATTATATACAGATAGTATGCAGAGAATATCACACCTTCTAACTTACAGGTCACATCTCTGACAAATAGTGGAGGTTTTTCTTATGAAAACAAATGCATATACACAAAATCCCTGCCTAATGAGGCCATTGACATCTATAGTACATACAAGAAATTGCAATAATTACAATAGGGAGGCATTTCTCAGAACCACTCTCCCTCCCCTCAACATTGTTTCTCAACCTTACCACCTTGGTCTAGGCTAATGCAATAGAGAAGTCACTGGTTTCTGGCCTCTAGACAAAGGGTTCTCACTATTTTTTCAACAATGCTCCTACAAAGTAAGGCAATATCTCACTAGTGACAATAGCTTCCTCAGCCACAATAGGATAGGCATTTTGGCATCTGTGGGGTGGGCAGGGGTGTAGTATGGACCCACTATTCCACTCTTTCTCCATTCCTTTTTCCAAAGGAATTCCTTTAGAAGCTTTCAGATCCCATCTTTTGAGTGGCTATTAAATACCTTGACCTGCCATTCAGGGCTCTCTATCATATTGCCATTACTCATTCTTTTTGGTGTTCTGTTCCACCTGACCCCTCACTTTGCTCATCAGGATTATTTTGTATTTTCACCTTTCACTCCTATTTCAAAGTCTACCACCCTCAGTATCCCCTCAACCTGCAGTGACCTTTTCTGTTCTGTTCTCTTAAGGAAGGAGTTAGAACTGAGCACACTTTAACTCACTAGGCAATTCTCCAGGTATGGTTCACATCTTTTGTCTTCCTAAGGTTCTCACTGAAAAGACAGACATTTGTTGTTGTTGTTGTTGTTGTTGTTGTTGTTGTTGTTAGAGGTACTACTTGGGACATTTAACTCAGGGTGCTTTGGGCATAGTCAGTGCTTGACAGCTATAATGAAAACAGAGAACACCAAAAGTGAACAGCAAACAAACCAGAAAAAGAAAATCTCCCATCGAATTTTAAAGATTTTCTTATTTAAGTACAAAAAATAAAAAAATAAAATAAATAACCACTATGTGTCAAGCACAAAAATGTATTTGAATCAAAGCAAAATAACCAAAAAAAAAAAAAAAAAAAAAAAAAAAAAGGACCATTCCTTATTCCTACCCAGTGGACTTACAGTGCTAATTATAAAATAGGAGTAGTGGACACCCATGCCTTCTAAATATAAGCTCTTTTTCTCCCAGAAAAGAGAAATGAATGCATGTTAAATCAAAACATCCTCTGGAGCATTTCATACCTCAGGAATGAAAACTGACAAAGAAGGGCTTCAATGTAAAAGAAAAATCCACCAGAAAAGAGCTCGGACTGAGGGTAAGAAACACTGAAGCTTCACCACACAGGTTGTACCCCTGTCCTATCTGAATGTGCTTTTGTAGTCTCCAAGGCTCCTCTTGCCTTGGGGGAAAATGTATGTATATACATATATATATATATATATATATATGTATGTATATACATACATACATATATATGTATATACATATACATTTACACACATACACAAAGTATACACACACACACACACACACACTTCTCCTTGATCATTGCAATTGGTTAATTGAACATTTCCAAAAATAAATATTCCCACAGATAGAGGTCACTGGCTGCCTGAAATCGCATCTGTTCCTCTCTGGGTACTAGAATCCCAGGCTCCTCTGGGACATCTTTGTCATTTTATCAAAGTGATTACCAGCAGAGTAGGGTCCCCTCAGCTTGTAGTGCTGATGTTTGCTCTCTGCATTCCTGTTTTCTCCATCCACTTTTCTGGCTTTTGCTTTGGAAATCTGGCACTCAGTATCCAATGTTAATTACATTTGCTAGGCTAAGGAAAATCCTATTGGACTAATTTTTCAAAATCATATAATGAAAGAACTTCAGTGACAAACCATGTAGGTTTTTGATTGTTTTTTTACGGATAGATCTATTAAGCACTTAATATTCAGGGGGAAAACAGTCTCAGAGCAATGAAATTCTATTACTTTAGAGGTTGCATGCTTTTAATTTCTTAATATTTCATTACATGTTGGCAACTGGTGCATATTTTTATAATGCGTTTGATCATTACTCTTCTCAGAGTATTCTATTTCAGTTCTTCCTCTGACATCATATTTGCATGTTAAAGGGTTTTAGCATTCAGGGATGAAATGTTCTGAATAGTAATGTGCAGTTAACTTGATTTTTTAAAAACGGAAAACAGCAAACAGACATTATATATAGGGACTAAAGAGAACAATCTCATAATTTTAAAATCCAACTCAAGTTTTAATAGCTTTCTATAGAACATCATAAAAGGTAATGATTCAATATTATTCATTAATTAGCAAATTATGCAAAATGCTATCAGCGGAGTTTGAGGAGAAGACTCTTTTTCGTTGGCTTTTATAAGTCTACTGCATTTCTTTTTTTCCTGTAAAAAATGATCTTTTCTTTGCTCTCCAGCAACATCTACTGGAAAAGTCAGAAAAATGCTATTTATATGAATCAGATAGTTTGAATAAGGATAGTTTTGGTTACCATCTGCTTAAAAAGTTCATGCTGAACTACCATCCAGTTTACAACTGAATTGTTTCTGCCCACTTTACCTCTACTGAAGAGGCAGAAGGGCAGTGGTTCACGGGCACAGACAGCCAAGCTACAACTTCAAATTTATCATCTCCTCACCTTGAAGAAGTCATTTTCATAAACAAAATTAAAACACATAGATGATGCAGACAACATATTTCTCCGGGCCCATCTTCTCAACACTTGCCACTTATTTAGGAAACAATCATCATCATCAGTGACAGCGTAACACTGAATAGTTGTTGGTAAAGCGGGAGTCAGAGAAAAGATTTTATGAGAGAAAGCTATGTCGAGACATGGACTGAATTTGAGAGGAACTACTTCAAGATTCTGCAAAGTTTCTTAAGTTGAAAAAAGAAAGGTACAGGTGATGTGATTTTAAAAACTCACTATGCTACCACCAGCATGACTCCATCAAACATGCTACAGCAGTTTCTTTTTCCCCTCGCCACATCTTTCTCTGCTCTTTTCACCATGATGGAAAAATGAAGTTTCCCCACACCTGTATGAGGGGTCTTCCTTCAGAACTTCTGTTGACTATCTCTCCGTGATGAAGTCTGATGAGACCCATCGTCTGTTTGGTCTCCACTCCCCAAAATTCAGCAGCTCCTGATGTGTACTCGTAAAATTGGATTCACGTGCTGCACCCACAAAATGCCATTAGATGGTCTGGCAAACACAAGACATGCCAAAGTAAGGTGCTGAGGAGCAAGTCCAGTTTGGAAACTCAGGAAGAAAAAAAAATCTTATCACAAAATACATACATACAATATCCTCTCATTCATGGTTGCTGGCTTCAACAATGCCACAGTTTAGCAGCTCCTTCTAGGACCAAACCTTGTGTAGGCATTAAAGTCACCTTTCTATATCTCATTCCGGAGAGGCATTTAACAGAATTTCAGACTTTTAATATTCAGATTTTCCCATCCCCAAAAAATTATCTAAAAAATTAACTCAAATATTTTAGGTAACATCCTAGGTTAAATACCTGGATATAATTTGGATTTCTATTATCCTTAAATAAAAACTCTGGCTAATTAGTTTTTTTCCTCTTGCTTTTTTTTTTTGTTTGTTTGCATTCCCAAATCTCAGTTCATAAATGCCAACAATAAATTTTAGTAGCAAAGGCAATGAACACAAAATCAACGAAGATTGAGGTTAAAAATAAATTATCAAAACCTTAAAACAGCAGCAGTAATAAAAATCAGGTACCGGGAGGCTACAGTATATTGCATTTTGTGTTTGTTCAATGTTAAAATAGATGTGAACCTTTTAAGCTTCATCCCAAAGCTCTTTAAAGGAGAAATGCCATCAAATATAATCCACAACTCTCATTCACAGCACACAAAAGGGACAGCTTCCTAAAAGCCACCTACAGCGAAAGTCCACATGTATTCTATATTTAGGGTCCTAATGCAAAGTTCCAACTTGCACCTGATAATTAGCCCCCTTCATTATTGAGCTGCTTAAAATCCAGGAAGGCTCACCAAACAGCACCTCCAGAGTTAACTCCCACTTCAAACTGTCATAATTCAGTTATCCTAATTATTTACTGGATCCTTTTCTAAAACATGCCCTAACCTGATGTTTTAACTTCATATTTCATTTGGGACAACACTTAATCTCCATTTATGAAACATCAACCTGACACAGGTTAAGGAGATACAGCCTGACAAGATCCAAACGAAACACACCCCAGCAACTAGACTTAAATAAACTCTACCCTTGCTTAAACCTCCAGTGAAAAATTATTATAACACATCAGAAGTTCAGTTAGAAGAAAAATTTCAAATGCCAGCTCCCTCTCAGGGTTTAAGTCCCGGAGTTCAAAAACAGGATCAATTGGATTATTATTTTTCCCCGTTAGCTGTTTAGAATTTAACATAATGCAAAGTGCTATTCTGATCAAAATCATCTTTGTCGTCTCTCTCCTTAAATAAAACGGAGGAGAAATCATTCAGTATAAATGCATTTACTATACAAATCTATTTTCAATTGAATTTGCTGCATGCTCTAATTCATCAAAATTAATACAGGTACTTTCTATGTTAAACAAAAGGAAGCCGACTGAAAAATCAGCTTCTGCTGCAGATGCCTTTCTCAATTACAAAACGGTGAAAACAGAGATTTAACTAAGCCACTCGGTCAAACCCTCCGATGGGCGCTCTTACCTGTCTCAGCTGAAGGCTTCCTTCCCTTGTTAGCAGCGTGCAACATCTCTAGCTCGCCCCAATCCTCACCACCGGTCTCCAATTACACCGCTAAATCCACCCCCCTGCCTTTTTTTTTTTTTCTCTCCCTTTCTTTCTTTCTTTTCTTTCTTTTCTTTTCTTTTTTTTTTCCTTTTCCCTAGCAAGAAAATGCTTATTGAAAGTGATTAGTTTTTGTTGTCCCTTTTAAGTCCCTCCTGCGGGAAGGAACAGGGGAGCAATGTGACGCCACCTTTTAATCTTTTGTAAGAGTGAAAAGGCAGAAAAGGAACGCTCGATCAAACTGAGCTGCACACATGACTAAAACTCGCAGGAGAGGCTGCCGCTGCCTGGCGGAAGCACCGCTAGGCTTGAGTGTAAGAACAGAGAAGAGGAGAGAGTCAATGGAATGTGACAACGTATGTGCATCAAAGGCAGGAGGAGAGAGAGAACAATGAACGAGGGAAAAGCCAGTGAGGAGAGAGGGAGAGAGGGAGAGAGGGAAAGAAGGCAGAGAGAGGGAGAGAAGGAGAAAGACACACACAGAGAAAGAGACAGACAGAGAGAGGGAGCGAACACGGAGAAAAGACAGAGCGGGTTTCAGGCAAAGGATTCTGAGAATAAAGCCACAGTGCAGTGTCTGGCGGCTTCTGTTTTTATCTCAGCGAGCATGATACCCTGCCTCTCTCATTTAGAAACACATTCGTGTATCCTCCAGGTTTGAAAACTGAGATAATCGCAATGTGTCTCTGGTTTTGTCTGATTGGTATTTAACTGTGCGGTGTACCTGTGATTTTTAGGATGCATTTATGTGCAATTTATTTCACATATTTATTTATGTAGTCAAAAATGAAAGCTGCTAATTTCTATGGCAATTTGCAACGTAGTTTTACTGGCAGATGGAACTCTACTTATCATAACTGCTGACAAACTGCCATGGGTAAACAAAAGAAGAAACAAATGCTTCGTCTTGATAATTGTCTTTAAAAGAAAAAGCCCACACCAAAAATATTAGCACTTGCAAAAGCTATGTTGCCTGGTTAAAGTTTGAAAGGTGGTTTCTCTCTATTAGTTTTATTAATAAAGGCAAAATAGAAAGGAGGGCGAGATGTTTGAAGGAAAGGTGTTGGAAAAGAGGCTATTAGGAAAGTGAAAGCCTAAATTCTTTCTGGTTTCCCTCCAAATGTGACAACAGGCTTGCCTTCTTGAGTCCTGGAACAGAGTTTTCGAGTCACTATTTCCATAGACTTTTACTGCATCCTTCTGCCTTCCCGTACCATTTTAAAGTAGGTTCCATTTTAAAAATAAAGTCGAAAAGAAATGATTTCCTACATCAAATTGTTTCAAATGGTGTTTCACCAGCTTTGTTCCATTTCTACTCGTCATCTGCCACATGGGGGCTAGGATTACACAGTTAAATTCCCTAAGTGACCTCTTTTATAAGGATGTAAATTACGGATTCCAAGGTCAAGTGTTTGGTGTAAGTTATTGGTGAAAATAACTGCCTGCTTTCCATAGTAACCTGAGCTAGTGTGGTAGTAAGCCAGCAGGAAGAGGAAACACCCAAGCTTTTGACTGACCAGATTTTTGATATTAAGCAATTCTAATAATGGAAAATAAATCCCATGTGTACTACTTATAACAGTTATTATTTTGGAAAAACTAAAAATAAAAACCCACTCAGTCATTTCACTTCAACTGTTGTGTATCCCACCAGCATACCCAAGGACTCTAGGCTACTCATATTTTGAAGATCCTGTGTAAGCCACCAGATACAGAGAGAGAGCTGGTCCAGGAAAAAGGCCTTTCTCCACCCTGGCCACGGTGTTGTATCAAAAAAGGGACTGCTTGATCTTATTAAACTCGAAGTGTTATAGTTTTTGTGGTTTGCCGATCGGAGGGTATGTTTTTAGCTTGGGCCCAAATACAGAAGTAACAATCCCCCCCCTCCCTCCCTGCAAAGCGATCAAGATGAAGCCCTACTTATCATTAAGGCAGAGCAGAGAATGGAGAACACACAGGGGCTGAACAGAAGGCAGCTGGCCAGAGAACAGAGAATGCTCAGATGTAGCAGGGAAAGAAAGCTGCAGGGCCAGCGAGTCACTAGGGAAGTGGTGCCCTGGTAAATCCAAAATTCTCTGCAGACATTGCACAGTGTATTGGAAGCAGCCTCCTTTAAATGACATTATTGATACAGGTTCTATAGTTAAAATTAACTTTATACAAGGGAGTAAGCAGACTGAGAATTTTCTGCCAATAAAAATAAAGACTCTGTTACAAGAATACAACTATTTCAGTGTAATAAAAGCAGGGAGGGGCCCCCGGCTTATCGAATAGGATCAGAAAGACGTAGTCAAGGAAAGATAAAAACAAATCAAGGTGACGAAAAGATTTTTTTTTAAAGCTATAAATGGCTGTCAGTGTTGTTTATTTTACCATTTCCTTGGTGAGGAGGTAGGTACCCTGAGTAGACATCACTTGCAGTTGGATATAGGTAATTTATTCTTAAGATATCTTGAGTTGAGGGGGCTATACAGGGTGCCAAAGGTGGCCCAAATCATGTTATTATTTCTTAATAGAATAGGACTTTTTACGAGACATCTCCCCATGGGACAGCTTTATGCTCATGTGTTTACACTGTGAGTATATAGTGGTTAAGTGCTCAGTTTTTGGAACCAGGTTGCCTGGGATTGAATCCCAGTTCCACCACCTGCTTGCTGTGTGACCTTGACCAAGTTATTTTGCCTTTCTGTGGCTGTTTTATCTTAAAATGGGTGTAATGATGATACCTGCTTCATGGGGCTGTCACTGGGAATAAATAATACATGTGCTGTTGTGAGTTCTGTTCCTATCACATAGCGAGTGCTTCATAAATGTTACCTCCTATTAGGAAATCCTCCTAAGATATATTTTTTTTAAGTTTCTTTATTCTGAGAGAGAGAGAGAGAGAGAGAGAGAGAGAGAGAGAGAGAGAACGCCTGAGCAGGGGAAGGGCAGAGACAGAAGGAGGGAGAGAGAATCCCAAGAAAGTTCCACACTGCCAGCGCAGAACCAAAAGCGGGGCTCAAACCCACAAACTGTGAATTCATGACCTGAACCAAAACCAAGAATTGGGCGCTTAAATCACTGAGCCACCCAGGAGCTCTGAGATTTTTTTAATAGCTAAGATAGATGATATTGTAGCACCTCAAAATAGCCAACTCTCGAAGACTTCTTCCCACTCTGACCTTCCTTATAAGTTCCAGTTAATCAAACTGCTTCTGGGTCTTTCCACTTGGATAATACACTTAAAACTCAACAAATTCTATAACCAAAGTCATGATCCCACTTCTCAAAGCAAGCTGTAGTTCTCCTAGTTTACTCACCTGTGTCAAGTGTATTATACATTTGTATACATTTGTACACATACAAATGTATACATTTTAGAGTCACCCAGAGCTCCTTTCTTTCCATTCTTTCTCATCATTCAATTATCAATAACTATCAAATAGCACCACACCCAACTCCTGTGTCTTAGAGTTATTATTTCATTTCCAGACTTCTAGTACATTTTCAATCTGGGTACTTTGGTCTGGACTATGGTAATAACCTTATGATGTAGCACTTCTCCATGCTTTTCTCTCCTGCAATACATGAAGGGTGGTGAAACACAGTACGCCCTCCCCTGCAGACACTTCTAAGGTCCTGCCAAAGACCAAACTAAATTGTTACACCAGTGCCTTTCCCCTTCTCAAGAAAGCACTTGGAATCTAAGCGAAAGAAGGCGACATTATTCTAGGGATGACCTTGAATCTGCTCTAATGGATAAAACAGCTAATCTTTGGCTAACCAATTCTTTACTATTAGTAGTTTATTAGTTGTGATGCTTCTCTGAACTGTCCTGACACAGCTACTGAAAACAACCATTTTAAGAGGCTTTTCTTTTATTCTCCCAATTCATCCTTCACAAGCCAGAATAACCTTCTTAAAATGCCACTCTGAATGACATCCATTCCCAATAGTTATTGATTGGTCAATTGAAAGTCTGTTTTATTTCATTATCTTAGGAATCAGCTTAAAAACCATCAAAGGTTAAAAAAAATGATAGTGAAATCCATTATCATCTGAAGAAACAAAGAGTGTGCAGGAAAAAAATTGTAGGAAAAACAATTAAGGAGGTGTGTCGGGCTGATAATAAAATGATCATATTACTTGTTGGCGATTGTAGTATTAATTACTGGCCTCTTAAAATATGTAACTGATATCTTTTCTCATTTTAAATACATATTATTTACAAGAAAAAGATGGCCAAAGTTTCACAATTCTTTAGAGGACAAAGTACAGATTTTTTTCCCCCTCATATTCAATTACCTCTGTGGTTTGACACCAACCTATCCGTGTAAACATTCATTGTATCACCTCTTCACAGAAGCATTAGGCTCCCTCAGCCTGACCATACACATCCTTTCCAGAGCCTCAGGCCATTCCTTGTTCTCTTTAGAATATTCTCTTCTCTTTGATCAGAACACATTAAACTCTTTATCCATCTCTTTATCCAGAACAAGGACAAGTTCCACGTCCAACACAAAGACTTTCTTGGCCTTCTGAAATTTACAGTGATGAAATTGTTTTAATCATAGTAGCTACTTAAATACTCCAGAAAAGGTTGTATGTACAAGTGGGAGCTTGGCTTTGAGTTGTTCCTAGACTGAACTCCTGACCCTGAGATTTGCTTCCCGATTGTGGGACATCTATCAAATCCCTCCCCTTGTTCAATTTCACTCTTCTCATCTGAAAAATATTGTGATGACTTAATTAACTAATAAATGTAAATCCATTAGCATAATAACTAGTATACAGCCAGCATCTATACAATAAAGAATATTTAATAATAAGTGCTTATTAAATGACAAAGATGTATCCATTGCCTTTAATTTCTAAACCTCATGACAACCCACCAAATGGCTGCTACTAGAACCAATTTACAGAAGAAATTGAGGTTCCACAAAATTAACTACCCAATGTCATGCAAAGAACAAATGGCAAAGCCAACATTTAAACCTTTGTCTTTCAACCTTTTAGGTATTTTTATCCACGTGATCATTGACAATTTAGCCTATACTGTATTTGGTTTATTATCTGGGTTTTCAAGTTTTGTGCCCTATTTTTTCCAATTAGATCATAGACTGTGTGAAGGCAACACTCATGTTTAAAACCATCTCTGCATCTTTAGTATCTCCCATAAATGTTAAACAAAGTAGCTTGCCTAGTCAGTAAATGTTTGTTGACTGCTTGATCATCTGTGCTCATGGGGATTCAAGTTTTTAACCATATTTAAATTCAGCTACACTGTTGTTTGAGGAAATGGCTTCATCATCCTTTCTATGAAAAAATTCATAATTATACCAAATAATAGAAAAGATAAACATTACATATGAATGAAGCATGCAGATAAACATTACACATGGATGAGGCATGCAGACAGAAATGAATGACGTCCTCCACAAAAAAAGCTGTAAGAAAGTGATACTCATCAATTTGATTTGGTTCCTCATACTTGGCATTTATATTCTGCTTGAGGATAGGCCCCTCAGGCCACCCATTCCACGCATGGAAAAGTGTAGGTTATTAGCTGAAAGTCATCTATTTAAGGTTACACAGAAAAGCAGAAATAACCACTCAAATACTCAAGGTGTTCAGTCACCCTTAATTCTTTCTTTTTAAATAAATGCAACGATTATATTCTCATTTGTTTTCCTTCTAGCTAAGCCTACACAATGCTAAGGCAACTCGGAATAGCATAAAATATTCAGCCAACCAATATCACGTTTTTTGATGTACATAGTGATAAACAATGTTACTGAATATTTAACATGTTGAATGTGTTTATTAATAGAGATATATACATACATAAAAGATATGTATGCATGTATATGTGTGCACATGCACACATATACATGCACACTTATTTTTTTGATCTCTGCCTGTCTGTACACAAGTGAAAAGAAAGAACTAAGAAATGTCCTGCGTGCCACATATAGGATAATCAATGGGATAAAATGCTTATTGTCTTGTATCAGTCTTTTGATATTCACACAAACTTCATATAGTCAGATATGTTCTTGCTCACTATTATATTCCTTGGACCTAGAGCAGTGCCTAGCATACAGTGGGTGCTTAGTAGATATTTATTTGATAAGGAATGAGTGAAGTCACCGCCTGATTTTGCCTAATCCATTTCTAGCAATTTTTTTTTATTCCCACCCAACTGGTTTATATATATCCAAATATATTTTGTATTTTGCTATCTCCATCTGTTATTTCCCATGCAATTTGTTTTGTTAAATGTATGCTACCCTTTGTTCAATATAAAAATTCCTCATCTTCAAAGAATCCTTTCTAAATTATATTAGCTCATAGTAAATGCTCTTTTCTTGAATTTCAAAAGAACCCATTGCCTGGGACATTTTATTACATACAATTTTCCAAATTAATCTCGCCCTCCCTTTGGATATCTCATACTGTTGGTGAACTGTTATTCTTCTAATATCTATAGGTCACTCTTATTTCATCACATAGACTTTAAGTTTCCTGAAGGTTATAGGAACTGTCTTTACTTTTTTAAAAAATATAATATATATTGGTATTTCTTTGAGTACTATCTTGTACATTGAGTGGATGCATGCGTGTGTGTGTGTGCATGTGTGTGTGGTGTTTGTTTTGAAAGTATTCGTGGGTAAAAAATTCTATCATTAAGAAATTATGTGAAAGAGCTTATAACACAGTCTCTGGCCTTCAGAAAACTGTTGTTAGATCACTGCTAGAGTAGTGACAAAAATGCAAAATTTTTTTTTTACCTTTTCCACCCCTTAATGGTATGAAAGGCTATTCATTATTTACTTGAGCACATGTTCAAAGTCAACCAGTGTTCAAATTAGTGTCAAAATTAACTCCTTCCAACAAAATGAGATTCTCACAATAGGAAGAATTAGCAACTGTCTTTTGGAAGGATACCATTTTTCCTCAATCACTTATACATTAGTTTGAAGTCAGCTTATGTTCACCCATCAACAACTAATCCTTAGAGAGGTTTCTTAACTCCATAGGGTCTCACCGATGGGGTCATTCCAAGCTAAATTATACACTCATCTATTATGGGAGATTTGTCCTTCCTTGGGGAGTTATGATGGGAAAGAACACTGTGGAAGACCCTTAACTCTCATAAGCCTTAATTCTTGAACAAAAGGAGCTTTCTTAAGGAAGATTTTTCACCCTCATAGTGTTTCTATCTGCATTCACTGGGGATTCAATCTTTGAATAGTCCATAAATTGCTGTTTTTCAGAAAGAAAAAAAAAAAGACATAACCCCTAACATTTCAAAAGTCCTTAATGTATCCTTCTTGTAAAGAAGAGATAATTCAGGTTCATTTTCATATCTGTTTTCAAAATTGCAGTGAGTATATAATATGATAAAAGGTTTGTGATATACTTTTCTGAAATTAGTTTATTGAATATTAAATTATATCATATCTTATTTAGCCAATTAAAACAAATTATTTTGCTTATAAAATTGCTTACATTAATTACCATGTTCTGGCATTTTGGATTTTGTCTGCTGAACAGAAGTCATCTTGTCTGTTTTCCATTTCTCTTTTGTGTAGTGATTTGAACACCCCCCCCCCCCCCCACTTAAGTGAAAACCAAAGTAGCAGCCACATAATCATAAAGTAAAAATGGAAAGAAAATCAAAAGGGAACCTCAAACCTCTCCTTCCCATGGTAGACCGAATAGAGTTGGCCTCAATGAAACTCTAAGTAAGAATTCACGTTCCTCTCCATTGAGTTGAATACAGGCTTTGGTGGACTATTTGGTTCTTGTTCCTGATGTTTTTCAATACGGAACATTTGAAAGCATCCAACCAGAAGTTGCACGATGATCACAGCCTTGAACGTATTCATCAGAAAAACACTTTCACTCTTGCAGGCTTTCTTTTCGTAGTAGCCAGTGTACCGCACTGTTTGCCAGTTTTTCCAATACTCTTACCCATGACAATCACAAAAGCAATTCACAACCTTACTTATCAGATAGTTCTGTTTTACAATAATCTGGTTGTTATTTGTAAAATCCAGGATAAAACAGTGCAATTTCTGATGCTGAATATCTGAAAAGCTCTGGAAGCTGCTAGGAAGAGATATGCACTAAAATATGTAATTCGATGGACTTACAACACACATTCTGGAGGGTGCACACTTAAGTGTGTCTCAGAGTGTGTGACACCTAATGTGCCACTTTCAAGATTTACAAGCAAACTCTGCATGTAAACTGTCCCCTTCCACTCAAAGTCTTTCTTAGCTCCAAATTTAACTCTTTTCATTAAAAAAAGGTAGAACTCTCCCCAACAGAATGATCAACCCAAAAGACAATTGCCATTGAATAACAGTTTCCAGAATGAAATGAAAGTAGGGATCTCCATTAAATGGTTTATTTTATGTACTGGTTCCTAAATCTCTAGATGCACCCTGAAAACAACAACATACTTCTGACGAGAATTTAACTAACACAAAAAAGTGTTGATTTTAACAGCTGACAAATCCCCTTTAATAAGGGGCTTAAAAAAAATTCAACACAAACAAACAAACCACTTTCCAGTGATTAGGCTATGCAGATGTCAAAGAACACTGTGTCATATATTCCATGGAAGAACACAGATGACAGTTAAATCTTTTAAGGTGGAGTTTTCATGACTATGTGTTGGTGTGAGACAGAAATGGGAACAGCGTGCACCACTGAGAGGCAGTGTAATGCAATAAAAAGAGTTATGTATTTCAATCCCAGATCTGTCACCATCTCAGTATGTGACCTTAGCCAAATCATTTAACCACTATCTGCCTCTACTTCTCCATCCATTAAATGGGACTAATACCTCCCAGTTTCCAATAATAAGATTACTAAAAATCATTAGCATACTGATAAAGACAGAGTATTCTGCATACTTTCCTTATGCATTCAAGTTCTACTAAAGCTAAATCTACTCCAAGGGAACAAGGAATTGCATTCTGGAAGCTGAATGCTTTTCTTGAGGCTGCTGGGGCAACAACTAATAGACTGAGGCAATAAACCACTCAATAATCCTGCATTGGCTGAAAGAATTAATGCAGTTCACCTCTGCTGCTGTGAGTGCAGTACCATGAATTCAGAGGATGCTCAATAAATATTAGCTGATGATGAATATTGACAGGGTGCTGTGTACAGTTACAGCACTAAGTGAATTACTAAATTTAAAATTGTTCAGAAAACTCATTGAATAATTATTAGCAATAAAAAATCCTATCCCTGCCCTCATTTACTTTATTGTGATGTCATCTCATGCATAATAAGAACATCACCAATCCCTGGAACCTTAATAGCCTTATCGTAGTGATTTAGGAGAATAAGAATAAGGCTATCCTTCAAACTATATTCAGAATCTTAAAACTTCCAATGTTATCACTCTGGCGCTATCCATTATCATTTCTTTTCTGGATTATTGTAGAGCTTCCTAATTGCTCTCTGTGATTTCTGCTTTTGGCCTCTGGGGCTGATCACTACACTAAGAACTTCTAATGTGTCCTACCTTTGTGTGTCCATATCCTTATGCAGTCCTCTCCCACAATGACTTTGGTATTGCCCTTATGACTGGCTTTGGCCAATGGGACATGAGCAAACACCATACAAATAAAGGCATGAGAAGCACTTGTGAATTGGGACCTGCCTTGTTGGAACGGAGCCACCCCCATAAAAGAAAGCCTTGTCTGGCCTCCAGGAGGAGAAAAGACTACAAGAGAGAGAGAGAGGCCCAATCATTTCCTCATGACCAGCCCCCACCTGAATTAGCAGCTGGATGTAACTATGTAAGTGAACTCAGGCAAGCCCAGCATAAGAACTGCCCAGAAAACATGCTGAAGTTTGAGAAATAATACACTTGTTTCAAGCCACCAAGGTTTGGTCTAATTTGTTATCTAGTAATAAATAACTGATACGGCCATTTACTGATTATTCTCAGTTCTGCAATCAGGGTGATTCTTTTTATAACATAAACCAGATAGATAATTTCATTCCTCTGCTCAAAACCCTCCAAGAGCTCCTTCTCTTCCCCGGGATTAAAGCCAAAGTCTTTCCAATGTTCTAAATATCTGACATGCTTTGTCTTCCCCACAGTTTACAAGATCTCAAATCGTACTTATTTCTCCCTCATTTTCTTCCCATCAGCTACGGCATGCCTCTGCCTAGAATGTTCTTCCTTGTGAACATGGATTACTCTCTTGCCTATCCTGACTATTTTCTACAACTTTATTTCTTTTTTCAAGGATGCTTAATCTGATCACCCTATTTACACCACATTACTCTGTCATCCCAAGATCTCCATTCCCCTTTCTGTTCTTTCTTGAATTCACTTAATGCTAATAAATCACTATAGAGTTTGCTTATTTTGGTTATCACCTGATTGTTTCATCAGAACATAAGCTCCAAGAGGGCAGGGAGTTGTCTCTTTGATTCATGGTGGATTCCCAGCACGTAGAAGCATGCCTGGTACACAGAATTGATTAATTGTTTGCTAAATTACAAAATAAATCCTTCTGGGTTAAGGTGCCCAGAGCTACAAATTGATTTCTATGTTTAATGATAATACTGAGAGTGAGTAGAGTTTGTAAGTGAACGCAGTTGATGCAATTTACAAAGATTTATGGAACATCACTTGATAGAGCACAGGAGTAGCCTGTGGTCAAAGGAAAGAGAAGGTCAAGAAGGTCCTTTGGGAAGTATTTTACCTGGGCGTCTCTTCAGCAGGTACTGAGAACGGCAATGAAAAGCAAAGAGAGGTGACTCTGCATAAGAGTAGCCACCCTGGAAAGGCTAAGGAGGAGCAGAAGAAAAGTAAAGGAGACTCTCCAAAGGGGCTTGAATGGAAAAAGCAGGTGGTGCAAGGAGAAAGATGCATCCAAAGGGTAAACCTGGTCTTTTTTTAGAAGACAAAGTTTGTGTTGTGCTTGTACCTTTCTCAGGAAAAGCCTAAAAATAAAAAGAAATGCATCTGAGGCTTTGTCTTTTCATGTGAATACCAAGGTAGAGATTATACACTGAAGAACACTGTTACAGGACCGGGGCAGGTGTCCAGCAACATGATGCACTGGTATTTATGCTCTATAAATGCATATATGACAAGGTTTGCCACCATTTTCTTAAAAAGCTAGCACCTGCTTTGACTGATCACAAAGTTGGCCAAGCACCAGTCACAGGCTTCCCTTTGAATACCTCACTTTGTGAAAAGTCCATCTCACAAAGGCACAGCCTGGGCTGGCAGTGTGGCCTCCAGCTTGCAGCACAGGTGTGAGGCCAATAATTTACCTTAGTTAGTACAGAACAGACATGACCTGGGATGACTTCACTTCACCTCACTGACTCAATCTTTGTGCAAATCTCATCTGAAACCATCCATTTTCCTCCTTGCCCACACCTCATTTTCCCTGTTGCTCTGCAATTATTTATTATCTGGCTCAGTAATTGTATTGTTTATAGCAGCCATACAAACTCTATTGTTAGGGGAAAAAATGCCTCTTTGCCCAACTAGATTCTCTTGTGCGGGGAATAAAGGATGCTGGTCTCTTAGAGCTCTTAATATACAGCTCTCTATGTTCAATTTTCCTAAAAATGAAAATTGCCAAAAAGCAAAGTGTGCAGGAGATGTATGGTTGGATGCTACTGCAGCTTCACGTTCCTGCTGATGGATGGTGCCCCCCAAATATCTGGGAGCATGCGTTAGCTCACTGCCACAGCTCCTGTTTTCAGAGAAGCTGGCAAAATCCAACCCTTTGCATAGCCAGTCCCCATCCCCCACCCACCCTCTCTTTAACTGCTTCAGTTAGTCATTCCTGGCCTTTTCCAAAACCAAAACACCAACAGGCACAACAATTATGCCAGCCCAGCAGATGAGGAGGCTGATGATAGTGGTGGGCTTCCGTATCCTTTTTTGTGTGTGTGTGTGGTTCCCATGTATATATTCCAGCATTTGATCCCACTTAACATAAAATATTTACTTCATGATTTGTGGTGGGGGAAATGCCATTTAACAAAATCCCTTTAGCTTAATTACAAAAGATGTAAATGTGGTCTCACTTGTGGAAAAGAGTTACTCTTAACAATGAGGTGTAAATTGGTGTCTGCTTAATCTGTTCACAGTAGGAATAAAGCCTAACACTCGCCTCCTCGTCCTTATTTTTGAAGTAGTACCTGGGAAATTAATATATTCTCTTGTAGCATCTCTGATTTCTTCAGGAAACAAGAGAGATGAATTTCAGGCTTGATCTTTCTACCAACTGTAGGGGCATTTCTTTTGTTCTGTTTCTAGAGCATCTAATTTGAACTGTGGGCCATAGCCACACTGCCTGATCTCAGTCACAGGCAGCAAGAGTCCAGCCTTCTTTGGCCTCTTTTCTCTCCCCAACAATTGTTGCCTCCTGCATATCCCAAAATGAAGTAAAATTAATAGGAGAAGCAGTGTTATTTATACAATGACCTTGTGCTCCTGGGGAAATTGCAGGCACTATTCTTTCACTTATGATGTTTTACATTTCAAAGAACTTAGCTCTCTTTGATATTAAAGAACGAAATGTGCGATGTAATTGTTATTGTTTTATGACCTTTAATAGGTTAATCAGACTGCATCAGCTTTTTGAGAATGTGGTTTTGTTCCAAAGGAAATGACTGGGTTACTCATCAATTAATTTTGACAATGTAGATCAACATTAACAGTTGAAAGAATAAAGATATTGAGGTACCTAAATACTTAATAATAATGGTTAATTTGATTACCTCACTCCCTCTGTGGGTAATAAAGGGTTTCTCAACATTGGCACTCTTGACATTTTGGGCCCAATCATGCTTTTGCTGTCAGGACTCCCTTGTGCACTGTACGATATTTAGCTATATCCCTGGCCTCTCCCATCTAAAAGCCAATGGTACTGCCACCCCTCACCATTCATGAAAATCAAATGTCTCTAGATATTGCCATATATTCCCTGGAGAGCAAAATCAATCCCAGTTGAGAACTGCAAGGTTAACTGAAAAAGTGGTGGTGATGGGGAGTCTTTCTGGGATTCTGAAATGTATAGAATTTACTGCCTTAAGTGATAATTAATATAATAGTAGCTAACAGGTACTGAGAACTCACTATGAACTAATTAGCACTATGCTAATTGCTTTATATGTTTGATCTCATTTGATCCTTAAAACAAACCTATGAGATAGTTATTATAATCTGCGTTTTACAGTTAAGGGAATGGAGGCTTAGAGGAGTTAAATAATTTGCCCAAGACTCCCAAGCTGGAAAGTGGAACAGTCAAGTATGCATAAAGCCAGAGGTCCATGCATCAGCCTCTCTTCCCTTTCTCGGTTGCCTACTCTCCTTGTGGTTATAATCTGAGTATCTAAATTAAATTTAGGAGTTGATTAAGCACCACTATATTTAGGAAATTCACCTACAAACTAAAAAGGTCTAAAAAATAAGACAATGCTTGCCTCAAGTAAAGTATACAAAATAGAAAGTATAATACAGAAATAAATAAGAAAAACATGTGGTAAGAGCCATTGAAAAGAGATCAGAGGTCAGAGCGTTATGGATCAGTGTTTCTCAGACCTCAGTGTGCACAGGAATCATCTGGGGTCTTATTAAAATGCAGGTTCAGATTCCGTAGGTATGGATGAGGGCTTGAGATTCTTATTTCTAACCAGCTTGTAGGCAACGATGCAGCTGGTCTGAGGACCGCACTTTGAGCAGGGAGTCTCTATTGTGCTAGGAAATGTAGCTTCGATGCATTTGAGAAGTGAGGCCCAACAGTTTGTATGTGACATGCCAAGAAATCATCACCACAGAGTGGAAGGGGTAGGAGGGGGCGGTGGGGATTGCCTTGGCCGTGACAGCCACACTCGTCTCTCCCACTTCATTTGGAACACCGATGGCATGCCTACTCATGTTGACTGCCCACATACACAGCTAAACATCTGCCATTTTAAAGGACAAATATTAATTTGAAGCACGAAAACACCTACCCATCAAACATAACTTCTTTCTCCAAACAGATTACATTCTTATGATCGAATTTGTACTTTCGGAAGAGAATGCTTCTCTTTCCAACATACTCTACTGTCAACTACATAAAAAATATTTTCATCTCCCCTCCAGACATTGTGACTTGAATGACTAACTGCAACTTGCCAATAACTTACACAAAAGGAAAATATGCATATATATATGTATATATATATATATATATATATATATATAGCCAAAAACAAAGATTTTTTAATTGATTGCAAGTCACAATTAAAATTATAGTTATGAGGATTAGAAACTACACTGCCACTTATTTAGTTGTGTTCAGACACACAGAACTGAATCCTGTAATAAACATTCACAAAGTGGGGCGCCTGGGTGGCTCAGTCAGTTAAGCATCCGACTTTGGCTCAGGTCATGATCTCATGGCTAGTGGGTTCTAGCCCCATGTTGGGCTCTGTGCTGACAGCTCAGAGACTGGAGTCTGCTTCAGATTCTGTGTCTCCCTTTCTCTTTGCCCCTCCCAGCTTGTGCTCTCTCTCTCTCTCTCTCTCTCTCTCTCTGTCTCTCTCAAAAATAGATAAACATTAAAAAAATTAAAAAAAAAACATTCACAAAGAAATGGTTTAGGAACTGATCTCCATTTGTGGTTGTGACCTCTTCGCCCAGACCCCAGTGACCACTGCAGATCACATACTGCATTATGACATCTGGATTTGACCATAAGTCATAAGGAAGGGGACAATTTTGAGTCACTTGACTCTGAACACAGCTAATTTTCCATTCACATTTCAGGGGAAAACAAGAGAAAAATGATTCACTGGGGTACAGAGAGGAGCCATATTAAAGCAAAGGCTGAGAGGCTAAGAACTGGAACCACCTAATTATTGCTATAACTCAGCTATAAAGTGGGAAAAGATTGTATTTGAAGTTAGAGGTCTCACAACCATTCAGACTGCATCGTATTGCTGGAGTAAGACTGTGAACTTAGGTTCATTCATTTTTAAGCATGGATTTCCTGAGCACCTGCTATGTGTCAGACTCTGGGATCTGTAGAGGAACTTTCTGTCACCCCTGTCCTCAAGGGTCAGCTAGGATCAAGAATTTCCTATTCATGAGTCATTTGTGTCACACCTTTATGATTTTTTTGCCATATCTACTACTGCCTATACAGATATTTACTCAATATTTTCTCTTTAGATAATCTCACTTTTCACAGTTTTAACTTGGCCTCATCTTAAGCAATGATAGCTGTGAAATTATATATTTGAAGTGCTTCTCAAGGCTGACCAAACCAGTTGTTAAAATACGAAAATATACTTCTGTGACTACTGGCAGACAAAGCCTGCCCCAGCTTGGGAGTGACCACTACCACACCAGCCACCCAGGCTAGCTCCTGTATCCTACACCAATGATCCAGCAATGTGAGAGGGGTAGGGCTCGGTACAGGAGGGGGTTTCTAGTGCTCTGATACTATAATCTGGACACTGTCTGTTCTGACTGGCCTGAGCCCATCCCTTAACTGTCTTTCTTCCACAAAACACTCAAGGGTTCTGTTTTGGGGTTTTTTAGAAAGTCTGTACATAGTCATCCTAAAAATAAAATAAACCCTTCTGCTCCAAAAGGCTGTTGCATAGTGGTTGGATACATTGGACCTACGGTATAAAAAGTTATACTTTTTCCAAGCTTTATATTTCCTCTTCTGTAAAAGGAGCATAATATTAATAATTCCCAACTCATGTATTAAATCAGGGATTTTCAATCTCATTGCTATTAATATCATAGGCCAGATAATTCTTTGTTGCAGGTTGCTGTCCTCTTCATTGTATGATATTTAACAGCATCTCTGGCCTCTGTCCACTAGATGCCAGTAGCACCCCCCACCCCCCGCTCAGTTTTGGGAATCCAAAATGTCTCTAGACATTGGCTGATGTCCTCTGGAGTAAACAATCACCCTCAGAGGAATATGACTGGACTAAACAAATAAATCATGTAAACTTCTTGGTCTTGTATCTGACACATATTATGACTTCAGTAGTATTCATAGCACTTATTAAGTGCTTTACTATATGCTTGGCAAGCTTCTAAGCACTCTAAATCTATTATCTTGTTGGATCCACACATGACCTTGTGAGTGAGGTCTTATTATTATTTCCATTTTACAGATGAGGAAAACAAATGCCAGGGAGGTCAAACCAATTACCTAATATTCCACAATTAGTGAGCAACAGAGCAGTGTTTCTCATGCAAGTAATATGTTTCCAAAGTCCAGGCCTTTGGTTTTCCTACCTTTGGAGAGACATCTCTGTAAAAATAGGCATCATGGTAATCATCATAATAAGGATGATTATTAAAAAATTAGCACACAATAGGCTAAGATTTTCATATATGAAAAATTATATTCCAATTAAAGAGACTGACAAGTATACAAGGTACCTGATAGGAAATTCAAATACAGATCGTCCATAATTAAATGTTTATATGCCAGTGGTTTGTGTACACACACACGCTTTTCTCAGAATGATTAGAAAAATCTTAACTTTCCCCCAACTGATAGGGGTTTAAAAATTGAAAACTTAACATGTCAAAAAAAGAAATGTGATCCTGCTAGAATTGGTATGATAAAGGGTTTAGGAAATCAGGGATTGTGTAGAGATGCAGGGCTGTGCCTGTATCGTGGAAAGGCATGGAGATAACCAGGCTGTGGTCAACATGGTGGCCTAAAATAGGGATTATGACCAAAAGATGGGGGATGTATGCTGTACTCCCATTGGTTACTAAACCTAGACAACCAGTAGACATTGCAGGCACAAACACAGAGTAGGATCCATTCGTCAAGGCTGGTACAAGAGCACTTGGAAAGGTCCACTCACCGTGGTAGCTTGAGAACTACTACCCTTACCTGTCCTTCTGCTTGCCAGCAATGAAATGAAATATTTTGTTGCATGAATGCCCCCTGAAAATAATGTATAGGTATATATAGATACACATCTATTGTTCCCCCGATAAACAAAAATTCATACACAAAGATGAAAATCAACACAAATAAACACAGGATTTTATATGGAGTATGTATGCATGAAAGAAAAACTGAAATATAGACTAAGAATAACAACTCGGAAAGATACCAGTTATTTTCTTCCTCTAAAGTTTTTGATTCCAGGCTAACATTGAATTAATAACTTTGTCATTGTAGAACACAGAAAAATGGGAGCTTTTCTACATTTGACTGAAAATCTTTGCATTTCTACCAGTCTGAAATAGAAACTTGCAATTAAATCAATTAAGCAATGAAAATCAAATATTCCATTAAAATCTAATTTTCCTCATATCTGATTGGTTGTAACTCAACTGAGTTGGAAACAGATGAGAGAAGCAAAATGACTCGAAGTCTGAGACATGGAGACAGGAGAAAGGGAAAATTTTAAATATGTTCATAGAAAATTGAATAAGGACATTTTAGTTTCCTTCTGCTTGTGTAAGTTTAGCCATTAGGGGTTCCCCAAACATAGGATTTCAGAACCAATTCTGCAGATTGAAATGCGAGTAGCAAGATTCCTTTCTTTTCCGTCCTCTTTTTGCAAACATGTCCTTGAAGTTTCTTTTTCCCTTTAAGGAATTTGAAAAGGCTAGTTCACGCTCCTATTCAGAAGATGCTGTGTGCCTTTGTGCACTCTAGCAGGCCTGGAATTTAGTTGCTACAACCAAAAGACAGTCAGATTGGAATCCACCATGTTTGCTGATTCGGGAAGTTACTGATATCCAATAGGTCAAGGAAAGATTTATTCTCCTTAGTAGCAAAATGGAGGAGCTTTTTCTTGGAGATGTTGGAAAAGAATAAGCCAGCTGACTTAAACATTCTTTCCCCCCTATCCTTAGAGGTAATGACATAAGGTGGCTACTTTCATCCCAGCAATCACCTTATGGACAGAAGGCTGAATCTCCAAGTACGAAGCAGAAAATGACTCCATTTATTGTCCAAAAAGCAAATCAGTGAGGAGAAAACAGTAAGTTACAAGTAAGATGCCTTTCCAAAGTTTGACAGACATCAGAATGGCCATTTGAGTCTGAATTAAATGCAATATATTGAATGTGAATTTAAAAAATATATATACAATATGTAAATAGGCAAAAGAAAAGAGAAAGAGAACATCCAGGATCCATAGTGTTCTTCAAATTTTAAACACCAAGGTGCAGTTTGGGTCAGTATTTCTGAGATGGTTTTTAAAAAAAATTCAATTGTGAAAACTACTTTTAATGCCTGAACTGTAGGAATCTTCCAGAGAGCTGTTTGTATATTTGATTGCCATAGCCAACTCCAAATTATGTGACTCTGAGAAAGTAGAGAAAACCACAGAACCTTTTTCAAGTGTCACTTGAAATGTGTGTGTGTGTGTGTGTGTGTGTGTGTGTGTGTGTGTGTGTGTGTGCACGTGCAAACACACGTCTATGTGCTGAGGGAGAAAGGGAAGAGGGAATTTTGTGTTTTTAAGTCTTAAATTAAAAAATAATAATTTAGAAGGATTTTATTTGCTCTGCTACTCACACTCCCCCCTAAGCATCTGTCTTTTCTGAGTAGTTGGAACAGGTTGGAGGAGGAGGAGGAGGAGAAACAGAGAATGATAGAAGTTCCTTTGAAAATAAACAACCACTTTTGAGTTTCTTATCTCTGCTACCCTCTCAAACCCAATCCACTTCTTGGTAATATAGTGATTAGGAACACAGGCTTCCTTCGGAGCCAGGCTGCCTGGATCTGAATCCCAGCTGTTCTATTTACCAGTTTAGTGACCTTGGGCAAACTATTTTAGTGCTCTGTGCCTCAGTTTCTTGAAATGTAAAATGCAAATAACACTGTTAATATCCTAGGCTTGTTCTAAGAATTAAAAACATTCTAAGTGCCTCTCATCCACAGCTGAGTATCCTCAGCCCTGAATGTACCTGCTAATGCTACATCTCCCATGGTAACAATGCTGTAACCCCCAATCTCTTTGGCCATTGGATTCATTTGAATAATGACAACTGTATAGTGAGGTCATTGACTCCAAGCATCTGATAAGAACAACCATCAGAAAATTAATGGAAAATAATCATCACTCCTTTTAAAAACACATATGTTCAAGTTTTTCAAGGAGTTTGATTTCGTTAATATCTTTTATGTTTGGAGTGTAACACATCCAGCTACTGACTAAAGAAATGGTAACCTTCCTTACTTCAATTTAGCCACTTTCAAGGCAGGTCCAGAGCAATGTCATCTGTTTGAGAGTCAAGATAAATAACAATTTATTTCCAAAAAGTCAGAGGGTAGTACCCACAGAAGTAAGTGAGGAAATGGATACTGCTCTGGTAGTAATTTTAAACAAAAAATCAAATTACGTCAGGGGAAAGCCCATCTGTTCCATTGAGTAATCCCCAGGAGCTCTTCTGAGGAGAAGTAAACCTTGTCTGAGGAACTCATGCCCCCCATGTACCACGCTGTTGCCAGATCTAAAGAGGATCCTTCCATTCTGACAGAAGGATGCCCCATCTTGCCGTCCTCCTCCCCCACTGAGGGAGACAGTTGGGCTCTGTCCAGCCTGCCCTGCCCACCTGGAATCTTCCAGGCCTTTCGGTCACAATACTGCTTTAGAAAGTCTGTGTGAAGGAGGGGGTTCTGGTATTTAACTCCATCCATCAATGTCAACTCCTCTTTCCCCTCTACCCCAACAGCTTGGTACATTTACCTAAAAGCTGAATAGCCTAAATGGATGGATTTTGTGCTGGTCTCATTAGAAAGGGAAATTAGCCAGGCAATGTTCAGCTGTGCAGAAGGCATGCTGATCCTGAAAGCTTATTCCAGTCCCCACCCCCAATCTTTTTTTCATCACATATGATGTCCATGATCCCTTTAACATTTCTTAAATGTTTCATTATCTACCACTCTAGTTCATAATGAACACCGAGCTCCTGGTTCCCATCTCCTTCTCTCATTGCCCCACACAAAACTGGCAACTGGATCTGGGCACTATGTGAGGGTCAGTGAGCTCAAAGTGCTTCCATGTTCTTCTACATCTGCTAATATATTCAGAGTTTGCTTTTGGAAATCAGGATTATTTACTGATATGGTAGCCAGTGTTTCAGTTCCTGCCTGCCCCCCAGCCCAGTTCACACCACTTTTCCCCAGCTGTGTTCCTGCCACACCAGCCCGCTTTCAGCTCTTGGGTGCCCTGAATTCCCTGACCTCTGGGCCAATGCTCATGCTGTTATGTGTGTCTGAAATGTTCTTCCCTACTCCTCATATAGTTCACCCTCCATTCTTTAGTTTTCAGCTCATGACTCATTCCTAAGAGAAATGTCCAACCCAATCAAGTTTGGTCAGCTTCCTCAGATATGTGTTCTCTAAAATGTTTCTGGTTCTCAAAGCATTTTTCCTCAGTTTGTAATTATATTTTTAATTGTTGCTTATTTGAACAATGTTTTGTTTCTCTACTAGACTGTAATTCTGTTCCATGAAGCAGGAACCATACCTCATTCATTCATTCATTCATTCTTGACTTACCATTCCACACCAACACCTAACATTGTGCTTGGCAACTAGTTGGTGTTTACTAAGTATTCACCAAACCAGTGAATATCATGACACCACAGGGGCTATGGTATTAGGATGTTTAAGAATATAATTCTCTTATTTCTCTATCAGTTTTGATCTTCTTAAAGACAGTAGGAGAAGGAATCTCAGTCCTGTACACAAAATATTTATGGAATACACAAGTCATCTTACCTGCCTGAAGCAGTTAACTCCACCAATGGGACTATGAGTTACAAGGCTATTATGCCAATGTTACATGCTCCCCACCCTGTTATTTCATGGGGCATAAGAGTCCATCTTTGGTTCTTAATAATCTCAATGGCATTCAGCTTTAGCTAAATATGGTGGATTTCTAAGTAGTGCTTTTATATATATTTTTTGTTTTTAATTTTAGTTAACATACAGTATTATATTAGTTTATTAGTTTCAGGTATACAATATAGTGATTCAACACTTTCATACGCCACCCAGGGCTCATCATGACAAGTGTACTCCTTAATCCCTATCACCTATTTCACCCATCCCCCCCGCCCACCTCCTCTCTGGTGACCATCAATTTGTTCTTTATAATTAAGAGACAGGTTCTTGTCTAACCAGTGCTTTCTAATCAAAGACCAATATGACAAGCTCCAGGGAATCACAATAAAAATTATATGAAAGAATTATAATTCTTGAAAATAATGCTAAATGTGACAACTGAAATTTCCCATTGAGCTAAAAAGAACTATTGTATTTTTTGGCTCTGTCTAATGTATACTTCAGTCTATATGTTTTTGAACTTTAGGACTTTATCAGGTTCTGATTAATGACACAGTTATCCCAAGCTATTTGGTACAAGTAGACCAAGGATTTTGTCACCTTGCCTAGCATGTTCATTTCTGATAGCTTTGCACTAACAATGGCCTAGAGATACTTTCTAGGGCATTTGAGAATTTGAATTAATAAGTAATAAACTAAAGTAATTTATTGCAGGTATCATATCATTCTTGTTCTCCCTAGAAAGCCCCCCACATAGCAGTTCAGTGAATGAATAATCAGAGAGCAAGTGGCAAGGAGCTGAGGCTTTCTGTCCTTTGCTTGAGGGAGGTTTGCCCCATCCTCCTGTTCCCTTACCAATGGCCCAGAGGTCAAACCTTACTTGGGAGCCCTTACTTGTAAACCAGCTCTCCAGTGATTATTATTAGCAGTTCTGATGAAGAACAAGCTGGGGGCCTTTTGTATGTCATAGAAACAAACATTTTGCCCATCAAAGAAGGTACACAACAGAGTAGGATTGTGCAACCATTAACTTGTACAAAATTAATGACTGGCCTTGATAAGAAGTATAGATAGATAGATAGGTGAAATAATCTGAAAACATATTTAATGCGTTAATTTAGATATTATTTATAGCTCCACAGAGATTTAATTCTTATAGTCAGATAAAATAACCTGTAAACTTATATCCTGATTATTGATTCATGGATTAATTTATTTTAAAAGATATATGTTTATACATATGTTTATTGCTTACAGGTAGATAGACTGATAGATTGATAAAATAGTCTATAACCTTATATTTTACTTACAGATTGCTTATTTCTTATGTGTTTATTGTGTTTTTCTCATGGGGATATGAGCAGATTGAGAGCAGAAATCTTGTATTTTTTGCTCACCATATCATTCCCAGGGCCTAGAAAAGTACCTGGCATATAGTGAACACTATCTGTTGAATTAATAAGCACTTTATGCTTTATCATACATAAACGTGTGTGCATTACTATATAAGTAGGTACCCACACAACCATTTGTACTGTACCTTATAGATGGCTCAAGGGATTTTTATAGGCAATTTTTTTGATCATGCTTAATTTTTGCTTTCCAGGTGACAGTGACTTTAGAATCTTTTTCCCTAAATAGGGCATCTCCACTATATCACGAGGTTATTCCCCATGTAGAAATTACTATGACCAGCAGGGATGCCCTTGTTCAGCATGGTGTCTCGAGTGTTGTCACTGTGTCAAAGATCAGCCCTTCCAGAGCAAACAGCAGGCTACCAGTCACCTTGGGACTACTAACAAGTGCTTGGACACAAGCAGGGGTGTGTAAAGCATTGTGTGTAATGAGGTTACACCTTTTCCCTCCTTGAAACTGTTATACCCATAAACTGACCATCACTTATTCAAAACAAAAAACAACTTTTGAGTCCTTGGTGGAACAAGAATATTTATACTAATATTCTAATCCTAAAAGGCAAGAGACTCTGACAATAATGAAAATCAAAGCCAACAGAATCTAGCACCATGATAAAATCTATGCTGGGTGCAATACACTTCAGGAGACACCTCCTGAAGCAGTGTGCACCATCGCCTGTAACTTGTAGCTGGGTACTTTCACTGCACCATATGCTGGTTTCTTTAAGTAACCCATTACACAGAAATTAAATATCTTGTGACAGATTGTTTTGACAGTGGAAAAAAAAAAAAAGAAAGCGGGAGAGAGTGGGAGAGATTTAATTTTTTTAAAAATGCATTTGACTGAAGGCAAAACGTTAGGTAGATGTTAATTTAACAGATGTCTAGTTTTGCATCATCAGCCTGAAACGGGCAATTTCTGGCAAGTCTTCTCACCACATCGCAACACAAAATCCTCTCAATTCCACATGGATATGCCTTTCACAACCTTCCAAGTGAGCCATTTTCATTCAAAGGAAAATGCCTGAAATTACTCAGGGAAGATGCTAACACCTGGCAATAGTTTTGAAGGAGGAGTCCGTGAATGCACCAAGGTATAATGGAACAAAAGTCGGCTCACAGCAACTTTTTAGTAGAGAGAGAAAGCAGGAAGAAATGCATTCAACACTGCAAAAATAGCTAACACATCACAAAGTTACTGTGCATGGTAAAATAACGTCCACCCCCATACTGTTAACTGCTAACTATTTGTAAATATATGACACATATACATCAAATCTTATTTGGCATTATTATGAAGTTGTCTGAAAAATAAAGTCATTTTTTTGGAAAAGGACACTTTAAGACTTTAAGATTATTCCTAGAAAGCTTCTTTGCAAAAAGCCCCACCCCTCTAGGTCTGTATCTTTCTCAATCTCTCTCTCTCTCTCTCTCTCTCTCCCTGTATGTGTGTGTGTGTATACATATACATATATATATGTATGTATGTATATGTATACACACACATACATACATATAACACATATAAATATATATAACTCTTATATAACTATATACATATATAGTTAAGAGTTATATAAATATTGAGTTATATAAACTGTTAAGAGTTATATATTATTAAGGGTTATATAATTGTTACGAGTTATATTGTTAAGAGCTATATATTATTTTGAGTTATGTAAATATCTGATTTTGTTTATTGTTATATATTGTTAAGAGTTATATAAATATCTAATTCACATATAAGTGCAGAAAAAGTTGACTGGCATAGCAGTTCATCAGTTGACATAATGCTAAATTTGGTATTCAGTGGATATTTAACTAAATTTAATTAATTTTGATTTTGTCATTTTAATTTCATTTGGGAGCCAATATATTTCAGTTTTAGGCCACAGATAGCTTCATAAGGCTTGTAAAGTTCAAGTGTACTAGGTACGATGCTCATGACTCATAGGGAAAATATCCTATGTGAAGTAAAACAAGGCTTACAGATTTTGGAATGGTGTTATCCTCAGTCTTTTCATACCAAAAGATATGTTGATGTTCATTTGTTGGTAGAATCCATAAGGTTATTCTACTATGAGTGACTGAATTGAAATACCACCATAAACACAGGCCCTTGCACAGTTCCTATTATGATAAATATTTCTAGAAAGGAAAGAGAAAGGCATAAAAGGAGGGAGGGAGAGAGAAAGAAAAAGGAGAATTCCACTACAAAGGATTAAGAATTTATTTTTGTAGTTCAAAGGCTGCTCTACAATTCTGCAGGATTATTAATTAGCACTCCTTACTTTAATAGCAAAGAACATTTTACAATGAATGTAATAAAACATTTCACTCTCAATAAACTGCAAATTCTATTGCTCCTCCCTACCCAATGCACAGATATTTCAAACTATAGAAAATACCTTAGATAGCGTGTCTGTGTGTGTGTATGTGTGTGTGTGATCATTTGATTCAGCATTTTTATTTTTAGGTATTTAAAGTAAATGGTCTATATCTTGTTTTCTGACGGATTATGGCAAAAGGCCATTTTTAAGGGCTGAGAGAGATTAATGATATGATGGCAACATTTGGAGAATAAAACAAAATTGGTCTTGTTTCCAAACAATTCAATACAGGAAGGTGTGTATGTGTGTACGTGTGTACACATGTGTATGTGTGTGTGTATGTGTGTGTACAACTCTGTGACATGTAATAAATACTGTGTTAGAGAACAGTATCTCCAGGTAATTCCATTTTACTTTATAAACATCATAACCATGGAAAATGAGGAAAATTAGCCCTGAACATTCAAAGAGGCTAAAATGCATACTGGAAAAAAAAATTCAAAAGGGAGGTAGACGGTTTACACCAACACACATTCCCTCTCATGAGAGCAGTACCTAGTCAAGGACATGATCTGAAATTGAAAAAATTTATAGGAAAAAAAAAATAAGCCACTATAGGACTGCAAAAAAGAATAAGAAAAAAAAACCCTGTCAACACAAAAGATTCCTTTCTCACTCTCTGAAATTCTAATCCAGTAATCATGTATGCTTTCTAAAGCACCTTTCATCTGACTATCTCTGAGCCCTTTATGGTATTAAACACTCACTGAATCCCTGAGGTGGGTAAAATTATTCCAGTCATTTTACAAATGTATCTTTTCTCTCAAACCTCTCATCCTGGGGAGTGATAAGTCTGGGAATAAAAATCAGGAATCGATGAATGACTAGAGTCCTTATTCCTTTAACCTGTTTCATAATTACTTAGGGGAAAATTCTGTGATTTGCTCTGGGAAACTACCCTGATGAATTGAATGTAAGTTTTTGATTTGGTGTAAATTATCTTAATATATGTTAATGTATTCTTGCTCCTATCCTTGTCTCCACCTTTCCCCTTATCCCTTTAATTGGAAGGATTGAAGAATATGTTGGGATATGATAAAACAGAGAAATAGAAGTAATTAAAAGTTCAAAGAGGAAAAGAGTTTAGTGGGTATTTCCACCTCTTTGGGTCTTAGGAAATACTACAAGAAACTACAATTAGTTAGTCATGTGACCTTGGACTGAGCATATAAACTCTCTAGGCCTCAGTTTACACACCTGTAAAGAGAAGATTAAATTATATAAATCCTAAAGCCCCTAATTTCTCTACTATTTATTGTGTGGCTCCACATTTATGGCCAATATAATTTCTGTGTTATAGCATGTATCATTGTGATAAAAAAGAAAAATAAATCCAAGATAATTATTTCAAAATATTTCCAAAAATTAAATGTGGTTGAGAAGTATTTCTAATGTCAAAACCATTCTTTTTCCTTCTTATACCAATGTTCTTAATGGATCCTGAAGAGCAAACACTACAGTTTAGAGACTACTGCCAGACAGATGCTAGTCTACCAAAATAAGTAGATCTCAAGTTTAAGTCCCATTCAGATGACCCTGTGCTTTGGACTGACATCTTATGAATGTATCAAGTGCAGTCAATGTGACTGCCCCTTTGAAGGTGAGATAAGTGGAGCCTCTGTACCCAGATTACCCAGGAGAGGAGGCCAGCCTGATGATTGAGGGGTCAATTATGGGGAAGGGGATAGAAATACGGCCTTAGAGTGTTAAGTTGTAAATTACCACACTGGAGTTGACAGAGAGATTAGTTCAGTCTTTGAGTGTGGAAGAAAGCCAAGGGACCATGGAATATCAGATGCTTAGTTGTCATTATTTCTGCCTAGAAGAGTGACCCCTCCCTTTTTTAACTGGAGTCCCTGCCAACATCTCTCCACAGGACACCTAAATGAAGAGATTATCAAATGTAGGCACCCATTCATGATCAATCCTACCCGTTCCTTCCTAATTTAGGCTCACATCTCAAAGAATATTTACCTTCTGTGCAACCTTCTGTCACTTAACTGTTCAGTTCAGCAGTTAAGAAAGACTTAGTGTTAGTCATCTAGGGGAGCTCTGAGCTAACAGAACACCAGGATCCGTTTCTTGAATAAAGATTTCCTTTTAGGTCAGGGATTGAAACTTCAGCAGTATAAAGTTCACACTGTAAGGTTCCTGGGCAGATCATGATATTTATAGGAGATAATTCCAGAAGACAGTGACTCATAATGGAGGAATTTAAAAAGTCAGGCACTAGCTTCTGATATCAAAAAAAAAAAAAATAGAGGACATTCCATGTCTAGCTCTACAGCAAGTGACACGAATCACTTAGCCCCCATGTACTCTCCCTCAGGTGGTCTGTATTGCATGGTGATGAAGCAAATAAATGCTGGAAGAAGAATAGTGGGGTTCAGATCTCTGCTTTCCCCCTTCCTAACCTAGATATTTGGATAAGTTATTTAATTTCTCATGGGCTTATATTTTTCATCTGTGGGATGCTGATAACATTTGCTAATGCATGGGATTGTTCTGAACGCTGAATGAACAGCTTCATATGTGGTAAATATCAAGTAATTTTTTATAAATAATGTTATCATTTGCAAATGATTATTATTACACTTGAAGATGCATACTACACGACAGGACCAAGCTTGTTCCTCGCCAGTGTTATTGCTGCTATTGGTATGTACCACCTGTCAAGACTGCAAGCATGATCATAATTTACACATGGAGGCTACAAAAGGGAGCCTTGTCCAGCAGCATGTACATCAGACATAATTAAGACTATTGTGCCCAAACTAGGAAGATAAAATGCGGTCCTAAAACGGGGTATTTAAAGAGGCTTTTTAAAGATTCACAAACTGTGAATGCACTCATAAAAGTAGAATGCCATAAATATTATGTGAAAGCATGAATCAGGTTTTAGTGTAAGTGGTTTTTGTTAATGCCCTTTTATTGTACTTGACGTATAATGCGCCATTGGAAAATCATACATTTTTGAAGATGTAAAAATTAACTATGGTTATTTTCTTTATCTGAGTAGAATAGCAATTAAATCTTTCAGAAAATATGTTTATCCAGCAAGACTGTGTTTTTAATGTTGGACTTTCATAGTGCACAAAGTGCTTGAGTGATATCATTTTGGAGAAGAGGATCTTTGATCTTTCTCCTAAGACTATTTTTAAGTGGCCATTTTCAAAGGCCATCAAAAAGACCAAATTGCAGGGCACCTGGGTGGCTCAGTTGGTTGAGTGTTTGACTTCTGCTCAGGTCGTGATCTCACAGTTACTGAGTTCGAGCCCCACATTTGGCTCACTGCTGACAGTGCAGAGCCGGTTTCGATCCTCTGTCCCCTCTCTTTCTACCCCTCTCCCCCTCTTGCGCACTCTCTCTCTCTCAAAAATAAATAAAACATTTTTAAAAAGACTAAACTGCTTGAATGAAGTTATAGAGAAATAAAACACATGTGAAAACATATGTTTAAGCACTTACTTGCCAAAGATCATGGCTTGCAGTGTCACCTATGTCATCTCATGTAAGCTTTAGGACACCCTAAGAATTAGGCACTACCTTCATTTAATTAGGACATTTGCTATACTCAGAGACAGTTAATAACCAGACCGGGAACCATCAGTTCAAACCCAGGTTTCTCAGGATCCAAACCCCATGCTTTTCACATAACATGACAACAGTCACAACAAGCTCAATCATTAGACTCCACCAGCATCAATTAGAAAATATTTCCAATAACTTGAAAAGGGGTACTGAACAATGATTATATCATTGCTGGTGATAGCAGACTATGTATTTAGACATTACTATATTGAAAAACAAACCTTTATGAAATATGCTTTCACAATGCCTTAAGTCATTTGAATAAATGTTAATTTCATCACATGCACATTCCTTCATAGCACATTTTGCTGCCTGAATTGTATTTTATGCTGTATATTGATTATTTTTAAAATTTTGTGTCCCACTTTCTAATATCCACTTCAAGAGGTGAGGTCAAAACAATGCTTCATTATTATTTCATTATCTCTGATTCCTCAGTAGTCATTCAGTCTATATTTGTTTAAAGAGAGAATGAATGATGGATAAAAGAGTAAGTAAATAATGAATATAGAAATATATAAAAATATACATGGGTAGACATGTCTATGTGTTCCAAAATCCAAAGTCTCATTATACAAAGAGATATAATAGAATAAAACCATATCTTATGAGTGGCAGGGAAGATGATATAAAACCTTCCTTTTACACAATTGAAACTAAATATATTCCACTGCAACTATCATATTTCCAAGCTGTAACGTGATGTTTTAAATGTGCCCCTGGTATTATTATTCTAAAGGGTACCATTGATTTTCATGCTATGTAATAGCATACTTTAAAATAGACAGCTCGGGAAGATACAGTCTTCTGTGGGTTTTCTATCATAACATACATAAGTATCACATTCCGTGCTGACATTCTCTCCTGGGCTCCATGTCAAGATCACTAAACCATGAAACATCTATGTATCTATTCACACTAAAGGGCCAAATATACACAACCGTGTGGTAAATGAAGAGCTGAATTAAGCTCTTTGAAATCCACCACTCCTCCTAGCACAGAATTACTCCTTGATTCTAAATAGTATGAAATGCAGTCAACCATACAATTAAAATCTGGGAAGGTGTCCTGGATTGAAGTAAGATCCTCAAAAAGATATGTTGAAGTCCTAATGCCCAGTACCTCAGAATGTGACTGTCCTGGGAAACGGGGTCATGGTAGATGTAATTGGTTTAATTAAGATAAGGTTTTATTGGATTAGAGTGGACTCTTAATGTAGCATGATTGGTTTTCTCATAAACTGATGTGAAGACACAGGGAGAAGCCCACATGATGACAGAGGCAGGGGTTTTGGTGGCACAGATGCGGGCCAGCAAACATCGATAATTGTCAGCAAACCATCTGAAGCTAGGAAGAGCAAGGGAGGCTTCTCCCCAACAGATTTTAGAGGGACCATGGGCTTACTGACACCGTGATGTTGGACTTCTAGACTCCAGGATTGTGAAAAACTAAATTTCTTTTGTTTTAAGCCATCCAGTTATTTTGTTATGTCCACCCTATGAAACTTACACAATTGGCACTATATCTTGCACAGAAGAGAAAAATCCTTTAGGACAATGTTGGGGAATCTTGTTGATAATATAGCATTAGGTCTATTAAATTATTACTTGTATGGTATTTGTATGCAAGCCTGGCCAAAACAAAGTTATTCCTGTTCCTGTATCCATACCTCTTTGCTATGTGACTTTGCCATTCCTCTTAACAGGAAGCAGAGTTTGTTTTCCTACACCTCAAATTTGGACTGGCCTTGTGGTCTGCTTTAACCAATAGAATATATCACAAATGACACTGGGCAACTTCTGGGTCTAGGCCTCAAGAGGCATTTCAGCTACTATTTTTACCCTTCTGCAATGTGGTACCACTATTTAAGGAAGCTTGGGCTATCCTGTGGGAGGATGAGACCACTTGGAACAGAGACAAACCCTCTTATCTTATGCTCCCTACGCAACAGTTCTTTCTTAGTCTTGAGTGTGCACTGGAATCACCTAGAGGACTTATTAAGACAGATTGCTGAAATCCACTCCTAATTTTTGATTCAGTATTTCTGGGATGGTGTCTGAGAATGCTCATTTCTAATGACTTCCCAGGTGATGCTAATGGTGATGGTACAAGTGACCACACTTTGAAAATCACTGCCCCAGACCAACCATTCCATTTAAGCCCTGAGATAACTCTAGTCATGTGACTGACGCCAGGTAAGTCCAGCAGAAGATCTGCTCAGTTGACCTATCAGCTACTGAATTATGGGGTGGTTTAGTACACAGCAAGAAATAACTGGGACACCAAGTTATTCTGGCATTTTGTGTGGCTGACTTCTCACTCATTACTGGTTTTATAAAATCTCTTAAAGTTTCACTGCAAAGAGATGCCTGGGTTGCTCAGTTGGTTAAGTGTTCGACTATTGGTTTCAGGTTGGGTCATGATCTCATAGTTCATGGGCTCTAGCTCTGCAAGGGGCTCTGTGCTGACAGCATGGAGCTTGCTTGGGATTGTCTCACTCCCTCTCTCTCTGTCCCTCCTCTGCTCACACTCACTCTCTTGCTCTCTGTATCTCAAAATAAATAAACATTTAAAAAATAAATTAATTTGGGGCACCTGGGTGGCTCAGTGGGGTTAGGTGTCCAACTTTGGCTCAGGTCATGATCTCATGATTTGTGGATTTGAGCCCCACACTGTGCTATTAGCACAGAGCCCACTTCAGATCTTCTGTCTCCCTCTCTCTCTGCCCTTTTCCCACTTGCTTGAGCCCCCCCCCTCTCTCTCTCTCTCTCTCAAAAAATAAACATTAAAAAAATTTTTAAATAAATAAATTTTCACTGCAAAGGCATTTGTAGTTAACAGAAAGAAAACTAGAGAATATAATGGTAGGAAGAAATAAAGTTCTTGCTTGGGTGAAAACAAGAGAGATGGCTTATATATATAGGAATACGTAAAGATAATGCAAAACATATGCAGAATAATTAATTACTTTTTTTTCCTGCGTGACAATGACCCAGAGACATTTCTATCAAACTCTAAGGTACTTAAGAATCTTTAAGAAGCTCATTAACATTCAGATTACAGGGCTTGACCCCTCAACGATTCAGATGGAGAGAGAAAGGGAAAGGACCCAGTAATCTGTATTTTTAAAATAACTACTCTCATTCCTGGTGGTTCTTATTCAAATAGTTTATAGACCTACAGACACCAAAGAAAGACCTGATGGTTAGCTCCTGGGGGCCAGACAGTATTTATAAATCTCTATCAAGTTCACATATAGAAAGACTCTTGAAAAATGTGTTAAACCACCTGCCTAGTTAAGAACATCCCCTCTTCAATATGAAGAACATTCTTTGTGACCAATTTCCTCTATTTGTAGTTATAATCACTTTCCTTCTTTCTTCTCTATTGGGCTTTTAAAAGATGGTGTAAAAAGCCTCCTGGTGAGAGAATTTAAGGGCTCCTGATTCACCTTATCCTTCTGTCTTCTGCCAGGTCATCTTGCCCCACCTTAACCCCCCCTGCAACCACTCTCCCTAAATACAATATGCCCACTTACCAGAGCATTTCCAGAAGGAGTGGGCACACTGAGTACACAAAGCGGCCACTGAGTAAAGTGGGGTTATTCCAGATCACCAGCTTTTCCTCTTTCCCCCAAGTATAGCAATCATCGAAAGTTAATTCGTATTTATATTTCACAGCATGTGATTATATGCTACATGTGCCTGTGATCCTAATTCCTCAAATTATTGATTTATATATTAGCCATCCAAAATTAATATAATTTCAAAATATTTTGCTAATGCATTGGGTTTCAGAGAAAACATATTAATGTGGCTCACAACCTTCAGGGAGATGAAATAGAAGCCATTATATCTTCAGTTTAAACTTCACTTTAAATGCCTTTAGTAGTTTTCAGTCGTGTTTCACAAGAACATATAAATCAATTTGAATTATGGTCAAATTTCAATGTAGATATATTGATTCCAGAAGCCAATCTTACTATTTACATAACTAAACTTTGATGGCCGTGTGTGTGTGTGTGTGTGTGTGTGTGTGTGTGTTGATCAAAATTCCTGCTGCTCTAAAACAGACATTTTTCAATTTAGAGAGTAATTTTTAAAGTATTAAATTTATCCCAAACCCTTCTTCCCCAAAACACCTCACCCTCTGAAAAAAAAAGTCTTACTTATAAAAGATAGTCTCCCTGTGGCATTTAATGAGTTACCCATCATTAACTCCACAGGATACAGTCAATAAATTTAATATGTGTGTACTTAAATGAAAGATCTGACAGCCATGAATTGTAAATGGGAATTTGGTATAAACAGAAATTTTTATGAGTAAAAAAATAAGAAAAACATCATTGGAACTTACATTAACGATAAATTCTTCCTGGCTACTTACTTCCTTCAGGTTTTATTAGAAGAAGGAATTGATGCTTAAGGGCATTTAGGGACAAGATGGGGACAATGTACCATAATATTAGAGCAGAAAATCTCCAGTGAGAGGATTTTGATTTAGTATCTATCCTCTTTTCCATCTGATTCATAAGGGGGTGAAAAGCAGTATTGCTCCCTGTTCTGGGCCATTCACCCTTCCATTTAGAAACCTTCTTAACAAGAGTGAGAAGAAGGACTAATAGAGAAACCTAACTTTATTTTGTATCTAGGAGGCAATGGGGAACCAGGAGAGTAACTTTTACGGATTATCTACCATAAGTCAAGTACCAAGTGAGGCACTTTATTTAAGTAATCCTATTTAATTCTTCAAAGCCTCAGTTTTCATATATTTTTGAAGAGATTCATAATTCTTATATTATAAACTGAGGCTTAGAAATTTTAAATCCCTTACCCAAAGTCATACAAGCTAATAAATTATAGAACTAGTATTAGTCTACTTGACTCTTAAAAACGACTCTACTATATCAAAATGTTTAGCTTTTTATTCAGGGTGGGCACATGTTTTTTCTGCAAAGGGCCAGAGAGTAAATATTTTTAGTCTTTGAAGGCTATACGGTCTCTGTTGCAGCTACTCAACTCTGCTTGTGGGTGAAAGCAGTGATAGTACCTAAATGAATAAGCATGGCTGTGTTCCAGTAAAAGTATTTTTTTAATGGATACTGAAATTTGAATTTTATTTGATTTCCATGTGTCATGAAATATCATTCTTTCATTTATTTTCAATCATTTCAAAATGTAAAAAACATTTTTAGTTTACAGCCATATAAAACCAACTGGCTGGCTAAATTTGGTCTGGGGGTCTTAGTTTGCAAACCCTTCCTTTAATTCCCTAAGCATCTGGGGGTCGAGGACTGTACGTTTTGATTCTCTGACTCTTGTGAGTACCTCCTTACAGCACCTGAAACAGACTGGGTTCTTGCCTAACATTTGGTGATTGGATTGAGTATGTGGCTCTCAATGGTCTCCTTTTTATCTTTTCAATTGTGTATTCCTTGCTTTCTTTTTACTTGAGACTAAATTTACTCCATTGCTGTAATTTAAAATTTTTTCAAAGAAAAATAAAAGTTGTATCATTTAAAGTTACTGTACCTTAACAAATGCACCTAAAGTGGCACTGTTTTTGCATGCATGAAAGCTCAAAGCCTCAACAACTCCCATGAGCGATTAATCTTCTAACACTAATTAGATATTTGCTAATTAGCGTCTGATGTGTGAAATGAAAAAACATTTTGAAGCTGAAATGAATAGGGTCTAGAAAGATAGGGCTGTATTCCAGTTCCCCCCTTTCCATATTATTATCATATTTCATAAATATTAATAAGATCACATGATATCAGCTGCTCTATAAAATTATCTCTCTGAACGAAGGCTTTTGTTTGATATAATAGGGATGTGTCAATATTTTGCATATGGGAGAAAGCACTCAATGAAGGAAAGCATTTTTCTCCTCAATGTTAAAGAGATGTCATATTTCATGAATCACTTTTATGCTTCATCAGCCAGTCCTACTTTTTAACCTAGGCTACTTCTTCCTATAAGAGAAAGTGGAAAATTTTTCTCCAAATCATCACTTCTCTTACTCTCTTACACTCTAATCTCATCTTCGTTTAAAAGAAAACTTAATAGAATGGAAAATATCTTAAACCTATGATTCTGTGCAATGAAATAATAAAAATCAGTATAGAATAGCCGATTTCAATAAGGAATTTGACTAGTAAAAGAGAGACATTTGAATTTCATTAATTGCATGCATGAGGACAGTCCTAAGAAACCTCCTTATGCCATCTTAGTTAAAAAACAAAACAAAACAAAAAACTATGGAGAATGGGATACAGGTTTCAGTGCTTCCAACTCACACACATAGGCTGTAATATTCAAGTCATAAATATTAAGTCATGTTGTATTCATAAAATGTAACATTTTGATTTGGAATATTTCTCAAGTGAAAGCCCACATTAAACATATTTGGTTCTGAAATAAAAGACTGAAATAATAAACTATTTCAGTTGGTGTGGGATTTTTTGAAAAACCACTCACCTGTGAATGCTGGTCATATCACAAATTATATCTAATTACAGCATTGATACAGTAATTTGAAATGATAGCTAAGCGCAAGTTGACAAAGGTGACATTGAAACATAATGACGATGAGATTATCGTTTTCTTAGGCTGACATTTTGTGATTACAATAATGCTGATCGAGATGATTAAAACCATAATGAAGGGAAAGCTCCAAGAACCAGAACAAAACATACTCAGACTAGAAAGAAGCCAACTATCATTTTGAATCCTGCTTCTTCAATATAAGTTTGCTGCCAGCATAAATTTAGGTAGTTGCACTAGTCCCAGAGACCTGAGGGAACTTCAGTTGACAGACAACATTTTCTACCTAGTCACGGAAGTTTTCAAAGCTGGAATCAGAAGGATAAGGGCATCTATGCCAATTTACCCATTTTCACTGGTTATCATATTCCAATTAGCTTAGACATTGATTATCAGCTCCCAGATGCAAAACACTAATACACCATCTTCATTGATACCCAGTTATCAGGATCTTCAGCTTAAAATTCATAGTGATCTCAAGACTGAACTGCTGCAAACACCAAGTGAATGGCAAAAGTCTGGCAGACATTACCCTTTCACTTATGATTAAATGAGAATAAAACCAGACAGCTTTTAATTACCAACAATGGAGAAATGAGTCAAGGAGAATCATACCCAATCAAGACATCACCAGTCAATCCAACGGGCCGACTGACTGAACCTGGGAAATGTACAACGTTCTGTACCTTGCTCAAAGGAGTCTGTTTAAATTGTATCAAGTTCAAAGTATCTGATGATACTTGTAACTCCAGCTGAATTTTCAACTTTATTTCAAAAATAAGGGATAAATGTGTCTCATTGTTTTAGAATCACCTTCCCAACTATATAAGTATTCTCAAAATTGTTTTTCACTTACCTATGGTATTTGGTATCTCAAAGGATCAAAGATTATGGATATTCACCTGGAAGCAATTTGCAAAAATTATATGCCACCAGCTAGGTTAGGTACAATTGTCCCATTTTTCTGATGAGGTAACTGAGACATAGAGTGAAAGTCTGGACTGTCAGTACTGCCTCTTAATGGAAAACTTTCCAATTTCCTACAGTATCCTACATTCTGAAACATTTGAAAAGTCTTCCTCTTTCCTTGAAGTGTCAGCTGACTGTTTTACAGCTCAGATATCATGGTTTTGTTATCACCACTTATTTTTCTGCAAGTATAACAAAGAGGTATGCTATGCTGTGAATTACATAATGTTCAAATGTATCCCATTCCTTAGTAAAATCTATTTCATTTGTAATCTTCATCCTTATACATTCCATCCTAATGATATCCACCTGGGTTGTAATAACACATTTCCCCAAGGATCATCTATGATTTTAGACTTTGAAATGTGCCTAGGAAGATGGAAGAGGACAAAGATAATGGGAGCCAGTAATAGCTTACACAAGTCCACAGAGTTTCAGAGGTAGAATGTGGTGGCCTTTTTATAAGGTCTTGTTTCTGTTGTTGTTGTTGTTTTTTCAAAAAGAATCATCATCATTCTGAGAAAACCACTCTTCCTGGTGGACGCAGCTTCTGTTTCTCTACTTTTAGTCAACCTATCCTTAGATCTTTTAATTTTTTATTTCATATCAAGTCTAACTACTGACACAATAATTTGAAATGATAGTTAAGCACACATGGACAGAGATTACACTAGAACATGATGATGAAATTATGTAATGCATATACTTTATATAGTATCTCATTTATTCCTGACATTGTTGTCTACATTTTACAGACAAAGAAATCCAGCTCAAAAGACTTTAAATCACTTCAATCCATTTCCTCAAAAGCATCTACTTAGCACGTATAGGATATTGGCCATTGTGAAGGCCTGGGCATCTGATATTGAGCCAAAGAGACCACTAAAAGCCTATGTTTAAACCAACTACAGGTGCTGGTCTGAGATCTTAGGGGAAAGTAACTGATGAATTCCATCTCTTGCCTGGATCCATGTTAAAATCACATGTACTCCAAATTTTCAAAATCATAGACATTTGTCCTCTCTGAGTTTTTTCATTATCAGGAGTCATTATACTATAATTCATGGGCCAAATCTAGTCTGCTAAGCCACTTTGTATGGTCCACAAGTTAAGAATGCCAACCCCCCCCCCCCCCGCATTTTTAAAGTGTTGTTTTAAAAAATAAAAGAATTGTAAAAAGAGACATTATGGCCCATAAAGCCTTAACATTTACTTTTTGGCCCTTTATAGTAAAAGTTTGCTGACCACTGATCTTTCTGAAGGAAGGTTAAATTTGGCTTCAAGTTCTTTTCCATGAGTGCTAAATAGCTCTGTACAGACACTATGTGTTGTTGGCCTTAGGGTTTTTGTGGTACTAAGAATTATTTATTTGTAGCTATGTTCTAATCATTGTGGAAAATGTTTTCTAGCTTATCAATTCTATTAAACTTCAAAATAAGCCCAGGTAGGCACTATTGTTACTCCATTTTTTCCAGTTAAGAGACTTAGGCTCAGGATAGTCCGGTATCAGAGCATACGGTCTGACAACCAGGCAGGATTCAGGTCCCACTCTGTCCAGGCCCACTACTAGCCCAGAAGGCATTTATATGATAAAAAGAAAAATGTGTCCTTTCATGTTGGAGACAGACTACTGGGCAAGAGAATCAGGAACTATATTTCAGGTCCACTTTTCTCCTTGGCCAAGCTTCCTGCACAACCATAAGCAGTTTGAGCCTATGATCCACTCTGCTATCCAATCCTGATGCACTAACCTATCTTCAGTGAGCATCTTCATGTTTTGTACCTTCTCCTGGGCACTGTGTGCTCACTTGTGACTTTGGCTTTTCTACAAGCAGGGTTTAGACTTCCTTTAGCATTATCACTGTGACCACCTCTGACAGACTCCTTGTTTCTCAGGCCTTGATTCCCCCAGCTCCCAATAAGACATTATTGTACTTTGCAGATACTGATTTTTTTATCATTCCAAGGCCTGTGGCAATCCTGCATCAAGCAGGTCTACTGGTACTGTTTCTCCAATGGCATCTGCTCACTTTGTATCTGTTTCACATTTTGGTAATTCTTGTGATATTTCAAACATTTTCATTATTAGTATATTTGTTATGGTGATTTGTGATCAGTGATCTTTGATGTTACTATTGTAATAGTTTTGGGGCACTGTAAACCATGACCATATGAGACAGTAAACTTAATCAATAGATACTGTGTGTTGTGACTGTTCCACTGACCAGCAGTCCCTCCTTCTCTGTCTCCCTCTCTTTTTCCCTCTCTCTCTCTTTTCTTGGGATTCCCTATTCCTTGAGACACAATATTGAAATTATGTCAATTAATAATCCTACAATGGCCTTAAAGTGTTCAAGTAGAAGGAAGAGTCGCAGATCTCTCATTTTAAATCAAAAGCTAGAAATGATTAAGCCTAGTGAAGGAGGTATATCAAAAGTGAAGACAGGCCAAAAGCTGGGCCTTATGTGCCAAACAGTCAAGTTGTGAACGCAAAGGGAAACTCCTTGAAGGAAATTAAAAGTGCTGCTCTAGTGAACAAAGGAATGGTAAGAAAGTAAAACTGCCTTATTGTTGATATGCAGAAAGTTTTAGTGGTCTGGATGGAAGACCAAACCAGCCACAATATTCTCTTAAGGCAAAGCCTAATCCAAAGTAGGGCCCTAACTGCCTGCAATTTGATGCAGGCTGAGGGAGGTGAGGAAACTGCAGAAGAAAATTCGAAGCTAGCAGAGTTTGGTTCATGAGGTTTACAGAAGAAGCCATCTCCTTAACATAAAAGTGCAAGATGCAGCAGCAAATACTGATGTAGGATCTGCATCAAGTTACCCAGAAGATGCAGTCAAGATAGGTAATGAAGGTGCTTACACTAAATCACAGATTTTCAATGTTGATGGAACAACCTTATATTGGAAGAAGATGCCATTTAGGAATTTCATAGCTAGAGAGAAGTCAATGCCTGTCTTCAAAGCTTCAAAGGACAGAATTACTGTCTTGTTAGAGGCTAAAGTAGTTGGTGACATTAATTTGAAGTCAATGCTCATTTACCATTCAGAAAACCCAAAGACCCTTAAGAATTATACTAAATCTACCCTGCCTACATTCTAAACATGAAATGACAAATAGTTGTGCTTGGATGATGGCACAACTATTTACAATTCAGTTTACTGAACATTTTGAGCCCACTGTTGAGATCTACTACTCAGAGAAAAAGATTCCTTTCAAAATATTACCAATGACTGACAATGCAATTGGTCACCCAAGAGCTGTGATGGAAATGCACAATGACATTAATGTTTTCATGGCCGCTAACACAACATCCATTGTGCAATCCATGGATCAAGGAGAAATTTCAACCTTCAAGTCTTATTATTTAAGAAATACATTTTGTAGGGCGCCTGGGTGGCTCAGTCATTTAAGCCTCCAACTTTGGCTTAGGTCACAATCTCGTGGTTCGTGGGTTTGAGCCCTGCATTGGACTGTGTGCTGACAGCTCAGAGCCTGGAGCCTGCCTTGGAATCTGTGTCTCCCTCTATCTCTGCCCCTCCCCATCTCATGCTCTGTCTCTCAAAAACAAATAAATGTTTAAAAAATTAAGAAATACATTTTGTAAAGGCTATAGCTATGATAGTGATTCCCCTGATGGATCTGGGAAAGTCAGTTGAAACCATTTTGAAAAGAATTATTCTAGATGCCATTAAGATTATTTGTGTTTCATGGAAAAAGGTCAAACACCAACATGAACAGAAGTTTGGAAGAAGTTGATTTCAACTTTCATGGATGACTCTGAGGGGTTCAGGACTTCAGTGGAGCAAGTAACTGCAAATGTGGTAGAAATATCAAGACAACGAAATTAAAAGTGGAGCCCGAGGATGTGACTGAATTGTTGCAATCTCATGATAAAACTTGAATGGATGAGGAGTTGCTTCTTACGAATGAGCAAAGAAGGTATTTCTTGAGGAGGAATCTAGTCCTGGTAAAGATGCCATGGAAATTGTTGATATGACAAAAAAACATTTAGAATATTACATAAACTTAGTTGATAAAGCAAAGGCAGGGTTTGAGAGGATTGGCTCCAATTGTGAAAGAAGTTCTACTGTGGGTAAAATGCTATCGAACAGCATTGCATGCTACAGAGAAATTTTTCATGAAAGGAAAGTCAATCAATGCAGCAAACTTCATTGTTGTCTTATTTTAAGAAATTTCCACAGCCACTCTGACCTTCACCTTCTGCAATTACCACACTTATCAGCCAATAACCATCAACATCAAAACAAAACCATCCACCAGCTAAAAGATTATTACTTGCTGAAAGCTCAGATGATGGTTAGCATTTTCTAACAATAAAGTATGTTTATTTTCATTTTTATTTTTAATTTTAGTTTGTCATTATTTATTTCTTGAGAGACAGAGTGTGAGGCGGGAGAAGCAGAGGGAGAGGGAGACACAACCTGAAGCAGGCTCCAGGCTCTGAGCTGTCAGCACAGAGCCCAATGCGGGGCCTGGACCCATCAACTGTAAGATCATGACCTGAACTAAAGTCGGATGCTTAATTAACTGAGCCATCCAGGGGCCCCACATTATTTTTATTTTTATTTTTTTTTAATTTTTTTTTAACGTTTATTTATTTTTGAGACAGAGAGAGACAGAGCATGAACAGGGGAGGGTCAGAGAGAGGGAGACACAGAATCTGAAACAGGCTCCAGGCTCTGAGCTGTCAGCACAGAGCCCGACGCGGGGCTCGAACTCACTGACCGTGAGATCATGACCTGAGCCGAAGTCGGACGCTTAACCGACCAAGCCACCCAAGCGCCCCCCCACATTATTTTTAAATTAAGATATGTAATTTCCTTTAGACATAATGCTATTGCACACTTAATAGACTATAGTACAGTATAAAGATAACTTTTATATGCACTGGGATACCACAAACTTCATTTGACTTGCTTTAATGCAATATTCACTTTATTGCTCTGGTCTAGAACTTGAAAATCTCATGAACTTGTGGAAATTAAACAACACCCTTTTGAACTATAAATTGATCAAAGAAGAAGTTAAAAGGCAATAAAAAGTTTCTGGAGACAAATGAAATAGAAACATGACATACAAGAATTTGTGGAAGAAAGGAAATAATTAAGAGTAGAGTAGAAACAGATGAAATAGAAAACAAAAAGTGATAAAAAATATTAACCAAACTAATTGAAAAGATAGAAAGATAATTGTCTCATTTGCAGATGACATGATTTTATATACAGAAAATCCTAAACATTCAATAAAAAAACTGTTAGATTCAATCACTGAATTCAGTAAAATTTATGGATACAAAATTAACATACAGATATCAATAGCAATTCTATATATTAATAACAAAATTTCTGAAAAATAAAGAAATCAATTCCATTTACTATAGCATCAAAAACAGTAAATTGCCTACTAATAAATTTAACTAAAGAAGTGAAAGATATCTACACTGAAAACGACAAGACATTGATAGGAAAAAAATATAAAAGACACAAATAAATGGAAAGATATCCCTGTTCATGGATTAGAAAAATTAATATTGTTAAAATGTCACTACTACTGAAAGCCATCTATGGATTCAGTGCAACTCTATCAAGATTCCAATGAAATTGTTTACAAATAGAAAAAAACACTCTTAAAATTTATATGGGACCACAAAAAGTCTGAATTTCCAAAGAAACCTTGAGAAAGAACAAAGCAAGAGATATCACACTTCTTGATTTTAAGCTAAAAGCTATAGTCACCAAAGCAGTATGGTACTGACATAAAACAAATAGACCATTGGAACAGAATTGAGAGCCCAGAAATTAACCCAAGCATCTATGGTCAAACAGTACTTCACAAGGTAACCAATAGTACTCAGTCGAGAAAAAGAAGCCCTTTAATAAATGGTACTGGAATAATTAGATATTCACATGTAAAAGAATGAAACTGGGCTCATATCTCACACCACTCACAAAAATTATTCAAAACAGATTAAATGCTTAATTTAAGACCTGAAACCATGAAACTCCTATAAGAAAACATTGGAACAAAGATTCTTAACATAAGTCTTGGTAATGAGGTTTTTGGATATGACACATAGAGCAAAAACAACACAAAACACAAAAAAGTAGGATTGCATCAAACTAAAAAGCCTCTGCACACAAAAGAAAGACAACCTACAGAATGGGAAAAATATATTTGTGAACCATGTATTTGATAAGGGGTTCATATCTAAAACATGTAAATAATTCACGCAGTCAATAACAAAAATAAAGTAAAATAAATAACCCAATTAAAAAAATGGACAAAGGGCCTGAATAGATTTCTTCAAAAAGTTATGTAAAGGGCTAGCAGCATACATGAAATGATGCTCAATATCACTAGCTTTTAGGGAAATGCAAATTAAAACCACAGTGAGATATTACCTCATGCCTATTAGAATGGCAATCAACAAAAACACAAGTGATAAAACAAATGCTGGTGTGGATATGGAAAAATGTGCATTGTTGGTGTGATTTTAAACTGGTATGACCACTCTGGAAAGCAGTATGGAAGATCCTCAAAAAATTAAAAATAGAACTACCATATGATTCAGAAATTCCATGTCTGGGAATATGTCCAATGGTAAGGAAAAAACAAACTCAAGAAGCTATCTGTACCCCCATATTCATAGAAGCATTATTTATAATAGCCAAGACATGGAAACAACTTCAGTGTCTATTGAGAGATGAATGGATAAAGAAGTTGTAATTATATAGATATAGACACAGATATAAAATGGAATATTATTCAGCCATAAAAATGATAAAATTCTACCATTTGCAACAACGTGAAAATACCTTGAAGGGGCATTCATTAAGTGAAATATTGAAGTAAGTCAAACAAAGACAAATACTGCATGATCTCATTTATATGAGGCCTCCAAAAAAATCATAGAAAAAGAGATCAAATTTATGGTTACCAGAGGTGGGGGTGAGGGAAGGAAGAATTGAAGGAAGATGGTCAAAAGGTGCAAACTTAAGGTTTTAAGATAAGTAACTACTGGGGATGTAATGGACAGCCTGGTGATTATAGCTAACGTTACTGTGTGATATATAGGGAAGTTGTTAAGAGAGTAAATGCTAAGAATTCTCATCACAAAGAGAGATGTTTATTCTTTTCTTCTTTCTTTTCTTTTTATTGTATCTATACAAGAAGATGGAAGTAGTTAAACCTATTGTAATAATTTCAGAATATAAGTAAATTAACCATCATGATGTGCATGTTAAAATTATTCAGTGATGTATATCAGCTATCAATAAAACTGAAGAAAAAAAAGAGGGGAGACTGAGTAATTCTACCCACTTGCTTCAGCCAGCATGGCTAGAGTGTCAAATGAGTAGGGAATCCTCTCCAAAACAGTCAGTAACTTATTTTGTGGACCCCTTGGGCTTCTCTCTAGAACCTTCTGGAAAGGCACATCCAGAAGGCACTGGTACAAGCAAAAAAAAAAAAAAAAAAAAAAAAAAAAAAAGGAGACAGGAAAGTCATCCAAACTTGGATTTTAAAAGTTCTATACCTTGGATTAAAGAGAAAATTGACAATAATTTTTGTATCAGAGAAGTGAGAATTTAATTTACCCTAAAACAGCCATGTTAACAACATGCTTCTAATTGTGCAAAATATGAAGAAAAAAAAGAAAGGAATTATATTAAGGAGAAACTTTATCTTCAAGACATGGAAAATGTTGGGTTCAAGGGACTCTTGTTTAGGTCTTCAGATGTTCTGCAAAGGTAGATATTACATTAGGGATTAAGGAATAATAGGAATGATGGTGCAGCATAGAAACATGGTTAAGAGAATGTAGAAAGACAGAGAAGTCTCGTTAGCTCTTATCTGTATTATCCCTAGACCATGATACCTATCCTCCTTTTTGGCAGTCTCTCTTCTATCCTGTACATCAAATTAATCATCCTATAAATTGTTTCATCATGTCACACTATTGCTCGAATACCCTTCAAATGGTTGTTACTGAAATTCAAATCCAATTGCTTTCCCATAGCATTCAATGAAGGGCTGCCAGATAAAATATAGGATACCCAGTTAAATTTGAATTTCAAATAAACAGTAATTTTGCTTGGGACAAACAATGCCAAAAATTACTTGTTGTTCACACAAAATTCAAATTTAACAGGGTATCCTGTAATTTTATTTGCTAAATCTTCAAATTCAAAGGCATTTCTAACCTGGCCCCAACCTCCCTCTGGAGCTTTATCTTCCTGCATTCCATTAAAATGGTTTTCTTGCCCCATGAAATGCACAAAGAATATTCTTATCTCCAAGCCTGGCTCCTACTGGCACCCTCACCTGGAGTGTCTATTTTATTTTTCACTCTCTGTCCAGCAAGGTAGTACATCACAGTCCCCAATATGTATTCTTATCCCCTGAGAAATTACATCTATGAGATGCATATGTTCCTCATTTGACACTTGATAAATACATATACTGTATCTATCACTCACACTGCTGATAAGATGGCATTTTTGGTTATATCCTAGTCTTCCCATTCCTGATCTAGATGTGTCCTTCATTATGGACATAGTCAGTGACTCAATATGGCTTGACCCTGAAACCGTAAAGCCTCTGAGAGTTTCAAGTGTCACTGTGGCAAGGGACAGAGCAGGCTTTAAACCCACTTAAGAATCAGTGTGTGTCACTCCTTTACCCTGGTGTTGATTTTTGTTGATTTGAGCCCTACTGAATTCTCTTGAATATTCCTTTCTATCTGTATGCATTCTACTTCACACCATTTCACTTACATGCTCTACAAGAGCAATGGCCACTGGGCCAGTTTCTCTGCCTGCAGTGTCTTTCCAAAGCTTCAGCCACAATTTATTGTATTCAAGCCTGTCACCAATTTCTCTAAAACCACCCTGAACATGGTCTCTGTAAGCTCTGGAAACTTCATTCCTACCAAATGTATTGGCTTGTTCTTCCAGGTTGTTGATTTTCTGATGCTCATCTATTGTTTTGCTTTAGTTCATACCAGTTCCTTTCATGTGCATTTTTCACCCAAGTCACATCTTCTCTGAACATTCCCATGTCTCGCTTCCTTGTCCTATCTCCTGAAATCCTCTACTTTCCCATCTTGAACAATCAAAGTGTTTCCTCTCTACTCATACTTCATCTCTTTCAGACAGCTTTCCTTGATGATCCTAATCAGAAGTCATAGAATCTTAAGTTTGGGAGGAAGACTTCAGACTTCATCTTATCTGATATACTAGTTTGTGCATTCCTTTTCAGGATACATATTTTATCTTCCTACTGGATACATACTTTGGGAAAGTTGGGAACCATGCATCATCCAGTCTAGATTATCTGCCATGCTTCAGAGGAGATATGTATGTATATATATGTATGTATATATGTGTATATATATACACACATACACATACATGTTTATGACACACATATGAATACACATGAGCATATATGTATACAGATATACAGATCTCAGTTCCCACTAGTTGAAACTAAGTATTTCATATGTCTTATCTAATAAAACTTTAAATGTCTTATAGAGACAAAAAAACAACTTTCATGGTCCTTAGATCTTAGGCAAATTACTTACTTTTTTGGTATTTGGTTTTCTTACCTGCAAATGTAGAGAATATTAGCTCCTACCTCATGGTGTGGCCATGGGAGTGAATGACACAAAACACTCAAGGCAGCTTAACAGCTATGTTTGAAGACAAGTCTAAGTAAAAATGTGCTGAATGAATGAAAGATATTGTAGAGAGGTACTCTATTTCCCACTATATGTAGGAAATATGACCTAACTCACAACATAAATGAGGCTATGAAAAGACAAAGTACTGGGTAATGGGGTTTACTGGAGACCAAATTCAGACAGCAAAATGCCTGAGTTCTAATAACTCTTATATGATAACTTGTTGGACCATTATTTATTATAATAAAGTGATCAAAAAACCTAACAACTTTGAACTGTAGTTTATTTTTTAATAAAAATTAGAGAATGAAATCTTTGAAAACAATATAAAGGAGGCCTGCAGTTCTTGCCCAGTGCTTTGAAATCCCCAGTAGAAATACATACAGCGTATTCTTGTACATAAAGCAACTGTCATCCATAGCTTGAAGATGTAGGAAGCGGGAACAAAACATTAGGAACTCCTCAAAAATAAAGGAAACCAGTTTCAGCTACTTCTAATGTTTAGAAAAGTTTGCAAACGTACTGTTAGGTGTACTGTGATACTCTGATGCCATATATTTGAAGGCAGTAAGTGAAACCTCTTTAGGCTTCCCACGCTCCTTGCAGTCATGGACTTGTCGACCGCTGCTCTGTTTTCTTCACATCAGCTCAGTGGAGCTGTGTACCCTCTTCAGCCTTCTCCACTCAGACGGGAGAGTTAATGCAGTTAGATTGCTCCTGGGCTTCTAGCCGGACTACTTAAAATGATATTACTTCCATCTGTGACGTGCATCACCAGCAGTGCTCACATTTGAGGGCAACAGCAAACAGACAACTAAGTCCACGCGAGCTGGAAGGGAAGCCGCGTTCCCCACTGAAACGGAAGACAGCGACAGGGCTATCAATCTGTCAATTTCCTCAACAGGGGCACAGGCCTCCACCTACCTGATGGGGCTCTTGAGCAAGGCCAATTGCTCCCAGTTCGCAGGACCGGAAGGGAACTTTGCTCAAGGATCACGAGTCCATTTTGACAACACGGGATTGATGCAATCAGAGTAAAAACTTAAATCAGGCCTTTCTTCTGATAAATGCCATATTGTAAGAAAACCCTCCTTGGGCCAAAAAGAAAAGTATAAAAAGCACCCATCACGCAGAATTCCTTGAGGATGAAAAGACATAATGAGGAAAATAAAAAATCAAGCTGAAGTATTAGGCTCAGGGCGTGACAAATGGTCAAAACTAAATAAAGGGTGCCTGCAGTTATTTGCATACTTAGCACTCATATACACAGATATTCATGTGCAAACACTCAGGTGGCCCTTTTGCAGGTTTATTGTTTATTATTATTCCTTATTTTAAAATTCTGTTGCTTGTAGAGCATTGTTCTCAAATTATCTGTGTGAACAACTAATTTTTTAAAAAAGTTTCCAATCTGACACAAAAATAAAGTATAATAAAAACTGAGTTACTAGAAAAATGGATATCATGGTAATATCAAAGTGCTTGTTTCTCATATTCTGAGTTTCTCTATTTATCTTGCTGTGGATTGGTAGCAGTTTGCTCTGCACATCGTTCTTTATTTTTTTTTTAATTTTTTTTTAACGTTTATTTATTTTTGAGACAGAGAGAGACAGAGCATGAACGGGGGAGGGGCAGAGAGAGAGGGAGACACAGAATCGGAAGCAGGCTCCAGGCTCTGAGCCATCAGCCCAGAGCCCAATGAGGGGCTTGAACTCACGGGCTCATTAGGTGTACTGTGATACTCTGTGATACTCACCGTGAGATCGTGACCTAAGCTGAAGTCGGAGGCTTAACAGACTGAGCCACCCAGGCGCCCCTGCACATCGTTCTTCAAACAATGATGCTTTAGGTGTGTTCTACATGGTTTAGTACAAAGGACTATTCTCACAAAAATGGTCAAGGAACATAAAAGATTTTTGTTTGTGATAGATAAAGTCAGTAACAAACTGCACCCCAACTAGTTGAATTTTGGAAGAGTAGCCATTATCTTCTCTTGTCCACTCATCAGCTTCAAACATGTTGGTATACTTTCAAAGCACCCACAAATACTGGGCTCTGTGAAGGCTGTAACTTCTGTCATTTGTATTTTTTTATCAACAGAATAGATATTTTAGAGTTTAAAAGTGCTGAGAAGGGGCACCTGGGTGGCTCAGCTGGTTGAGCATCCAACTTTGGCTCAGGTCATGATCTCACAGTTCATGAGCTCAAGCCCCACATCAGGCTCTGTGCTGACAGCTCAGAGCCTGGAGCCTGCTTCAGATTCTGTGTCTCCCTCTCTCTCTGCCCTTCCCCTCTAGCACTCTGTCTCTGTCTCTCTCTCTCAAAAATAAACAAACATCTAACAACTTTTTTTTAAAAAAAGGGCTGAGAAAATATATTTCAGCATTAGAAAAATTTAACTTAACATTTTTTATTGTTTATTTATTTTTTGAGACAGAGACAGAGCATGAGCAGGGAAGGAGCAAAGAGAGAGGGAGACACAGAATCTGAAGCGGGCTCTAGGCTCTGAGCTGTCAGCACAGAGCCCAACGTGGAGCTTGAACTCACAGACGGTGAAATCTTGACCTGAGATGAAGTCAGATGCTTAACTGACTGAGCCACCCAGGCATCTGAGGAAAATGTAACTTTAAATCTGTGAGTCACTTGTACTTGTATAAGGTAACCCAGTAAGTCATTTATATCTGTACGAATAGACAAAACCCAAACAATCAATTCTTTATATGATTGTACATGTAAATTCACTCTTTAAAAGGTTTTGAGTCTCCTCTTATCAACACTACTTACTCTTCATCTCAGCTCTCCCTCTGTGTTTACTCCGTGTGTTCAGACACTCTGGGCTTAAGCTATAGGCTGGAAACTCTGTGAAAGGCATAAAGATTCTCCTAAGTGCAGAGGGTGAATACATTAAGATGTAATGGAAGAGAGATGATACTAAACCAGGAAGCATGGGAATGAATTCTAGTTATAGCAACATTACTTAAAATTATAAGACTCCAGATTGTTCAAGTTTAAAGAAGCTCCCTGAAGATCATGTTCAATCTCCTTATTGTAAATGTGCAAACTAGAACAGAGACTCAAGAGTAGTTGGTCTGTAGCAGGATCAAGAATCAAAAATCTGGCTCAGAAGGCCAGGGGGCAGTAATTAAACAGAAACTATTACTGACTTATTTGCTTTTTCTCCACCTAAGACTCTGATTTATAAAATTGAAAAAAAATATATACCTTTGTTCATTTACTCAATTACCAATGCCTATTATATATAATCCTATATGCAGAAAAGAGTTTTCCAGATGAAACAAGTCCAGTCAGGATCAGGCTTTCTTATTGTCTTTACCATTATTAGATACAAGTTTAAAGTGTACTGTTAGAGAAATGTTTCTCCTATTTTTAATCTTTCCACTTCAATCACTCCCACAATACTTACTCAAAAAAAATTAAAGAAAAACCATATGGGAATATATAATGTAGAATTTCAAAAATCCTGAAGATAGTTGTTGGTGACAAAGGACAGCCAAAATTGGGCTAAGATATTTCTACACACATGCTGTAAGAGACAAGAGTGTGAAGAGCTTCCAGCAATTCATTTCAATGAGTTCAATAGAGATTATTTTAATACATAGTAACATCAGTCATTGATTGAGCAGCTACAAATGCTGGGCACTTAATAAATGTCATCATATTTTTTGGTAAGTACCATACAGCGCATGATGGATTCAAAGAATGAAATTCCGAAAAGTTAAATAATTGTGTCCATTTACACAGCTAGACAGACAGACAGACTTAAATCCCAGGTGGCTTAGTATGTGCCAGATATTACAGGGAGATTGATTCATGCACGATTTCATTTAACCCTCTCAACAAACTTCAAAAATAGGTATTATTAGGAGCACCTGGGTAACTCAGTCAGTTTGGTGTCCGACTTTGGCTCAGGTCATGATCTAACAGTTTGTGGGTTTGAGCCCCACATTGGGCTCTGTGCTGATAGCTCGGAGCCTGGAGCTTGCTTCAAATTCTGTGTGTGCCTCTCTCTCTCTGCCCCTCCCCCACTCATATTCTGTCTTTCTCTCCCAAAAATAAATAAACATTAAGAAATCAAAAGAGGTATTATGATAACTCAGATTTAAAGATGGAATTATCCATATCAGATTAAGAAATTCAGCTCAGTTACTACAATGAATAAGCCACAAAACTGAGATTCTGCATGTAGTGCCCATGCTTTATTCTCCAATACCCTTTTCCTCCTGGCAGCAAGGGGCAGGATACTCAACTAAACTCCACTCACGCCTAGCTCATGATATTTTGCAGTCCATTTTGACTTCCAAATGAGCTAGTAGAACTGGAAAGGAATGACCTTTCTTATCTAAGATGAATACATTTCCAATTATTGCACACTCCTGTCACATTGCATCATTCAACATTGCTTCCTAATTCACAGCCCTCCAAATTGTCAGAATTTCTCTGGACGCTTTAATTATTGAAGTTTATCTAAATAAAAAAAAAAGGCACTGTGAAATTTGTCAGAAGACTGATTTTGTACCACTATGAAAGCAAATGCTAAATACTTTGTATGAGCTTATTAAAAAGTATTTAATGAAAAGGTATAAACTTCCAGTTACAGGATGTAATATACAACACAATGACTACAGCTAACACTGCTGTGTGATACATAGGGAAGTTGTGAACAGAGTAAATCCTAAGAGTTCTCATCACAAAAAGAATTTTATTCCTTTTTCCCCTTTTCTCTCTTTATTGTATCTATGTGAGAAGATGGTATTGTGGTAATCATTTCACAATATACGTTAATCAAATCATTAGGCTGTACACCTTAAACTTACGTCAATTATTTCTCAATAAAACTGGAAAAAAGTATTCAATAGACTTACGTTCAAACTTTCTTTCTTCTTCTTTTTTTTAATCCCAGAAGAGATGGAATTCCTCTGGATGTTTTAGAAAAGCTACAAGGTGACTAGATGCAATCATTTTGATAGGGCAGAATCATCCCCTTGTACACTAAAGATAAACTTTGTTTTCTTCTTGTGAGTTCAAGGACCTCCTAACATTGTCATCTGATTAAACTTCCATGCAATAAACATTTACTGAGTACCTACTGTGTGCTATGGTTGAAGTATAAGTAGTCATGGTTTTCACCTTCACAGAATTCTGAACCTATGATTCACAAGGCACAAATAACTTATTCGATGAAAAAATAACAGCAGGAGAAGTACAGAAAATATTATGGAATCACAGGTGAGTAAGCACCCGTTTCCATCCTGGTGGTCAGGGAATGCTCTAAGAGAAAAGGAGCCATTTTCTTCTATCTTTGAAGTATTAGCATCAATTTACCAAGTGGGACAAGGGTTAGAACATTCTCTGACAGAACTGTATAGATATTGAGAGTATGGGAAATGTAAAACATGGGAAATAAAATGGTAGATTTGAAAGCATATCCTATAACTGCAGGAAAAAGTGAAACATTAATAACATGATATTTTAATCATCAAAATATTTGATATCCTGTATATATAATTTATGATGAGTGTCTCCTGAATTTCTTTTGGGGAGGTGGTGTTCTCTGTTGGATCTTCAGGCCTACTAAATATGACCCTTTGGGCTTACCTGTGCATGTCGGCCTATGTGATATTTCAGATATATCCTTTTTTGCATCAAAAAGTTAAATTCAAGAATGATTTGCTTTCAATATGGAAATGCAAAGTTTTAGTTGCTCTTTTTTGTAAATAACAATTCTCTCCTTCCATTTGAGATTGGGGGACTGGAGTTGGATGAGAAAGGAGATTGGTGGGGAGAATGGGGGACTCTTGATAAAAGATCTTATTTCCACAGAATTCATTCTTAATGCCAGGAGACAGAGGATTGATTGCATTTGAATCCATGTGGACTCTATGCTTTTCTGATGTATTGTGGGTTATTTAAGGGTAGAACATATGCCCTCAGAAATATTTGCATAAACATTTCAGCAAGATTCCACGATCTTACTTCTCTACATGACAGATCTGTGAACATTTCAGGAGCAGATTTCCACAGACACTGACTGAGATTTATTCTAGAAAATGAAAGTTCCAAATGTATGCTAATCGAGAAAGCATTATCCATGGTAGAGGGCATAAGCCAACCAATTACCCAATGAATAGAAATAAGAAAGAAGGATATCTAACTTTCTAAAGGTAGGGATTCAGAGAAGTTCTATGTTTCCTGTTTTGTTTTTTTAAAGCATTGGTACTTATACAATAACTTTTTAGGAAGAGTTATAAAACAATAAATATTGACTATGAAGTAATCACAGAGTATAAACAAGCCAAAAGAAGAAAAACATAAACTGTATTTCCAAAGCATTCAACAGTTGTTATTGTTGTTTTCTGATTATATAAGCAGTAATCTAGGCTTGTTATGAAACATTTAAAAAAATATAGAACCATGTATTCCCACTACCCCACTGTTAGCAATCTGTTGCAGAATATTCCATCCTTCCTTTCTAGGTATGTGTGTATGTGTGTGTGTGGGGGGGCAGTGGGTGGGCAGTTATGTGTATTATTTCTTCTGTAGATAGGGAGTAATACATAGGCAGTTTTTGCCATTGTTATCTGAATGCATGCATCCATAACTTGGATATTTTTTAAGAGATGACACCCTGTTTTCTCATTGTTTCTAACTTACCTACTTATCTATTTAGTTATTTTTAAAACTCTGGATTCCTGCAATAGAGGTATTTTGCTGTTCATGAAGGCAGAAGAAGCTGTTATACAAATATTGGATATTGTTGATATTTTCTTCATTTTTCTGTGTTTTAGTTATTCTTGTGAGAGAGAGAGACAGAGCATGAGCAGGGGAAGGGCAGAGAGAAAGGGAGATACAGAATCTGAAGCAGGCTCCAGGCTCTCACCTGTCAGCACAAAGCCCGATGGCGGGACTTGAACTCACAAACAGTGAGATCATGACCTGAGCTGAAGTCAGACGCTTAACTAACTGAGCCACCCAGGCGCCCTCTTCTTTTTTCTAAGGCCATAAATAAATTTATTACTCCTTGGACAGGTTTTTTCTTCCTTTGTTAGGTGGGTTGGTCATTTGCAAGGAAAGCAATCTCTGGATATGAAGAAACACACATTCACTCCCCAATCCGTGACCTTATAATTAGGAGATAATAGACATATCTTGAAATATAATACTACTAATAAGAATAATACAAACTATCCTCTTCTAACAGTGTCAACCAAGTCATATGACTTGATTGTAGTCAAATGACTACTGAAAATACTTGCTAAGGAATAGAAACAGGTTTCACTATTTACTTCCCTATTTTCCCCTCACAGTTCTCAAAGAAGACTATAATCTGGTAGAAATTTCAGGTCCAAAGTTATTTCTACACTAGAGCTCCTGAGATGAGAATACAGAAGTATTTCAGTCTAAAAGGTGATAGCCAGTGAGAAATTGCCATGAGTCCATTAGAAATGGAAGAAAGTGAGAACTGGTCTTCTAAGTCACAGGGTATCTTTCATACAGAGAGGTCGACCCTATAGAAATTTCCATGTTCTTGAAATCTTATTTTACTTAATCTTTTGCTAAGGAATTACCAGCATATCTTGCATTCTTTTTGATAGCAAATCCCAGTAGGGCTGAGCCATATGTTATCCCTTAGTTCTTGGAATAGAGTGCTTAGGTTAGTACTTTGGAAGCTCAAGACCTATAAATAACTCCTCAAGGAAACACCATTATATAGGAGAATATAACCTTAAAAAAGACTGACATTTGGATATTGGTCAAAATATTACCCCTTAGCATTAAAGTATGTCATCACAGTGTCAAAATATTGTGACACATTATGGTGTCACATCAGATGAACCCCCACAAAGTACCAGGCTAAGCAATCCATTTACACATATTTACGCAAAGGAAATCCTGTTTGATATTCTAAAGGGTGGTGAGCAGCTTGAAGAGAGGGCAGTGTGTAATTTATGCACTTGATTTGGAAACTGGCCAACACATTTTGGGAAGATAGACACAGAAACTGCTCATCAAGCTGATTAACAAACACAAACAAGGGATGATTCTTGTTAACAGCACCAGGTTGAGAAATACCAAAATATTGTGTTTCCCATTAGACACTTGCAAGACTAGCCGTGGGCACCACTTCAGATGTGTTATTGTTTGTGCTGCTAGCTTTCTCCAGGTGGGATGAGAATTTAATTTATAGTAGAGAGAGTCCTGGCATTTCTTTTTACCCCATTATTTGGGAGGGTGTGAACATTTTTATATAGTAAGAGACTGATTCTCAACTCTGGTTGCATATCAGATTCCCTTGGTGTTATGGACTGAATGTTCCTTTAAATTCATAAATTGTAACCCTAATCACAATATGATGATATTTGGAGGTGGGACATTTGGAAGTAATTAGGCTATGGGAGTGGGGCCGCTATGGATGGGATTAGGGCTCTTAAAAGATAAAGCCAGAGAGCGAACTCACTCCTACTCCATGTGAGGATACAGAAAGTCAGCAGTCTAAAACTTGGTAGACAGTTCTCACCAGAATCCAACCAGGCTGATACCCTAACCCGGACTTCCAGCTCCCAAAACAATAAGAAATAAATCTCTGTTGTTTATAAGCCACCCAGTTTATGGTATTTTGTTATAGCAGCCTTTACTAAGACATTTGGGGAGTTGTTACAGAAACATCAATGGCCTGGGTTCCCATCACCAGTGATTTTGATATAACTGATCTGTGGGTGGGAAGGAGGCCATGCTTTGGTATTTTTTGAAAGCTTTTCAGATGATCATAATATACAGGCAGTTTCATAGGCTACTCAAAGTGTAATCTTCAGATCGTCAGCACCAACCCCACATGGGGGCTTGAAAATACAGAATTGAGTCCCACCCAGACTAACTGAATCAGAATCTGCATTTTAACATGATTCCCCAGTGAATTATGGACACATTATATTTTGAGAAGCACTACCATAGAAGAAGGAAACAGAATAATAGATATTTACCAATATTTGATAATAAAATAATACTGATTAAAACAACAGTCATAGCCAATGCATTTTAGGTGTTTACTATGTGCCAGGCACCTTCTCTAAACACTTCACATGCATTAACCCCATTAATTCTCAAAGCAACCCAGAAGGGATATATTTTCATTGTCTCTATTTTCCAGTTTTGAGATAAGTGACATATAACATTGTGTAAGTTTAAGATGTACAACATAATGATTTGATATATGGGTATACTGTGAAATGATTATCACAATAAGTTTAGTTAACATCCATCACCTCACATAGTTACAATCATTTTTTGTGTGTGATGAAAACTTTTAAGAGCCATTAGTTTGTTCCTATTTTTTTAATGTTTATTTTTTATTTAATTTTGACAGAGAGAGAGAGAGAGAGAGAGAGAGAGAGAGAGACAGACAGAGCATGAGTAGGGGAGGGGCAGAGAGAGAGGGAGACACAGAATCTGAAACAGGCTCCAGGCTCTGAGCTGTCAGCACAGAGACCCACGTGGGGCTCAAACTCACAGACCATGAGATCATGACCTGAGCAGAAGTTGGACGCTCAACCGACTGAGCCACCCAGGCACCCTTTTTCCTATTTTTTAAATGAGAAAGCTGAGGGAACTTGAGCAAGTTCTCACAGCTATTGACGGCAGATTGGGCCCCTGCAAGAATTTCTCCCCTGTATTAAAAAATAAAACACATAGCTTCACAGCCAATGGTGAATGAAGTTGAAGAATCTGACATTCTAACTTGCTGGCCTAATTTAGCAATGCTGACTCCACAGTGATGAAGGTCTACATGAAATGTGAATGGCTTTGCCATCATTACCTATAAAAAATTATAGTCAACATAGCCAAGATGAATATCCAGTAAATGTAAGATATTCTAGGGGCAATCTAGGGGCACTGTTATCTCCAAGGTACTCAAGGATCAGATCAGATTTAAGATTTTGAATTTGCATATTCACTTCATTCCAGAATCAGGAAGCCATTTGATTTCAGTCAAGGCCACAGAGTCATAGGTAACATCTCCAGAAAGGAAATATGGCATTAATGTTTTTTCTTTTTCTTCTTCTTCTTCTTAAGAAGAGTTGTATTTGGGGAGTTATTTTCTCAAAGCAGCAAGGTTTCTCCTGGTCAATCAAAAATAAATATTATTCTATTAGGTGCTAAAGAAATGTTTGTTGAGGTAATGAATATGTATGTATACAAAGTGCCCTTTCAAAGGAAATTTTACTCTGTTTTTTGACATTACATACTGGAAGCCCTTGAAGTGAATGTGGCCCATACATGGGTTTTATTGGCACATGTGGACTTTTTTTTTCCCTTCAATGAGGCAAGATCAAATATCAGGGGATTTCACTTACAAAAACAGACATAAAATCCAGCTTCTAGCTTTTCTTTTAAAATTGGAAACACTGGCAACACTGAGCCTATGTTCCTATGAACAACAATCATTTAATACTGCATGGATATTCTCACAGTAGTGAAACACATGCTAACAGGTTACCTGTTGCCCCACCTGTACCGGGCTGAATGGTAGCTCCAAGAAATATTTGTCTGTGTCCTAATTCCCAGATCCTGAAAATATTCTTTTATGGTAAAAGAGTGAATGCAGTCCTAGATGGCAAAAGATATGATTAAGTGTGATCTTGAGAGGGAAAGCTTACCCTGAATTATCTGGGCACCTCAATGCCCTCATATGTATCATTACATGAAAAAGGCAGAGAGAGACAGACATACAGAGAATGTGGCCAAGGTGGAGCAGAGGTAGATGTAGTTGCAAGCCAATACAAGCCTTTTCCAGCCTCTAGAAGCTAGAAAAGGCAAGGAGCAGAGGGAATACAGCCCTATGAACATCTTGACTTTGGACTTCTGGACTACAGAACAGTGAGAGAATAAATTTCTGTTGTTTTAAGCCACCCATTTTGTGGTATTGTTATGGTAGCTCTAGGAAACTAATATACTACCACTTGCACATAGGTGTCCATGCATTTACACGGGTGAAATTGCTCATTTTTTATTAGGATACAGACATTTTTGTTGGATAAAATGGACAAAGTAGGACATTGTAGCAGTAGCAACGACTCCTATCTCCTAGGGCATGGTATTCTCCAAATCTAGGCAGCGTCTCTTACACTAGATCTAGTTTATATTTGTTCATTTTTGTCCTCTGCCAGGATACTGTTATCTTAATATAAAAGATAGGGCTTTCCAATTGATTTATATTTTTATATTCCAACTTTATAAAATGCCAGAAGGAATATATTTACCATCAGGTATGAAATAAATAATATAGGCAAATAATCCTTGGAGACTGAATATTCCATAGACCTCATTTTACAAAGGGGAAAATTAGACCTAGGGAGAAAAATGAGGCATCCAAGGTCATAGAGATAATTAGAGCAGAGACAGACACCAATCGTCTCACACCTGGTTAATTGTTCATTTCCCATTCCAGCTCCCTTTTATGACCATGTGAGCCCTAACTCTTAATTTTTGATCACTGAAATAAGGTTGACTGTGAAAACCGTTATTAGACTGCCATTTTTGTTTAAAAGTAAGTATAAACATGCTCTGAACCTATGAAAGGAGATGCTTTAAGTCCATCTCAAATTAGGACTTTTTTCTAAGCAAATTAATTTATCCATAACACTTAAATTACTTCATGTTTAACTATTAAAAGGTCTTGTCATAACATATGCATTGTCTAAATCACTAAAGAGTAGGGATATTAAGGGAAATTGGACAGGGACAACTCAACTGGTGACTTTCTCAAGGTAAGAGAGAAATGCAAGAGAATATATACTAATCCATTTATTAGAAAGGTTTCAAAAGTCTTAAGAAAACCTGAAAAACATGATTGCATTGTAAAATTTGAGGGTTAATATAGAAAGTTCAGTACTCAAAGGATACTATAAATTAATATTGTGTACCAGTGTTCTTTTGGTAGATGAAAAAAAAAAAGTAGAGTAAAGCTTTTTAATTAAATTTTTTTCCTAAAAACAATTTTTTTTAAAGCAATCACAGACACTCCAATAAGGCAAGAGCTGACTGATAAAGTGTTGCATTAGCTAACTTTTACACCTTTCTAAGCCTCAGGTGGCCAAGTCACATTTGGACTCTATTCTGCATAAATTTCACACTCCAACACAACAGCAATATTTTCTTTAATGCTGAGCCCAAAGCTCCCTAAAAACACATGGAGTCTGCATTGCTGGAACTAATTCATGAAATAATAAGGATTTCTGCAACCAGTCAGAAGGCATATTAAAATGCCATGTCAATATTTGGCTGTGCCAAGAACCTACCATACCCAGTGATAAGCTTGATTCACTAATGCCCACTATAACCCTTACATGATAAATGCTTTTCCAGAGTTCCTGAATAAATTCAGTGGCTTTCACCACATCTAGTTCTAGCCATGCCACAGCCTGTTTATTCAAAGTCAAGAATATTCAGAATTTGAGTATCATTTATATATCCTTCTTTTCATGAGCAGAGGTACTAGAGATAAAAACAACTGACCCTCTCTTAAGAAAAAAAATCAAATATTTGAGTATAGAAATCTTATTTTTACTGGCTCAAGTAATAGATTTATTTTATTTTTTTTAATTTTTTTTAAATTTTTTTTAATGTTTATTTATTTTTGAGACAGAGTGAGACAGAGCATGAACGGGGGAGGGTCAGAGAGAGGGAGACACAGAATCTGAAACAGGCTCCAGGCTCTGAGCTGTCAGCACAGAGCCCAACGCGGGGCTCGAACTCACGGACCGCGAGATCATGACCTGAGCCGAAGTTGGCCACTTAACCGACTGAGCCACCCAGGTGCCCCAATAGATTTATTTTAATCCACTTAATCTGAGATGCTGAAAGTTAATTTTGGCAACCGTTGTCTCTGGATATGAATAGCCTGGATGTTGTTTATTTCTGAGACCCATCTATCAAGGCACATGATGGTCTGTATCACCCTCTGCCCTTCCAGAATGCTCAGCTAGCTCCATTTGACCATGTTATTGACTATTTGATCCTTACATCATCTCCATCACACCAAATCTTGGCTAATTAACTAGAGGTGAGCCCTAACTGATAGGAGAAAATTTCAAGTAGATCATGGCAAAGAGTAGGGAAACACACACACACACACACACACACACACACACACACACACACACACAGAGTCAAACCTCCTGTATCATGGTCAGAGCACTAGAATGATGAATCATGAACTGTATTCTGCAGAGGTCTCTGGCACCTTTTTGGAAGTAGAACAATCTGTCTCTAGAAGAATCTACTTTTATTCAGAACATTTCTATCTTCATCATCCATAGATCTAATGGGCCAACTTTCTATATTATCATCTTCATATAAAATCCCATCTTCCCACACCTTACTGAAGAAACATGAATGAGTCTGTTTCCTGCAAGAGAGAAATTAACTAAAAACATTATATAAACCTAAGCATTTATCTGATGATGTTGCATCATTCTCCAGGTTTGATTATGTACTATTTGAGATATCTTTTTACTTCCTGCAGAGATCCTGCTGTTTCATAACCACTTTGTTTGATGTTATATGGGCATCTAAAGTATAGCCATCTTGATATGCATTGCTCAATAAGACCTAATCTAGCACAGACACATACTGGCTACAGAGTATACCAAAATACTTTAAAGCTCAAATGTGCACTTCCCCAACTGCTCCTTGCTGGGTATTTTAAGGCATTGGTTGATTAAATATCTGGTATCATTAACTCTAATTTTAACTTCAATTAAATGTTTAGGCTCCATTTAGTCTACACTCACCAAATGGTGAATCAAGGTTCTAATTTCCAACATTTTGTAACATGATTCTTCAGTTTCAGAACATTTTCTATGTTGTTTTCAACATCCTAAAGTACTCATTTACTATATCCTAAAAAAAATTCATCATGTAAATGTCATATTGAAGTTAAAACTAACATTAAGTTAAAATTTAATTTGACATGTTTCTGGGAGTACCTATCTAAATCCAAACCAGCTATGTGTGTACAGATGTATGTGTGCACGTGTGTGTGTGTGTGTGTGTGTGTGTGTGTGTGTGTGTGTGTGTTAAAAAAAATCACCTTTTGGTTATGAATTACAGATGAAAAATAATTTCTAAGAAATGATAAATTCAGACACTTTTGACATCTAGATGAATTGGTTAAAATTTTCAGAATCTCCCTTGTCTTCTCTTCATGAACTAAAATTTTTACTTAAAGGTATATGAAATTAAACATTGAGCTTTGGGGTACCTTGAATTTTTCCTTTTTTTTTTTTTGAAAGTAATATAACAATTTTGGCTCTTGAGCCTTTGGCTCCAACATGTAATAATTTGTATACTACACACACAGAATCCTTCTTCAAGAAAAATGTATTGTTTTAGCATAGACAATGATATTCCAGGCTGAATAATTCAATGTCTCAGAACTTCTGATGTTAATGTTTAATGTCCTTGATATTCCTCCTATGTAAAGGGATCAATGATAGATCTGGGAGTGAAATTTAGATCAAGGACCTTAACTGATCAACAAGTCAACAGTTATTTAGTGAACTGTTATATACTTAGCACTGGAACAAAGCCTGTAGGAAATGTAAAATAAAGATAAGTCATAGTTTCTTCCTTGGAAGAGGTTCTAACCTGGATAAGGAGATAATATTTAGGCATAAGAAGCCGTGAGATAACTACATAGGACAAAACAGAACTAAATGTATGGTTGTCGGGTACCAACTATTAGATGTCAGTACAAGGAAATGACTGCATCCTACAGTGGAGGGGGGAGCATAATGGATTGAACCCTGCACTGATAGAGGAAAGGCTGTGAATTAACCGGAGTGTTGTGCTTTCTACATTGTCTACAGAAACACTGCTACATAAAATAAGCCACCATTTTAAGTCAGACAACTTTTCTTCCCCAATGCTGAATCTAATCACAGGCAGCCTGAGTACCACCTACATACGTGATTCCTAAGGCTCAAGAAACCTCTCTCCCTCCATCCTCCCAATGGCTCCCCTCTGGCCTTTCCTGAATCAGGTGCACCATTCGATCATTTGGATTATTTTTGAGAAAATATAAAATAAATGTGGGCTTTAAAGTCACAAAACGTTTAGCCTGGTTCTCACCTGGTCCTCCTGTTTTCAATGTGTGACCCTGGGATGATTACTCAGACTCAGTTTTCATGTTGATAATAAGATTGTTAGAAAGTTAAATGATAGAATATATGACAAGCACCAAGCCTATATATGAAGTATTGTGGAGAGTGTAAGATCTCTCCCAGTCATGTTATTTATCCCCCTCCTCAATAAAACCCAGTTAACAAATACACGTTATCTGAAAACTTCAGAATGAGCTATATGAAATTACCAACATTCAACTGTTTTGTTCCACAAAAATGACAATGTTATATTATTCAGCCTAACCTTACATCAATCTATTTTTCATCATTAATATATTTTGTCCAATCTTATAATCAAATTGAATAGAGTTACTGGTCTCTTGGGATTTTGAAGGAGGGCTATAAAAGGCAGGTTTTGATTTTGGTTGTGGTAGATAAAAATCCAAGTTTTGGAGGTTAGTTTTATTAGCACCTCTAATAGGGTCATTAGACAGAAAGCGAATGTCATTACCAAGCATGCGGATTTGAACAAGGAATAGAAAGAGAGGAAAAATAGAATAATGAAATATTTCTGTATAGGGCAGGTCTGACTCTTTCCCTCTTAATTCTCCCTAGCCTCCCCACAGCCTGCACACAACACTGTCTTTGGTGGGCACAACGAAACCAGTCGACTACTAAGTTGGATGGCATCAGCCTTTCCAAAGCACAAATCCAGTAAGGACCTAAGCTACTCAAGAAACTATACGTTTGTTTACTGTATATGCTTTTAACTGTTCCCAGATAAAACCTCCATTTGTCAATGACCCAGCAGGGAGTAAATGAAAATGCTTATTCAGACCCCTCAGCAGAGAGAGCTCCCTTAATCCGCTCACTGATGAGATAACGCTGTAGGATTACAATAATCAACTTGCAGTATGTCCTCTATTAGTGCTTAAAACTATAGCAGTTCATAAGCACTAGGAGATGTTTCTTAATTTACATAATATAGTGACAGACTTTCACCCTTCTGAGACCATCCATTATCTCCCTATCCCTTCCTTGAAGTATTTCAAATGGATACAATTATATTGAGGACCATTTAACAATCACATTCTAAATGCCTGAACTTAAAAGTATGTATATATATACAGATATATATATATATATATATATATATATATATATATATATATATACACACACACACATATATATATATATACACACACACACATATATATATATATATATATATATATATATACACACACACACACACACACACATATATTTGTGGGTGGAAGGGTATATAAATAAGTGAGATATATATATATATATATATATATATATATATATATATATATATGTATATATCAGTGTGTATGTGTGTGTGTATGGCCCATTACTTATTTAAATCACCAAATTATAAACATATCTAGATATTAACAGTGACATTAAGCTTCTCAGCTCCCTCTCAGAGTGAGAATTACAATGAAGTGTCTGTGAGCCTGGTATGTAAATAGGGAAAGTAATAATGCACAGACTCTTCTTAAAATACTTTCTATATCACTATTAGTTTATGCGGTGACATTTTAAAGTTATTTCCCTCTACATCCTTTCCTAGTTAGCCAACGTAATGCCCACTGACAAAGAGAGAAGGCACTTTCTGATACACATTTTTTTTAAGTTGGTTAAAATTCATGTTATGAAATTGCAAAAGTTTAGATAATTCATTCAAACTTGGCTTTTTTCCATGCACTTTTCTAAAGAAAATTTAAAGTGTCAAAAATACATATCTTGTGCTCATTATTAAATGCTAAATACCACAGTGTTTTGAGCTGCCTCGTGGCCATTGTAAAGAAAACAGGTGTTCTGATAGATTATAAAGTGTGAGTCAGATGATGTGTAGGACAGAATTTTAATGAAGCTGCAAGCACAGAACTCTGACTGGCCTCTTGAATATGATGCTAAAACCCTGAAAGTAGTTTTAAAGACAAAATAGCAGGAACACAACTCAGAAAGCATTCATTAATAATCAACAAGTAAATGGGATGTGGAAAATCATTACATTGAGGTGCCTTAGCATTTCAATGCAATTTAATATAGCATTAGCCTAAGGAGAAGGTAGGTATAATTTGAAAGGACATCCAAGTCTTTGTGAATATGCAAATATACAAAGAATGTGTCTTAATCACCACATTAAGTTACTAGTCAAGACCACAAGCATGCAAAAACCACAGTTCTACATACAGAGATGCCACTGGAGATGGAAAAAAGGCTCAGGAGTGTGGCATCAAGGAATAATGATCAATTAATTAGGTCCCTATATAGAGATCTTTTGTGAAACCATACTTTTCTACCTTTTGTTTTTCATTAAAATGTCTAGAAAAGAGATGTAAGAGAAAAGGTACTTGGAATTTTAGGTGTGTGATGGAATTTCCAAAGAAAGAACTAGTCTACAAATAGGCAGCTCTTACATTGTGGGGAAGGAAAGACCTTGCATTAAGTTAGTGATATCTTACTAACTATGAATTTGTTATCTAGTTGCTTTTACAGAAGTCTAGATCATATCTGGTTTTTACTAACATTTTTCTCTCTACATGTCCCCCTGCCTTTAGAGATGGTTATATATAATTTATATCAATAATTTAGATACAAATATTAGCATTTATGTTTGCTGGCACTCATATGCAGTCATTATCAAGAACAATTTTTGATAAAAAAAACACTGAGTCTTTAGGCTAATATTGTAGCTATTTCAGAGCAAAGGTTATTAGAAGTTTCATCAAAAGAACAGAACTTTCACATGAATGAAATTTCCTTTGGCTAAATAAACATAATTAATAAAAAAACTGGAAATGAACTTGCCCCACATATTTATAGTGTAAACTAAACATTTTCCTATTATTTCTTCATCTACCCTTTTCAGTTGACTTTAGGCTCTTTGAGGGCAGGGCTCTGAAGACTTCTATCCTGGTGTTTCCAGCATTTAGCAGACTGCCTGGCTCCAAAGCCAGTGGAAATATCCCATTGAGATTTTTTTTTTTTTATGAATAAAAGAGCTAAATGTTTATACATGATATAGAACTCTGAAATAAAACTATTAAGACTAAATGAAAAGGCAATTTACAAATGGTTTCTAAACTATATGTCTTCTGACTTAAAAATTATATAATCTAGGAATAAAACAATGTTGTACTTAACCTCTAAGATCCCCTGTGACATAAATAATGCTAGTTTCCCATTATTTGTGTTACAGAGATACTTCACATATACTTTACTTGTAGTCTACATCTTGCAGATGGTTGAAAAATTATACTTTTGCTAGGTCTGTTTATATGCACGTAGTCTGAAGTGAATATGGGTATTGTTTAAGGCTCAAGTGCACTTTGCCAATGACGTATTACCTATCAGATTAAAAGGGAACTCATGTGAATGAGAGTCAAAATAACTATACAACTCTTACTACCAATACTTACCTTCAAGAACTTGCTAGACTAGTGTTCCTTACCATTTCCTTGGAGTTATTTTCATTTATACCTCTGTATCTATTGTTCCTGTTGTAGGAAATGCGCTTGCTCTGGCTTGATACCTATTTATGGTTTCCCTGTCAGTCACTCAAGCCCTATACTTTCTCTGAGAAGCCTTCCCTAATCTTCTAATGGGATGTCTCATTTCTCTGGATATTTCTAGTACTTATGTTCTAACAATCACTTGCCACTTATTTAATGACTATTACCATTATTTATTTTTATAGGAATCCTAGTAGTTCTAACAAAATTTCAACCCCTGAAGACATTGTTGCATGTCCCTCTGGGATGAACAAGGTTCCTATTAGTGTTGCTATTGAAATTCATATGTCAATAGAGGGTTTAAGAAGCACCAACCGTAATTAATATTGCTATATGATACATAGGAAAGATGTGAGGAGAGTAGATCCCAACAGTTCTCATCACAAGGAGAGATTTTTTTTTTCTTTTCTTTTTATTGTATCTCTATGAGATGGTGGTGTTAACTAAACCTACTGTGGTAATCATTTCACAACATATGTAAAAGCAAACTATCATGCTGTGCACATTAAACTTACACAGTCACATATGTCAATTCTTTCTCAATGAAGATGGAAAAAAAAGCACTGATCCATTTATTGCCTTATTTTCCTGACAATTCCTCCAAGAAGTGGATGTGGCCACTCCTAATTGGCTGTTCGTTTCAAGGTCTTCTCTACGAGATGGTTGTCTCCTTGAGGATAGGGTAGAAATAGTGTGTTTATTTATCTCCTGTACTTTGAATAATACCTACTCAACATGGGTTGATACTTAATGACACCTTCTGGAATGAATAAAAGGGAATATTAAGATTTAGTATGCTGAAATGTCACACGGCTAGTGAGTTGAAGAGCAGGAAGAAACCTCATCTGCATGCCTCCTAGTGACATAGTCTTAGGTACATAGTACTGCAGCCAAAAGAACAGGTAATCTGGACATTTAAAGAAACAGCTAAGAGAGTAGATGATTAAAGAGGAGACAATACTTAGATGCCTTATATTTCTTCCTTCCCAGAGAACTATAGCATCAATTTGACCACGGTGAGACCCAGGAGAACAGAGTCTTAGTCAGCAGGATGATGACTGTCGGCCAACTCAATAGAAAAGCTAACAATAGGATGTCAGTAAAGGCTAAACTGCTTTTCCTCCCATAGAAGTGGCTCCTGAATGTCTAGGGTGAGATATTTTGAGAAACAGGAAAGCTTCTGCTGAATGGATATGGAGGAATCACAGAACATCACTGACTACCCCAGGCTAAGAATAAGTGCACTTCATTACAGCAGATAAAAAAATGTGTGTTCGGTTCATCCAGTCAAGCACACCTGCTCTAAAATGGCCATTCCAGGGGATTCTGAGAGTGTCATGATATCAAAGATACAGCACAACATGCCAAAACAAAAATTTAGAAACATAAGTAATGAGGTTTCACAGAGTATCTACATAGTTAAGTGTTTCCTACCAAACAGGCTCATAAGGCTTATCTATGTCTACTATAAAAGAGCACTTTAACTTCTGGGAAGCAAGCTTCACTTTCATTACCCCAGGTTTAGCTTATATTGCTGTTTACTTTCCTTTCACTGAATTTTACTCTATTATTAAAATAATATTCTACATTTTATTACCCCTGAACATCTCAAAGTAAAACATATTTTAGCACCCAAATAGGTATGGGCATACTTTAAGAGGTATTTTCAGAAACTCTCAGAATTCATGGGTCATGTAAGTGACATGTTACTAAGGAAGATAAAATAGAGCTCAAAGTAAACCATTATTCCTTGCTTTCTATCCAATTAAATTAAAGCCAACAAATGGCCTAAACCCCAGTGGAATGAGAGTTACAGATTTTGTCTCATGTCTATGAAAAATGAGACTTTGGGGAAACCTTTGTGTTTCAACTCTTCCACAATAAAATCATATCTTCAAACCAGTTACACCTAGTCCCATTTTCTTTCACAATCCAATCCCCTATCAATTCTTTATTTGTGTCCTAATCAATTATAATTTAAGAGCACTGACAACTAGAAGTGTTGTGTAGTTGCTCTTACCATCCTAGCTTCAGTGTAAGGTACAACACTGCAACTTATCCATTTAAAAATTATAAAAGGGGAAAAATACAAGAAAACTACTTCATAAAAATAGACACCAGAAAAGCTCAGGCACAGGAAGAATTAAATTGCTTTTCCTAGAGTTCCATAGGTAATTCTGACATTGGTGTCACTAGAGAGCAATGGATAAACTATATTTTAAAAATAATTTTGTAATAAATCTCAGCCCTCTTGTAAACCTAAGAGCTATAGTTAGGAGGCTAAATATACTGCCAAAGAAACATCAGGAAAAGGAAAACAAACATATTCAAAAGATGTTATTCCTTTCTGCTTATTTAGAGGAACTAATAGTGCTCATGCTGTAAATCCATTACAGCCAGTGATTTCAGTGTGTCCCTGGAAGTGTAGGGATTGTAATCTGTATAAATTAATATAAAGATGCTTATTAAGCACCATCATGTATCTTAGCATCTGGTGTTAGGGTATTCATTTTAACTGAACTATTTTGAAATGGTGCTGATGTAACTCAGAATTTAAATAAGCAAGATTTAGAGTTGCCAAAATAGCTATGTGGGCCATGCCAAAATTGTTTTTAGCAACAAACACCTATATCTCAGTTTATATCAGAGATCTCTTGTTGGATACATGCACCATCTGAACACACAAGTATGTGCACTCTCAAGGGCATTTCCTGTATTTTCATGTCACAGTCCTTGTATTCCCTAGTATTTAAATCATTAAGATAGTTTTTGAGTTATTTATAACCAAATCCAACTGACATTCAAGGACTTTCGAATCTAGAGCCTCCCAGTCCAATTCTGAGGTTGTCCATCTATGCAAACTCTAAAACAAAGGATCACATGACTCAAATGCTCAGTATTTCAGCTTTGCTTTAAAATCCAGGTGTGTTGCCCATAAAAGCTGATAATGACTTCCTGAGATTGTCTCTACAAATTGCTTAAACTGAGAAATTCTACCTAAAATCCTATTCCTCATAAAGTTTGAAATAGATGCTTTCCTTGGTATTTAGTGACCCAAAATGTGGAATCTCACTTTAGTTGAGCTAATTAAATGTGTGGTTGGAAATATATGGCAAATGTACCATCACTCCTTCATTCTATGCCAAAGACTGTTTTATGGCAAGTCCTCTAATGACAAAGGCATACAAATTCTTGACCCACTGTAGGAATTGGTGGCAAAGAAGCATTAAGGTTGATTAGCAGTTGGAGGTGATTAAAAAGAAACTGTTCAGTTCTAGAGCAGAGAAGAAGGAATCCTCCAGGGTGCAACTGCTCCTGGCACCTCCACCTAACTGTTGGGAGTTCGTGAATCCTACTCTTTCCCAAGGCCCAAATCACATTTTATTTTCTCACTGGAATTTTTACTTACCCTTTGAACCCTCCAAAATCAAAGTTCTAAATTCCTACTCTTTAGTTTGAATTCCCAATTTTTATTTCTCCTCCCTGGATGACAGTTAACATTGCCTTTGTGTATATTTTATATCCTTGTTACTAGATCATGGATTAGTTAAGGATATGGGGCTATATTTATCTGGAATTTATGCTAATCCCTTATCACAGTGGCTCATTTATAGAATATGTTCAATAAATGTCTGTGGAATGAACAACACAGAGCAAGATGTAGAACAAAGTAGAGATAGAAGAAGGAGGTTGACTCTATGTTTAAACATGATGCCACCTCCTTCCCCCACACCATTTTTCTCTCTGTCTTTTTTCCCCATCCTACAGAATACTAAACTTGGAATCCATTTCATCTTAAAATGAGAGATGAAGAAAGGCAATGATTTAATAGTTGTATTTGTAAACATATATGCATGCAACAATACATTGAAAGTTTTATAATTATAATTTAAGAGATGCAGATATGATGATAGGTAGAGTAACTTGTCCAGAAGAAAAACAACAAAAATAACAACTAAACTATACTAAATCATCAACATCTTTTCTTTGAATGAGCACTAGATTTTTTCCCTATAATAACAG